>NW_016107694.1:406361-408406 GCF_001604975.1 Cebus imitator | reverse complement strand
AGCGAAACTCCGTCTCGGGAAAAAAAAAAAAAAAAAAGAAAAAAAAAAAGGGAAGATTTTTGACTGATAGAGTAAGGTGCCAGAAGAGGATCCAGAAGCCTTTAACAAGTGGATAGATTGATTTTGTTTTGTTTTCTTTGAGACAGTCTTGCTCTGTCACCAGGCTGGAGTACAGTGGCTCAATCTTTGCTCACTGCAACCTCCGCCTCCCAGATTCAAACAATTCTTCTGCCTCATCCTCTCTAGTAACTGGGACTACAGGTGCACACCGCCATGCCTAGGTAATTTTTGTATTTCTAGTAGAGACAGGGTTTCACCACATTGGCCATGATAGTCTCCATCTCTTGACCTCATGATCCACCTGCCTCGGCCTCCCAAAGTGCTGGGATTACAGGCAGGAGCCACTGCGCTAGCCTGTTTTTTTTTTTGTTTGTTTTTTTTTTTGAAATAGAGTTTCGCTCTGTCTCCCAGGCTGAAGTACAGTGGCACAATCTTGGCTCACTGCAACCTCCACCTCCCAGGTTCAAGTGATTCTTCCTCCTCAGCCTCTTGAGTAGCTGGGATTGCAGGCATGCATCACCATGCCCAGCTAATTTTTGTATTTTTAATAGAGATGGGGTTTTGCCATGTTGGCCAGGCTGGTCTCAAACTCCTGAGCTCAAGTGATCCATCCAGCCTGTGAACAATGTAATTTAACTTTCTATGGAAAAGTACTTTTCATTTACTCTCACAAATGACAACCTAGATTCCTAGACTATCTTTACAAGAAGAGATGATCTAAGTAACTGCTGTTTCTCTACTCAGCACTGTAGTTATTATGATGATTTTGGTAGTCTCTTGAACTACCAAATAGCTTACAGAAATTCCAATGAGTTGGAAAAAACAAAAAATCTGGCACAAAGTTAGCTAAGAGATTTTCAGTCTAGGCTAGCTGGCTTCCAGTTGTGGAAGCCTTGAAACGTTTCGTCCATAAACTGTTTCAAGCTCTTGTAATGATTAAAATCCCATATGAGTAGATACATCTCATGAATGATACTCAGGTCACAAGGACCTTCTGCAGTCAGCTTATCACTTCATTATAATCCAACCACACAAGAAATGTAGTTCCCCATAGCAAAACACTATTTTCATTAATGGGAAGATGCTGAAATCAACTCCACATCTTTTAACTCCCATGAAAGAGTTGAGTTTTTGATAAATGTATATTAAATCTTTAAATAAAAAGAACATTACTGATATATTTCAAATTCCCTTATACTGCTTCCCAGTCCCATTTTCATACTGCGTTCCTAGTGATAACCAAAATTGTGAACAGCTTCTGTGTCTATCCAATCAATTTTTCTATAAATTTATTTGTATCCACATGTAAAAGTTACATAAATGACATATTCTATCTTTCTATAACTTGCTCATTCAGCATGTTTTTGAGATTCTATTTTTAATGCTAATAATGTAGCTTTCGTTCATTTTTAACTTCTAATATGCCATTGTATAAACATATGACATCTTTGCATTCCCCAACTGATGAACATTTTAATGACAGCTCACTTTGCTTAGAAATGTACAAGATATAATAACAAAAACAGAGAAAAAATAAATGTAAAAGATAATATCTGAATATATTTAGAAAAAGAAATCCTATTATGCATGATAAATTCTTTAAACTCCTTTCATGGGTTTTATGTGTTAAATGTCCAACAAACATCTGAATGATTACTATGTAGTAAGGTATTATGTATTAAGATATTGTACTAAGAAGCCTTTTTGTAGGTCCAGTCTAAAACCCCTTTCCCTGCTGTTGACTTTTCATATTGCCTGTCAACTGTCCCCTCTGCATTTATTTATCCCTCCTCCTACCATTAGTACTATATCCTGTTTTAAAGACCAATCCTGGCTGGACGCAGCGACTCATGCCTGTAATCTCAGCACTTTGGGAGGCTGAGGCTGGGCAGATCATCTGAGATTAAGAGTTCCAGCCGGGCGCGGTGGCTCAAGCCTGTAATCCCAGCACTTTGGGAGGCCGAGGCGGGTGGATCACAAGGTCA
>NW_016107694.1:404269-405278 GCF_001604975.1 Cebus imitator | reverse complement strand
AAGAGCAAAACTCCGTCTCAAAAAAAAAAAAAAAATAGATACAGAGAAGATTATTATGGCCTCTGCATCATTATGAACACTGACATAACACTGTTAACTTGATAGGTATTTTTTTGTCCTGCAGAATGCTATTTTCAATAATGTTACTTTTCAAATTCAGTTTTTTAAGTTAAGCCTTTTATTTTGAGATAATTCTAGATATAAATGCAGTTAGAGGAAATAATATAGGCCAGGCACAGTGGCTCATGCTTGTTATCACAGCACTTCCAGAGCCCAAGATAGGAGGATCACCTGAGCCCAGGTATTTGAAACTAGCCTGTACAGCATAGTAAGCCCCTGTCTCTAATATTTATTTTTTAAGAGAAAAAAAAATCAGCCTGTAGTCTCAGCTCTCAGGTGGCTAAGGCAAGAGGATCAGGAGGTCAAGGCTGAAGTGAGCCTTGATAGCACCACTGCTTTCCAGCCTGGGCAACAGAGCAAGACCGTGTCTCAAAGAAACAGAAATAAAACAGAGTGATCCCCTGTACCGCTTTTACCCAGTTTTCCCCAGCATGGTAGCATGTTAAAAAACTATTAGTATTGCCGGGCACAGTGGCTCACGCCTGTAATCCCAGCACTTTGGGAGGCCGAGGCAGGTAGATCACAAGGTCAGGAGTTCAAGACCAGCCTGGCCAAGATGGTGAAGCCTCGTCTCTACTAAAAATACAAAAAAATTAGCCGAGCTTGGTGGCAGACACCTGTAATCCTGGCTACTTGGGAAACTGAGGCAAAGAATCAGTTGAACCCAGGAGGTGGAAGTTGCAGTGAACCGAGACCATACCACTGCACTCTAGCTTGGGTGGCAGTGCAAGACTTCATCTCAAAAAAAAAAAAACTATAGTACTGTACAGTAGCACAGTAGCCATCCCCATCCCCAACCCCCACCACCAGTTATACACAGGGGATACAATCCAAGACTCCCACTAGGTGGCTGAAACCACAGATAGTATGAAACCCTACATATACTATG
>NW_016107694.1:400279-402339 GCF_001604975.1 Cebus imitator | reverse complement strand
AAGTTTAATTAGTAAGTCATAGGAAAAGGTTAACAGTAATCATAAAATAGAACAGTTATAAAATGTACTGTAATAAAAGTTATATGAATGTGATCTCTCACTTTCTCTTTTTCAAAGTACTTTAATATCAGACTGAGGTTGACCGCAGGTAACTGAAACTGCAGAATGCAAACTGCGAATAAGGGGGGACCACCTTATCACAACTGGCCTGTTTACATTGATGCAATCAAGATACAGAACATGTATCATTTCAAGAATTTTTTATTAATGGAATTATAAAATATACACACACACAGACTGAGGTTGACTGCAGGTAACTGAAACTGCAGAAAGTGAACTGCAAAGAAGAGGGGACTACTTATCACAACTGGCCTGTTTACGTTGATGCAATCAAGATACAGAACATTTATCATTTCAAGAATGTTTTATTAATGGAATTATAAAATATATACACATACACATAATAACCTTTTGGTATGGCTGTTTGAGATGGAGTCTTGCTCTGTCACCCAGGCTGGAGTACAGTGGCACTATCTCAGCTCACTGCAACCTCTGCCTCCCAGGTTCAAGGAATTCTCCCCTCTCAGCCTCCTGAGTCGCTGGAGTTACAGGCGCATGCCGCCATGGCCGTCTAATTTTTGTATTTTTAGTACAGATGGGGTTTCACCATATTGGTCAGGCTAGTCTCAAACTCCTGGCCTCAGGTGATACACCGACCTTGGCCTCCCAAAGTGCTGGGATTACAGGCTTCAGCCACTGCACCTGGCCTTGGTATTTTTTTTTTTTTCACTTAACATAATTCTCTGGATATTCATCCAGGTTTTTGTATGTGTCGGTAGTTTGCACCTTTTTACTGCTGAGTGATATCCCATGGTCTGGATGTACCTCAGTTTCTTTAACCATTTACCTGTTGAAGGACATTTGGGTCCTTTCTAGTTTGGGACTATTATGAATTAAAACCACTAAATATGTAGGTTTTCAGAAGTTTCTGGCTAAACATAGTTTTCATTAGGATAAATGCCCAAGAGAACAATCGCTGGGTATTATGGTAATTGCATATTTTAATATTCTAAGAAACTGTTTTTTCTGTATCCTTACCTAAATTTGCAGCTGTCACTGTTTTTTATTTTAGCAGTTCTAATAGGTGTATAGTGATAACACATTGTGGCTTTAATCTGCATTTCCCTAATAGCAAATGGAGTTGAGCTTTTTTCCGTGTGTTTCTTTGCCATCCGTGTACTTGAGTGAAATGTGTGTTCATGTCTTTTGCATGTTTTCTAAGGGGATTTTGTTTTTTTTTTAACTTGAGTGTTCCTTATATTGTATGGATACTAGTTCCGTGGATGGAACTATATGGCTTGCAAATATTTTCCCCCATTGTGAAGCTTGTCGTTTCATTCTCTTAACAGCGTCAGATAAATTTTAATGCAAATTTCACTACATTTGAACTTCAGAATAAAATAGAATTACCTATTCAGTGAGTTTTTAAAACACTAAAGTTTGCACAGCTCTCTAATTATGTTGTAGTGAGTGATAGGTGACATAGACATACTGAATGAGGTTCCATGTATTTTGCTATTTTTTAAATACGTAGTTCTTGATCAGTTTTATTATTACTAGTTTTTATTTGGATTTTGGAAAATGAAGACTGAACCTAATGAATGAAATTATTTCATAATAATTTTCTAAATAATGAAAACGTAACCATTTGGTTCTCTTTAATATTTTTACTTTTAACCTAAGGTCTCAGATGATGATAAAGAAAAGGGAGAGGGAGCTCTTCCAACTGGGAAATCTAAAAAGAAAAAAAAGAAAAAGAAGAAGCAAGGTGAAGATAACTCTCATGCACAGGTAAAATATCAAAACAATAAGCATTCATTACTCACCTCACCTCCTGCTTAAAATGTGAAAAGATGTTGTATAAATGCTAAGAATTATATATAGAGATAAGAGACAGTATGAGACATCATGTTTATTTGAAAAGTCATAGACTGTTTAACATACTTAGTATATCATATAATAAAAATGTTATTGCTCAAAAAATTCGTATAAAGGTGTTG
>NW_016107694.1:397241-399504 GCF_001604975.1 Cebus imitator | reverse complement strand
TATAGCAAATGGAGTCTTTCACTTGATTTTGAGTTTACCAGTTATGTCACTTAGTATCCTTTCCTGCCTTTTTGGCATCTATTCAACATACATTTTGTCTTTCCATCACTCATACGTTTTCTTTTCTTTCTTTTTCGTTGGTCTCTCCCATCTTGGGGGGGCGAAAAAGTAAATTATAGTAAAGATGAAATCAAAGATGGAATTTTAAGCTGGGCATGGTGGCTCACACCTGTAATCCCAGCACCTTGGAAGGCTAAGGCGGGAGGATCACTTCAGTCCAGGAGTTAGATGCCAACCTGGGCAACAATGGAAAACCCTGTCTCTACAAAAATTAGCCAGCCATGGTAGCATACCCCTGTAGCCCCAGCTATTCAGGAAGCTGAGGTGAGATGAGAGAATCACTTGCTCCCAGGAAGCGGATCTTGCAGTGAGTCAAAATCATGCATATTCCAGCCTGGGTGAGAAAAAAAAAAAAGATGTTTTAATTTCAAATGTATCATATTATTAGAAACATGCATAAAATTTTTTTAAAGCACTAATATTGTTACATTATAACTTATTAAAATATTTGTATTCCTTACTATAACAATGTAATTAATTAATTAAATGTAGGAGACAGGGAGCTTATTGTTCTATTTATTTATTTTATTTTATTTTATTATTTTTTGAGACAGTCTTGCTCTGTTGCCTAGGCTGGAGTACAGTGACGTGATCTCAGCTCACTGTGGCCTTTGTCTCCAGGGTTCAAGCAGTTCTCCTGCCTCAGCCTCCTGAGTAGCTGGGATTACAGGCACACACCACCATGCCTGGCTAACTTTTGTATTTTTAGTAGAGACAGGATTTTGCCATGTTAGCCAGGCTGGTCTAAGTGATCGGGCCTCAAGTGATCCCCCCGCCTCGGCCTCCCAAAGTGCTGGGATTACAGGCATAAGCCACCACACCCAGGCACTTACTGTTTTTGGAAAAAGTTTCTACATGGCTTTTTAAGGAAATATGTTATCTTTTTTTATTGTGGGAAACACATACCCTCATAAATGATATGAGCTTATTTTCAATACTAGCTTGCTTTTTCAGTAGTAAAAATGGATGGACATTAAGGTTGTGAAGTAGCTAAGATCAATGGATATGAACAAACTATAGCTATAAATAGATATGCTTTTCTTGTTAGCTGGAGCTGGCTGATGAGACATTTATCCTTTGTTAGTAATACTACCTGAGAACCATTTTAGCCAAGTTTTTCTTTAATTTCTTTGACTTACAGTGTTTACTAATAATAATTTTGTGGATTGTGGTTTAGTTGAGTTCCTTTTAAAAGAAATTTTTTAGAATAGATGTAAAATATCTATTTTACGTCTTTTTTTTTAAATAGATGTAAAATATCTATTTTTGTAAAATATCTTTTTTACATCTAAAAAAGAAATTTTTTAGAATAAATGTAAAATAGGTGATCCACCTGCCTTGGCTTCCAAAGTGCTTGGATTACAGGCGTGAGCTACCACGCCCAGCCTTTTTTTCTTTTTTTTTGTAGAGACAGAGTTTCCCTATGCTACCCAGGCTACCCCAAACTCCTGGGCTCAAGCAGTCCTCCTGCTTTGGCTTCCAAAGTGTTGGGATTACAGATGCAAGCTACTGCGCCAGACCTAAAGTCCTTTTTAGTGTTGGTGTGTGGCTGATAGGGTCTTTTACTGTTTAGTTCAACTTAGGATGGAAATAAATTGATGTCTTCTGACTTTGTAAGATTGCAAACCTTTGAAAAACTTTGTAAGATTATATACTTCACACACATACTTCCAAAGCTACCTGCTCAGCCTAAATTCATAGAAAATTTTGACTATCTAAACCCACTGCTATCCTGAATAAGTATCATAGAATAGAACATCAGTATCAAGAACATTAAGATCATCTTGGCCATTTGTTAAAAAGAACAGCCATTTTATATCGATCTGTTTGCCAAAGAATGATACAATACAGTGATGCTTCTATTTAATATATTCTAGTTCATGCTTACTTTACATACCTAAGCATATAATGTGCTCTAGAATTATTTTACTGAAACTTTGTAAAAGTCTGAAAGTCGTTAAGAATGTAAATCTTAAAGCTTGTATGGGTTTTTAGAATTATTAGGGCAAGGCCTGGCACGGCGGCTCACACCTGTAATCCCAGCACTTTGGGAGGCTGAGGCGGGTGGATCACGAGGTCAGGAGATTGAGACCAGCCTGACCAAAATGGTGAAACCCCGTCTCTACTTAAAATACAAAAATTA
>NW_016107694.1:393551-395166 GCF_001604975.1 Cebus imitator | reverse complement strand
AAAAAAAAAAAAGAACGAATGATTTATATAATCTAATAGATTGTTTTTCTCTGTAGGACACAGAAGAATTAGAAAAAGAGATTAGAGAAGAGCTTCCAGCAAATACCTCTAAAAACCGTCCAAAACAGGAAAAAGCTTTTTCCTTGAAGACCATAAGCACTAGTGATCCAGCCGAAGCACTCGTCAAAAATAACCAGGTAATTTTTAAGAATAATAAAGTTTTGGCCAGATACAGTGGCTCATGCCTATAATCCCAACACTTTGGGAGGCAGAGGCGGGTGGATCACCTGAGGTCAGAAGTTTGAGACCAGCCTGGCCAACATGGTGAGTGAAACCCTGTCTCTACTAAAAATACAAAAATTAGCTGGGCATGGTAGAAGGCGCCTGTAATCCCAGTTACTCAGGAGGCTGAGACAGGAGCATCACTTGAACCCAGGAGGCAGAGGTTGCAGTGAGCCACTGCACTCCAGCCTGGGCAACAAAGAGTGAAGCTCCATCTCAAAAAAAAAAAAAAAAAGAAGAATGAAGTTTTGGCTGGGCTAGGTGGCTCACACTTGTAATCCCAGCACTTTGGGAGGCTGAGGCGGGCAGATCACCAGGTCAGGAGTTCAAGACCAGCCTGACCAACATGATGAAACCCCATCTCTACTAAAAATACAAAAATTAGCCAGACACAGTGGTGGGGCGCCTGTAATCTCAGCTACTCGGGAGGTTGAGGCAGGAGAATCACTTGAACCCAGGAGGCAGAGGTTACAGTGGGCTGAGATCATACCACTGCACTCCAGCCTGGGCAAGAGAGCAAGACTCCATCTCAAAATAATAATAATAATAAAGCTTTGTTGACTCAAGTATTTTATCATAAGTAATGTTTTGTCGAAGCACTATTAAGCATTTAAAATATATTGACTAATTTAGTCTTCAAAACAACCCCAAGAGAAAGCCAAGACGTATTTTATAAGTGAAGGTAGAGAAGTTGAATAACTTTCCCAGACTCACATAACTATCAGTAGTGAAATCAGGAACCATTTACTATATTTTCTCCTTTTAAATATTTAGGCATACAAGGGATAGATGGCTTAGAGAAGATTTGATTGGTTTCATTTTCCCCCAGTGTATGTACATTGTATAACTATGGTTCAGCCCCCCAAAGTGGAACATTTGTTTAAAACTTGGTTATAGGCTCTTGAATGATGAACCTTCTATGGCCTGCAATCTCAATATAATAGCAACCAGGTGCAGTGGCTCATGCCTATAATCCCAGCACTTTGGGAGGCCAAAGCGGGAGGATCGCTTGAGTCCAGGAGTTGGAGACCAGCCAGGGCAATATGGCTAGACTTGGTATCTACAAAAAATAGAAAAATTAGCTGGGTGTAGTGGTGCGTGTTTGTAGTCCCAGCTACTTGGGAGACTGAGTGGGAAGACCACTTGAGCCCAGGAGATTGAGGCTGCAATGACCTGTAATTGCACCATTACACTCCAGCCTGGGTGACAGAGTGAGACTTTGTCATAAAAAATATCCTATTATAGCCGGGCACGGTGGCTCAAGCCTGTAATCCCAGCACTTTGGGAGGCCGAGGCGGGTGGATCACGAGGTCAAGAGATCGAGACCATCCTG
>NW_016107694.1:384536-393351 GCF_001604975.1 Cebus imitator | reverse complement strand
AAAAAAAAAAAAAAAAAAATCCTATTATAATGAAACTTAAGAATATGAAAATTAATGAAAATTGAATTATTCCTATTTGAGATTCAGTAGACATTTTATAATTTTATACCTTCATTTTTATCTCAACATATATTCATAAATATTATAGGTTATAATTTATTTGGCTATATGACTAGAGGACAGGTATGAGTTACATTGCTTATCTGGAAACCATATTAGTATTGAATTGCTGCTAAACAACCTTTTGATATTACTGTGATATTTAAACTTTATTTGAAAATTTCACCAAAAAATCTGAGACATTTTCCCCAAAATAGCCTATCAAGACTCTTCCACCTGCTACGTCTACCGAGCCATCTGTTACCTTATCAAAAAGTGATTCTGACAAGAGCTCTTCCCAAGTGCCACTGATACTACAGGAGACAGATAAATCCAAGTCAAATACCAAGCAAAATAGTGTGCCTCCTTCACAGAGTAAGTAATCCTCATTTTTTGTTTCTTTGACGTTTTTTCTGTTTACATTTTTCTTGTGTTAAGGCTCTGATGTTAAAAGTCTAATGGATTGCTGGGTGCAGTGGCTTATGCCTGTAATCCCAACACTTTGGGAGGCTGAGGTGGGCGGATCACGTGAGGTTGTGAGTTCAAGACCAGCCTGACTAACATGAATAAACCCTATCTCTACTAAAAATACAAAATTAGCTGGGTGTGGTGGCACGTGCCTGTAATCCCAGCTACTCAGGATGCTGAGGCAGGAGAATCGCTTGAACTTGGGAGGCAGAGGTTGCTATGAGCCGAGATCACACCATTGCACTCCAGCCTGGGCAACAAGAGCAAAACTCTGTCTCAAAAAAAAAAAGTCTAATGGATTAATAAGAGTAGCCCTTTCTTCCTTTAAAATGCTGAATTTTTTGGATGTTTGTGTACTTCAGTTGTAAAGGCCAAGTTGTTAAAATAACTGAAGGAGGCCGTGCGCGGTGGCTCACACCTGTAATCCCAGCACTTTGGGAGGCCGAGGCGGGGCAGAACACTTGAGGTCAGGAGTTCAAAACCAACCTGGCCAACAAGGCGAAACCCCATCTCTACTAAAAATACAAAAATTAGCTGGGTGTGCTAGCACACATCTGTAATCCCAGCTACTCAGGAGGCTGAAGCAGGAGAATTGCTTGAATCAGGAGGTGTAGGTTGCAGTGAGCCAAGATTGTGTCATTGCACTCCAGCATGAGTGACAGAACGAGACTCAATAAATAAATAGTCTGCCTGTCTGTCTCTAAAAGAGAGAAGACTTTGCTGAGAACAGAGAGGGGGAACTTTTCATGCCTACCTGCTTGCCTGTCTGATCCCTCCCTTTTTCTCTGCACATGTTGTTGAGGCTACAAATTATTCTCTGCTTTTTTTTCCTCCTTTACTGTCTTCAGCTACCTTTAGTATCTATTTTGCCCGTTTTCCTCTTTCATTAGTTAGGTTGAGCCATATTAAATAACAGTTTTTTTAGGTCAAAACTGGTTGAATATCAGTAGTTCCATGTAGTTCAACCTAATAATACCATTGAAAGGAAAGGAGGGAGGAAGGCATAGAATAACTTAAAATATGTAACAAGGGCTTGAAAACTTATACATAAAATTTGAGTATTTTAAAGCATTTTTTCATAGTTACTACTTGTATATTACTGAGATGTGGCAGTATTTACTGTCCTCCTAATTTTTTTTGTTTGTTCCCTCCCCCCTTTTTCTTTTTAGCCAAGTCTGAAACTAGCTGGGAATCTCCCAAACAAATAAAAAAGAAGAAAAAAGCCAGACGAGAAACGTGAAATTTTTTTTCCTGAATTGGACATGTGTTTGCAAACACTGTCTTGAAGATTATGCTGTTTATGCAATAATTTGTGAACATGTACAGAGTTTTATATAAATTTAAACCAATTTTTAAAACAAAACTGCAGACACAACCACCATAAAAATGGAATCAAAAGAAAGTTAATTTATGAAATTAAGAGGTCAGCAGAATATACTCAGTGATGGAAGACACTTGGGAAAGTCTTTTTAATTGAACAAGAATGATCTTAATTTAAGAATATTATCCTGGTTTTACAACAGTGCCCTGTTTACAACAGATTGTGCCCTATCTCATCTGCAGCCGTGGAATAAAGGATTCTGATTAGAAAGAGGGTTGCCTACAAATTAGTAAGCAATTCCTTGGATCTTATGCACAGAACTTGTAACATTTGAATCTGTTTTATGCTTAAATCAAAGTGCTTTGATCAAATGCATAACCTGCCATATCTTTACATATTTGTTGGTAGCAATTTGTATTAAAGAAATCACAAGTGCAAATAAAGTCATTTATCATTTGTTCAACTAAACTGTCATGGTTTAGTTTACAATTTTTAAAAAGTTCTTAAAATACTGAAAATGCAGTTGACACTTGTATGGCTTATGAAGTTATTTTTGATAGTCTTACATTACTTGAATTGTTCAAAGTACAGTATATTTTAAATTAAGAAAAGTGAACTATATGTATTTGTTTTATACATTTAAGGCTTAGACTCATAAATAATGCTGTTGTTTATGATTTGAAAACTTTCAGGCAAAATCCAATTTACATTTTTCCTTTCCCTAGCAATTACTTTTTTCCAGCTTCAATTCTTCTTAGTTACTAGTACTTTTTTGACTTTAAAAATGAAACCATTCACAAACTTTTGGTATATGATGGAGAATGAAAAACTAGAGTCAGACAGCTTTAATTGACATTGTCAAGACCTCCAGTTATCAGGAATACATTTTTTTACTGCCTTAACCTGTAGTGTGTAGAATATGCATCAATTTCTTGAAGGGGATTCGTGTTTTTATAAGAATTTTCATGTAATTATTGCAATTGTGGTCAAATAAGGAACGTTTCCTGCTTGAAATTATATTGATTTAAATGATGTGTGAGATGTTTCACCATTTCAGGCACTGTGTAATTCTCTTGTAAAAAACTGGCAGGTATCTTTCTAACTATAAATAGTGCATGCTCAGCCATGTACACTGTAAATAGCCTTTACCAAACGTGTTTGACAAGGACCATAATTAACATCACTTAGTGAATTGTGATAAAGAAAAAAAAGCCATGATTTATTCGATGTGATTGGCTTGTTTTATGTGGCGCCAAGAATGAAACTGTTTAACAGCTGTAACCAATGGTACTGATCTGTCCATCCAATGTTGTCATTATATTTGATTGTGGTTCAATAGTATTGCGTTTTCAGACCAGGAAAGCTAAAGAAAGAAAATGGTTTTACTTTTGCTGAAGACTGGCCTTATTAATGGACAGCTTTCCTAACAAGTGATTATTAACTTTTATCAGGTGTTAACATCTGTTTCAGGAACATGGCAGTATGTTTACATGTCAGAAGTTTTGTTTAATTCTATGGTATTTCTAAATTGACTTGTTTAAATAAATTTAGCAAATGGATAGCATTGTTTTTTATTTGCTTCAATATGGGGGTAGACAATAGCTAAAGAGCCAAGGATGGACTTCTTCAAATGACTTTATTCTGTTAGCTTTACATAGGTGTTAGAGGATTCCTAAGGTGTCAGCACTTTGTAAAGGTACCACAAAGGAGAATTTGATAGGGAATCTAATTTTAGAATGTGCCAAATGGTCTGTGCTCAACAATATAATTGAACTCTCTCAACTCTACCTCACCATTTCTTTATCTTAATATTCTGTTGACTATGTCAAACGTTGACTTTATTTCTGCAGCCTAGTATCTCCCCATTCAACCACCTATGCCAGATGTTAAAGACACCAGATGTTTTTGAGAAGTGTCTTGTGGAGATGCAGAGATGCATTGCTAAGCTGAGGTGGATCCAGTGTAGAGATACCTCTGTTTCTTCTTTGTGGCTCAAGAGCTAGGACTTGGACTTTATGTTTTAAGAGATGGCAGCTGACTGGGCATGGTGGCTTACACCTGTAATCCCAACACTTTGGGAGGCCAAGGCAGGTGGATCACGAGGTCAGGAGTTCAAGACCAGCCTGGCCAAGATGGTGAAACCCCTGTCTCTACCAAAAATATGAAAAAATTAGCTGGGCGTGGTGGCGGGCACCTGTAATCCATGCTACTTAGGAGGCTGAGGCAGAGGTTGCAGTGAGCAGGGATCGCACCACTGCACTCCAGCCTGGGCGAAATAGTAAGACTTCATCTCAAAAAAAAAAAAGATGGCAGCTATATAAATGATAAAATTAATTATATTCTCTTTCATATGCATGAGATGCAAAATCTGTCACAATTAAGATAATTTAATTACCCTTTATCTTGATTCATAGATCTTTATGTGACATAAAAAGAGTTTCTGGGCCCAGCACAGTGGCACGCCTGTAATCCTAGCACTTTGGGAGGCCAAGGCGGGTGGATCACTTGAGGTTAGGAGTTCAAAACCAGCCTGGCCAACGTGGTGAAACCCCGTCTCTACTAAAAATACAAAAATTAGACGGGTGTGGTGGCAGGCACCTGTAATCCCAGCTACTAGGGAGGCTGAGGCTGGAGAATCGCCTGATCCCAGGGAGTGGAGGATGCAGTGAGCCAGGGTTTCGCCACTGCACTTGACAGAACGAGACTCCATCTCAAAAGAAAAAAAAACAGTTTCTGGGACCTGAACAGGAACTTCGGTTTCTGTCATCAATTCAGAAAGCACTAAAATGCAGGTGGTGATTCAGGGAGGAGCAGGAGGAGAGAGCCTGTTATCTGGTGGCATGAATAAGATGGATCCTGAACTAGTAGGGAAATAACTAACCTCTTCAGGCTTTATCAGGCCTGGAGGGGAACCTTGTTTATGATAGCTAGTAAGATGTCCTAGAGAAGCCACTCAAAAGGCTCCTTAATCCTGCCTGTCTCCACAAACATACTGAAAATCTTTTCCTACTCTGGGGCAGAGTGTAGTGGTTTAGGGTTTCTCCAGACTGGAATCCTACCTATCTGCACCCCAATTGAGCAAAACAACAGTTGAGAGAGTCCAAAAAAAAAAAGTATTAAAATGTGATTAATGTAATTTACCATGTTGTGCATGCATTTTATTGGGGAGGAGAGGTCAGAATAATTCACCCAAATCTAATTGTCTTATTTCATAGGCTAATCTGGTTTATATTTGCATTAAAGATACTGGAGGGCAATATTTACAGAGTTTAGTTTTTCTTAATTAAAAACAGTCTTCTATTATAGTGTAAAATATCTTTTAAAATTTAGAGTTTTAGGTTTAAGATGTCTAGTAGATATCTTAAGATTTTCCTGTAAACTCGTTGCACAAACTGGAATTACTTTCCAAAAGACTTAGGGAATGCAAATATGTTATTTGTAAGATGCACTGAGTATTGTAAATAAAACAAGCCTTTTTTGATTTGTTTAAATTGCTCGTTACAGTTCTCTTGTGGGAAGGGACTTTGCCAGTTATTTTGCATCTTAAGCTAGTGTAAAGGCAATTACTTGTTGCTGAAAATGCCGCTGTTTGTGACACACAATGTTCTCTACAGAAAACATCTATCTCATGTCATATTAGCAGTAGATGTAACTGCCTGCCACAGGTGTAATATGTTATTTGTATCAGCCTTTTGAGTTAGGGAAATTAGACTGAAGCCTGGCATTATGCATTAGTTTGTATGTATGAGTTCAGCTGTGTCCCCAGACAATAGCTGCTTGTACAAGGTAGAATTTTGTTTCTCAGCTGGGCACGGTGGCTCATGCCTGTAATGTAAGCTCTTTGGGAGACCAACAAAGGAGGATTGCTTGAGCCTAGGAGTTCAAAACCAGCCTGAGCAATATAGTGAGACCCCTATCTTGACAAAAAAAACAAAAATTAGCCAAGTGTCATGGTACCCGTATGTAGTCCCAGCTACTTGGGAGGCTGAGGTGGGAGGATTGCTTGAGCCCAGGGGATTAAAACCAGCCTGAATCTTGACAAAAAAAAAAAAAACTAAAAAACAAAAAAAAGTTTCTCTTGCATATAAAATTCTGGGAAGGCAATCCAGAGCCCATATGATATGCAGGGTCAGGGATCCAGGTTCTGTCTATATTTTTCCTCCCCATTCTCAACTTGTGGCCTTTTTTTTTTTTTTTAATGGAGTTTCACTCTTGTTCCCCAGGCTGGAGTGCAATGGTTCCATCTCAGCTCACCGTACTCTCTACCTCCTGGGTTTAAGGGATTGTCCTGCCTCCGCCTCCCAAGTAGCTCGGATCACAGGCATGCGCCACCATGCCTGGCTAATTTTGTATTTTTAGTAGAGACAGGGTTTCTCCATGTTGGTCAGGCTGGTCTCCCAGCCACAGGTGATCCACCCACCTCGGCCTCCCAAAGTGCTGGAATTACAGGCCTGAGCCATTACGCCTGGCCTTTTTCTTCTTCTAATGAGACAGGATCTCACTCTGTTGCCCAGGTTGGAGTGGAGTGGCACCGTTCTAGCTCATTTCAGCCTGGAACTCCTAGGCTCAAGCTATAGTCTCCCATTTTAACCTCAGCCTCCAGAGTACCTGGGCCTATAGACCTACACGCCTCCATGCCTGGCTAACTTTTTTTGTTTGTTTTTGGTAGAGATGTGGTTATTGTTATGTTGTCCAGGCTGGCCTTGAACTCCTGGGCTTAAGTGATCCTCCTGCCTTGGCCTCCCAAAGTGCTAGGATTACAGGTGTGAGCCACTGCACTGGACCAACGTGTGGCTTTCAGTTCTTACTTGAAGACAGCTGCTCCAGCTAGAAACTTCCTATCAGCATTTGAGCCAGCTGAAAGAGGGATTACCACCCCCACCCCAAGAACACTTCCTAGAAGTTCTACACCCTATATAAACTGAAATTTCAAACAGTTGCTGGGTCACACTAGCTATGTAGCTAGATGGGAAGTCATATTTTGTCTGGGCTCCCATGGGCCAAATTAACATCTTGGGATTCTGTTACTAAGGAAGAAGAGAATTAGACAATGGGCACCTCTAACAGTCTCTGTCAGAGTTGACATACATTGTGTATCTCCTGCACCAAAGCATCATTTTTGAGGTCAAGTGTTTTTCCAACTGAGCAGAAATGTGGAAGGCTGTTCAGTGCTGCTTAGTGTAGCAGCTAATAATATTCCAACTTCTATATGATAACATTTTTTCTAGAGACAGGATCTCACTGTTGCCCAGGCTGGTCTCCAGTTCCTGGGCTCAAGCAATCCTCCCACCTCAGCCTCCTAAATGGTGGGATTACAGGCATGACCCACTATGCCCAGTCTATATATAATAGATTTTAGAAGAAATTGCTGCTGCTCAGTGACTGCTTTAAATTCTAGAGACAGGCTGAGAGAAACTTAGTAGCCTGCCTGTGCATACTGCTAGTACAGATTCTAACAAGTTGTAAGAGAATCACCCTGGTATATAAAGTAATCTTTTAAACCATGGAAAAGGCATTACTATTGTTCTAATCTTCCTGAGCACTCTAACAGAACAATGATGTATAACCCTAGCTTCACGACATGTATATAGCGTGTTGTAAGATGTTTGCCAGCTAATAGTTACAGTACTGAAGCTTGTGAATAAGTTAATTGAGAAAACTTTAAGCAGGTTCAAGGTTATCCCATGACAGTAGCATTCTTATTTGTATATATGTGCTTTCCTTTTTTATTTGTATCAAGGCATTTAAAATGAATATATGTAACATGTACCTAAGTTTTAAAACATAATAAAATGAACACGTCTGAAACCACCATTCTGCTCAAGAAATAGAACATTACTTAAGAAATAGAACTTTACAGGGGGATAATGGGAACCGGCTTGACTTGTTGTCTGGTAACAGGATTAGAGGGGAAAGGCTTGGATCAAAATGACTCTTTCCAACTACCTCACCTGGCATAGGTCCTTTTTGGTACCAACAGAGGCTTACGGTCCTAGGAAGCATCTAGCCTGGTCTCAGAAATGTTTCATGGCAACTTCATTGCCACTCTTCCCTCAAGACATTTCACTGATTTGTTGGGAAAGTGTTTTAATAACTACACATGGGCACAATGACTATGAATGTGAATGATGCCCCAAGCTGTATAGTGCACAACTCTACATGGCAGCCTTTCCATGAGAAAGGCAGATAGATCACACGATAGATGTCATTTCTTTTTTTTTCTTTTTTTTGAGATGGGCTCTCTCTCTGTCACCCAAGCTGGAGTGCAATGGTGCAATCATGGCTCACTGCACCCTCCATCTCCCAGGTTCAAGTGATTCTCCTGCCTCAGCCTCTTGAGTAGCTGGGCGTCACCATACCCAGCTAATATTTGTATATTTAGTAGAGACAGGGTTTCACCATGTTGGTCAGGCTGGTCTCAAACTCTTGACCTCAGGTAATCCACCCACCTCAGCCTCCCAAAGCTCTGGGATTACAGGTGTGAGCCACTGTGCCCAGCCATAGATGTCATTTCTATGCAGCTTTCCCAGTTCAGAAAAGCAGCAAGCGGAGGCCGGGCGCGGGGGCTCACGCCTGTAATCCCAGCACTTTGGGAGGCCGAGGTGGGTGGATCACCTGAGGTCAGGAGTTCAAGACCAGCCTGGCCATCATGGTGAAACCCCCATCTTTAAAAAATAATTATATTTATTTAAAATAAAAATAAAATATAAGTTAAAATTAAATTTTAAATTTACATTTTAAATTAAAATATATTAAAAATAAAAAAATAAAAAAGTAGCAAGTGTCCTGTAGGCACTTTGAGGATTCCTGTGAGGTTTGTTCTGGGGCTGGAGACTTGACAGACACCAAAGGAGGTCTGTGGCAAACAGCAAGAGCTATTATTAGTAACAGGATAGTGAGATTACCAGTTTTTTTTTTTTTTTTTTT
>NW_016107694.1:378196-384291 GCF_001604975.1 Cebus imitator | reverse complement strand
AAACGAAGTCTCGCTCTGTTGCTCAGGCTGGAGAGCAGTGGCACAATCTTGGCTCACTGCAACCTCTGTCTCCCGGGTTCAAGTGATCTTCCTGCCTCAGCCTCCAGAGTAGCTAGAATTACAGGCACACGCCACCACACTTGGCTAATTTTTTGTATTTTTAGTAGAGATGGGGTTTTGCCATGTTGGCCAGGCTGATCTCAAACTTCTGACCTCAAGTGATCCACCCACCTCAGCCTCCCAAAGTGCTGGGATTACAGGCATGAGCCATTGGGCCTGGCCGTGTTTTTTAGTAGACAGGATCTCCCTCTGTCTACCAGACTGGAGTGCAGTGGCACAATCACAGCTCACTGCAGCCTCAAACTCCTGGGCTCAAGCGATCCCCCTGCCTCAGCCTCCTGAGTAGCTGGGACTACAGGCACCACCACTACCACACTAGGATAGTTATATTTTTTATACAAACGGGGTCTTGCTTTGTTGCCCAGGCTGGTCCCAAACTTCTAGGCTCAAGCGATCTGCCCACCTCAGCCTCACAAACTGCTGAGATTAATAGGCGCAAGCCACTGTGCCAGGCTTGAAATTTTTTAAAATACCTCAAAGATCATGAAAATAAATAATTTAGGCCCAGGCACAGTGGGTCACACCTATAATCCCAGCACTTTGGGAGGCCAAGGCAGGAGGATCACGAGGTCAAGAAATCATGACCAGCCTGGCCAACACCGTGAAACTCCATCTCTACTAAAAATACAAAAATTAGCCAGGCATGGTAGCAGGTACCTGTAGTTCCAGCTACTCAGGAGGCTGAGGCAGGAGAATCACTTGAACCCAGGAGGCAAAGGTTGCCATGAGCCAAAATCACGCCACTGCACTCCAGCCTAGCTACAGAATGAGACTCCATCTCAAAAAAAAAAAGAAAAGAAAAATAATTTAGGCTGGCCGCAGTGACTCACGCCTGCAATCTGAGCACTTTGGGAGGCCGAGGCAGGTGGATCACTTGAGGTCAGGAGTTCAACACCAGCTTGGCCAACATGGTAAAACCCCATCTCTACTAAAATACAAAAATTAGCAGGCATAATGGCAAGTGCCAGTAATCCCAGCTACTCAGGAGGCTGAGACAGGAAAATCACTTGAACCTGGGAGACAGTGGTTTCAGTGAGCCAAGATCACGCCACTGCACTCCAACCTGGATGGCTGAGCAAGACTCTGTCTCAAATAAATAATCTGAAAAAGATCAAGTAAGGAAAAAATAGTGGGCAGTGGTGGGAAGGAGGAGAGGGCTAGTCTCAGGAATAAAATATCAGAATAAAATATAAAATATAAAACAGCTTGCATCAGTAAGTAATCTTTGTTGTATAACCCAGAATCTGCTCTGGCTAGTTCAAGCTGGAAAGGAATATAGAAGGACCAGAGATCCAGGCCCTTAAACCATTAAGAATAACTCCTGACTCGGTGCAGCAGCTCACACCTGTAATCCCAGCACTTTGGGAGGCTGAGGCAGGTGGATCACAAGGTCAGGAGTTCGAGACCAGCCCAACCAACATGGGGTGAAACCCCGTCTCTACTAAAAATACAAAAAATTAGCCAGGTGTGGTGGCACGTGCCTGTAATCCCAGCCACTCAGGAGGCTAAGGTAGGAGAATCACTTGTACCTGGGAGGCGGAGGTTGCAGTGAGCCGAGATCACACCACTGCACTCCAGCCTGGGTGACAGAGCGAGATTTTGTTTCAAAAAAACAAGAGAGAGAAACACCTAGCCATTTGAGAATCTGCTATAGAAAAGACAATCCACCCATCAGCTCCTGAGGATGCTTGGGACAGCAGCTCCACCCCTGCTGCTGCTGCTGATGATGATGAATAGTTGGATGCCACTCCACCCTGCTTGCCAAACTGGATTCTGCTGAGGCATACTCCCTGTCCTCGCCCCTTTCTTAGTGTTTCGCAGAGGCTAGGTCATATTCATGTCTGTGACAAGCAGTGAGGGAGACTGAGAATGAATTTGGGGAACTCCAAATGGAAAGGATATTCAAGATATATTTATTGGGCCAGGTGCAGTGGCTCACACCTGTAATCCAGCACTTTGGGAGGCTGAGGCAGATGGAGTCATGAAGTCAAGAGATCAAGACCAGCCTGGCCAACATGGTAAAACCCCAACTCTACTAAAAATACAAAAATTAGCTGGGCATGGTGGTTTGCAACTGTAATCCCAGCTACTTGGGAGGCTGAGGCAGGAGAATCACTTGAACCTGGGAGGCGGAGGTTGCAGTGCATCAGGATCGTGCCACTACACTCCAGCCTGGTGACAGGGAGACTCCATCACAAAAAATATATATATACTTGCTGGGCGTGCTGGCTTACGCCTGTAATCCTAGCACTTTGGGAGGCCGAGGCGGGTGGATCACAAGGTCAGGAAATTGAGACCGTACTGGCTAACACATTGAAACCCTGTCTCTACTAAAAATACAAAAAATTAGCCAGATGTGGTGGCACGTGCCTATAGTCCCAGCTACTTGGGAGTCTGAGGCAGAGAAGTGCTTGAACCTAGAAGGCGGAGGTTGCAGTGAACCGAGATCAAGATCGCACCACTGCACTCCAGCCTGGCGACAAAGTGAGACTCCGTCTCAAAAGTGCGTGTGTGTGTGTGTGTGTGTGTGTGTGTGTAAATGTATATATTTATATATATTAAAATATATTTTTATATATTTATATATTAAAAATATACATATATTTATGTATATTTATTGAACAGCTAAAACCCAATTAATGTGCACTCTACCGATGGCATCTATAAATTCTCAACAAAAGGGATAGTTAAATTGGTCAGGAGAACCAGGGTATAGAATCCAGAAATAGATGAGAATTTTGTATACAACTTAAGTAGTGTTTTAGTTGAGAAGTAATTGAAGTTGGCATGCAAGCTCCAAAAAATAAAAATAAACAAAAACAGAAGTAATTGAACTAAGTAGTGACCAACTTAATAGATGGTACTGGCACTACCTATTTGGAAGAAAAAAAATCTGGGCCGCTATCATACATATAAGAAAAAAAAATTTAAAGATAATACAGGAAACTATATGTATAACCTAGGGGTCAGGGAGATAATATTTTTTCCTTTAAGCTCCATTGAACTTGAAGGAGAGAGATTCTTAACCAAGACTGGAAACCCAGAAGCTATAAAAGAAAAGATGGGGCCAGGCATGGTAGCTCACGCCTATAATCCCAGCACTTTGCTGAGGCAGGTGGATCATGGTATCAGGAGTTCGAGACCAGCTCTGGCATCGTGGCAAAACCCTGTCTCTACTAAAAATACAAATTAGCTAGGCGTGGTGGCATGCACCTGTAGTCTCAGCTACTCAGGAGGCTGAGGCACGAGAATTACTTGAACTCAGGAGGCAGAGGTTGCAGTGAGTCAAGATCATGCCACTGCACTCCAGCCTTGGTGACAGAGTGAGACTCTATCTAAAAAAAAAAAAGAAAAGAAAAAGAAAGAAAAGAAAAGATGGCTATATTTGGTTGTATACAATTTTTTTTTTCTTTTCTTGGTTTATTGTTTGGTAGAAAAACAGGCATTTTAACACTGAATAAACATCCCACAAACCGCTGCTCCTAGATTACAGTCAAAGCCAATTTTCTTTGACGCTGGGCTTTTTAATCTGACGTTCAAGTCACCGTAATAGAAACCAGAGCTGCTATACCTTACATTCTGCAAGGTACCTCAACAAAGGCATGCTAAAGACTGTTTAAAACTTCTAGCATGTAAGAAGATCCGATTTTCCTTCGCACACCTTTGGATAATAACAGGAGAATCCTAGTCATCTGCTGTTGAGTTTGAGAAGGCCAAGTTCAAGGATTCCAAACTCCAGCCTTCAATATTTCTGCAGAGACTCAGAGAAGTAACCTCCCCCTCCTCTCCTGCTCGCTTCCCCAAGTACAGATGCAGGTCTTCCTGGGACCAGGCACCGGGGAGTCAAAGCATCTCACCGGTCTCATCACTGGGCTTCTCCAAAGGGCTTTTGGTGGAAGAAGCTTTAATTTCAGTTTTGGTCAATCTTCCATCCTTAGAAACGTCTTTCTTGTTAAGAAAAGGCAGGGAGGGTTAACTAAGTTCTAAGAATTCAACAAGGAAAGGAAATAGGTTCCTTTTATGAAAAGGACTTCCAGGCTCTCTGAGCCAGTAATTGAACTGAAATCACTTTCCTGAGTGTCTCCACACGGAATATTCAGCACTTTTCTCCTGGCAGCCAGAGGATGGGATCTGTGTACGCTGAGTGCCACTTACAATGCCCTCATTAGATGCAGTAAAAAGCTACTCTTGACTCCCGTAGGTCAAACCCATATGCCTCTGGGCTGTACCCTGCGGAATTAGCTGTAGGAATAACAGTAAAGGTCCTGCCCGACGGCCATGAGCAGCCCTGGCGCGCCCCGGGAGCCCCCCAGCTGTGATGAGAAGGCCACACTGGGAATGTCAGCCTTGGAGGCAGGGTATGGGGAGGGTATGGTTCTGAGTAGGTGGGCATCATGGAGGCTCCAGATTCTCGTGTAGCAGTCCTGGCCCACTGCCATCAGGATTCCTTCTTCCTCATGCACATGCAGGGGCAGGTAGGGGTACCCGTTCACGTGGCCTTCATACTGCCTTATGCACTTAGTGGTCCTCAGGTCCCACAGCTTGATCTTTCCAGCCATGTCTGACGCCATCAGGCATTGCTTGTCTTGGAGAATCCGCACAGAGGTCACTGCTGAGTCATGAAACAGGCGGGTGGCCTTCCACCCCTTGCCTTGATTTCCACAACGCAGATCAATGGCAAAGATCTCCCCAGAGCGGCAGCCATTAAACAGCAGAGGAGCCATGAGAGCAAACTGTTGGGCCAAGACATCACTGCTGGTCCCAAAGGACTACCGGTGTCCCATCACCACGTTGGTCAACAGGACCTGCCGAGACAAGCCTGTACTGAAGCAGTTATTTGCTTGGATATTCAGGGACCAGGCACAGGACCAGGCACCAGGGATCCGGAAGCTGCAGAGCATGCCAGGCCAGTCTATTCCTGGGTGACTATTGACAAACAGTGATGCTGGGAGCAGGGTGGCACAGCCTGGAGTCTCCGCGAGTCCCATGAGGCACAGCAGAATATGGGAATCCAAGTGATTCCGCGAGGCCCAGCACACCGAGTTCACCTTCCGGTTGGGGAAGTAGAGGTTTTCGTGCATGAACACCTTGAGCGTGGGGGTCTTCAGACTCTGCAGGTTGATGATGCCATACTTGGAGCCTCCGACTTTGACATCATTGACTGTCAGGAGCCGGTCACTGTTGGTATCTGCCAGTATGAGGTTAAATCGGTCGCTTGCCAAGGCGGAGGGATCCAAGCGCCGAATCTGAGCCTTTTTCCTCTCCGTGCAGCTGAGACGCAGCTCGTGGACTAAATGGCAATAATTGCTGACGTTGAGAAAACCCAGCTGGCTTTTTCATAGCATGGAAGATGCATTAAATCCCATCCTGGCAATCTTTTTCTGCTTGTCCTCTTCCTCGAGCAGCCGCAGTCTCTTGCTCTCCATTTCCTTCTGCCGGATGCTCTCTTTCGTGAGGGAGTTGCCGTTGTTATGTCCAGGGAGCAAGCGGGAGTAGCGTTTCTTTTCAGGGTCGAAGTAAAACCCAGGTAGCTCTGGCACAGAGGAGGCCCCAGCTGCGCCAGACGAGGTCGACGGAGACTCGTCATCATGGTTACCAGAATCTTGAGCGGGCTGTGCTGCCCGGGAGTTGGACCTGTCGTCAGAATCACGGAGTCTGAACCAAGGGTTCTGCTGGTGGCTTCTTCTCCCACGTCTTCTACTACTCTGCCAGCTACTTTTATTCATTTCAGTTCCTATTTATGGTCGATTGGTTTTCATCAAGGTGCCAAGACCATCCAATGGAAGAAAGAAGAGTCTTTTCAACTGCTGGGACATTTGAATATCAAACTGTTCAGAGGTTTCCTTCCGGATTCCCCTCGGCCTTAGCTCTGCAGGACTTGGGCCAACATGTGCAAGGACCCGGAAAGACCAAGGTGTAGCGTCAGCCCAATTATTTTTAATTTTTATTGTGTTTTGGTTTTGGTTTTGGTTTTT
>NW_016107694.1:375964-377423 GCF_001604975.1 Cebus imitator | reverse complement strand
AAAAGTAACAAGCCAGCACAGTGGCTTACGCCTGAAATCCAAGCAGTTTGGGAGGCAGAGGCAGGTGGATCACTTGAGCCCAGGAGTTCAAGACCAGCCTGGCCAACATAGGGAGACCCCATCCCTACCATAATAAAATAAAATTTATTTTATTTATTAAATAAATAAGAAAATTAAATTTAAAAGTAGTCAGGGATGGTGGCTCACGCCTGTGGTCCCAGCTCCTCGGGAGGCTAAGGCAGAAGGATTGCTTGAATCTTGAGCTCAAGGCTGCAGTGAGCCATGATCACCCCCAGTGCACTTCAGCCTGGGCGACAGAGAGAGGAGAGAGAGACAGAGAGAGAGAGAGAGAGAGAGAGAGAGGAGGAAGCGGGGAAGGCGGGAGAGGAGAGGGAGGAGAAGGGGGGGGATGGGGAGGAAGGGAGGGAGGAAAGGTCAAAAGAAAAAGCTTAAGGAGAAATCTGAAACCACCACAAGGTGGCGACTTGAACATGGGCCATTCTCTTCACCACCCCATTCCCATCACTACCATTTTTCAAATAAGGAAAATGCAGGCTACAAATTGAGCACCAATTTAAGTTGCACAGCTGACAAGTGGCAGAAACTGTATTTGAAGCCAAGTCCCCTGTCCCCAAGTTCAGCGCTCTTTTCACTCTCCTGATGGCTGTTTGGCCACGCGCAGGTTTCATGCTCTCTGGTTATATATTTGTGAATATTTGCCTATGTTTTTCTCTCTGAGGATCTCTCTACCTCGTTGCACTTTTGTGTCTCTCTGCCTCTCTGTTTATTGCTGTCCTTCTGTGTGTCTCTCCCTTTCCCAGCCCCCAAATTCATGTTCTCTTTTCTCTCTCTACCTCTCCTAGTGACTGGACTAAACATGCATTTGAAATATAGTAGTCTAAGAATGCTTTTAAGGCCGGGCGCGGTGGCTCAAGCCTGTAATCCCAGCACTTTGGGAGGCCGAGGCGGGTGGATCACAAGGTCAAGAGAAGGAGACCGTCCTGGTCAACATGGTGAAACCCCGTCTCTACTAAAAATACAAAAAATCAGCTGGGTATGGTGGCACGTGCCTGTAGTCCCAGTTACTCGGGAGGCTGAGGCAGGAGAATTGCCTGGACCCAGGAGGCGGAGGTTGCAGTGAGCCGAGATCGCGCCATTGCACTCCAGCCTGCGGAACAAGAGAGAAACTCCGTCTCAAAAAAAAAAAAAACTGTAGGAATGCACAGTGAAGAACAATTCAGAGTCAAACTATATCAAATATGACTTTCTTCACATTTCTTATTATCATGTATGCATGTTTTAATCCTTTGGATTGGCAATGCATCCATGTGCTTCAAAATTCAAAGTTGGCCGGGCGCCGTGGCTCAAGCCTGTAATCCCAGCACTTTGGGAGGCCGAGGCGGGTGGATCACGAGGTCAAGAGATCGAGACCATCCTGGTCAACATGGTGAAACCCCGT
>NW_016107694.1:369493-372492 GCF_001604975.1 Cebus imitator | reverse complement strand
TCTCGATCTCTTGACCTTGTGATCCACCCACCTCGGCCTCCCAAAGTGCTGGGATTACAGGCTTGAGCCACTGCGCCCGGCCTTCAATTTTTTATCTATTAAGGAAATTATGGGCTGGGTGTGGTGGCTCATGCCTGTAGTACAAGCACTTTGGGAGGCCGAGGCTGGTGGATCACCAGAGGTCAGGAGTTCGAGATCAGCCTGTCCAACATGGTGAAATCCTGTCTCAAAAAAATGTTACTTTAATTTAAAAAGAAAATTGTCTTTTTTTAAATGAATTATTGCTATGTTTCTATGTTTGTTTTGACCTTAACTTTATTATTTTTGTTTGTTTTTTTTGAGACTGAGTCTTGCTCTTGTTGCCCAGGCTGGAGTGCAGCGGCGCAATGATCTTGGCTCACTGCAGCCTCCACCTCCTGGGTTCAATTGATTATCTGCCTCAGCCTCCCAAGTACTGGGATTACAGGCACCTGCCACCACGCCTAGCTAATTTTTTTTGTATTTTTAGTACAGACGGGGTTTCACCATGTTGGCCAGGCTGGTCTCGAACTCCTGACCTCATGATCCACCAGCCTCGGCCTCCCAAAGTGCTGGGATTACAGGTGTGAGCCACTGTGCCCAGCCTGGAAATGTTTTCTCAGATATCAAACTTAGGGAAATATGTTTTTTGAAGAATCTTTACAGAAATTCGTGATGGTAGCTGGGGCTTTCATGTCACACTAGACCTTTAATGCTGCGAACTTGGGACCACTAAAGATAACTACCTGATGCTGTGTGTCTCAACTGTCTCTGAAAGCCTCTTTTGCATAATTGTCCACAATATGCAAAGTTCAAAGAAAGTAGTATAGAGTGTTACAAAGCTACATTCCCAGAAACGAATCAGAATTTATATCCAACGTTTATTAACCAATCGTTCATTTCTTTGGGGCTATAAAACTTAAAAGGGAAGAATGACCAAGTAACTTTTATTTTTTGAGATGGAGTTTTGCTGTTGTTGCCCAGACTGGAGTGCAATGGCACGATCTCAGCTCACCACAACCTCTGCCTCCTGAGTCCAAGCGATTCTCCTGTCTCAGCCTCCCGAGTAGCTGGGATTACAAGCGCATGCCTCCATGCCCGGCTAATTTTATATTTTTAGTAGAAATGGGGTTTCTCCATGTTGGCCAGAATGGTCTCGATCTCCTGACCTCGTGATCCACCTGCCTCAGCCTCCCAAAGTGCTGGGATTACAGGTGTGAACCATTGCGCCCAACCCCCAAGTAACATTTTTTTTTTTTTTTTTTTTTTTTTTTTTTTTTTTTTTTTTTTTTTTTTTTTTTTTTTTTTTTTTTTTTTTTTTTTTTTTTTTTTTTTTTTTNTGGAGTGCAATGGCGCGATCTCGGCTCACCACAACCTCCGCCTCCTGGGTTCAGGCAATTCTCCTGCCTCAGCCTCCCGAGTAGCTGGGATTACAGGCACGCGCCACCATGCCCAGCTGATTTTTTGCATTTTTAGTAGAGACGGGGTTTCACCATGTTGACCAGGATGGTCTCGATCTCTTGACCTTGTGATCCACCCTCCTCAGCCTCCCAAATTGCTGGGATTACAGGCGTGAGCCACCGCGCCCGGCCCAAGTAACATTTTTAAAGAGGAAATTGGGATAGTAATGAGGACATTTAAAATCGCTCACTCTGTCCTTCTTGTTTCAACCAGTGTCTCAACTGAGATTTATTGAATACTTAACTGTAAAAAGCACAAGATTAAACCTTCTCTGAAGGAAAAAAGGAAGGTGAACCCAGCAAGGCTTAGATCTGCTGCTAGGAATTTATTCTAAACATAGTACTATACAAAATACCCTGCCTTTTGAGTTTACCACTGTATCTCCGGCACCCGTAACTAGTCTGGTGTAGGTCCTCAAAAAGTATTTATTTTGCCAGGCACAGTGGCTCACACCTGTAATTCCAACACTTTGGGAGGCCAAGGCAGGTGGATCACTTGAGGTCCAGAGTTCAAGACCAGCCTAACCAACATGGTAAAACCCCATCTCTACTAAAAATACAAAAATTAGCTGGGCATGGTGGTGCATGCCTGTAATCCCAGCTACTCAGGAAGCTGAGGCAGGAGAATCACTTAAACTCAGGAGGCAGAAGCTGTAGTGAGCTGAGATTATGCCATTGCATTACAGCCTAGGCAACAAGAGTGAAACTCTGTCTCAAAAAAAAAAAAAAAGAAAAAAAAATTTATTTAATGAGAACGTAGGTAGGCCAGGCGCAGTGTAATCCCAGCACTGTGGGAGGCTGAGGCCGGCAGATTACCTGAGGTCAGGAGTTTGAGACCAGCCTGGCCAACATGGTGAAACTCCGTCTCTACTAAAAATACAAAACTAGTTGGGTAGTAGTGGCATGTGCCTGTAATCCCAGCTACTCAGGACGCTGAGGAAGGAGAATTATTTGAGCCTGGAAGTCGGAGGTTGCAGTGAGCCAAGATCGCACCACTGCACTCCAGCCTGGCTGACAGAGCCAGGCTTTGTCTCAAAAAAAAAAGAAAATGTAAATAAATAGATCCATGTCAAACATGTTGCCCATTTTATAAAGAAGGAGTGCTTGGCCTGTCACAGTGGCTCACATCTGCAATCTCAGCAGTTTGGGAAGCCAAGGTGGGAAAACTGCTTGAGGCCAGGAGCTTGAGACCAGCCTGGGCAATACAGTGAGACCTTGGCTCTACAAAAAAAATTTATTTTTATTTTTTAATTATATTTTATTTTTTTCAAGACAGGGCCTTGCTCTGTCTCCCAGGCTGGAATGCTGTGGTGCAATCATCACTCACTGCAGCCTCCACTTCCCCAGCTTAAGCAACCCTCCCCCCTCAGCCTCCTGAATAGCTGGTACTACAAGCAGCTGGTACCACCATGCCTGGCTATGTTTTTTTTTTTTTCTTTGGGACGGAGTTTCGCTCTTGTTACCCAGGCTGGAGTGCAATGGCACGATCTCGGCTCACCGCAACCTCCGCCTCCTGGGTTC
>NW_016107694.1:365590-366853 GCF_001604975.1 Cebus imitator | reverse complement strand
AAAAAAAAAAAAAGAGGAAGAGAAAGAAGAAGAAAAGTCTGTGCCCAGGTATGAGAGGAGAAAAGGAGCCAGCTGGGACCCTCAAGACTGTCAAGCTGTCATACCACGCTGGTCTCTCTGTTTCCACATTCATTTAACATGAGAAATTCCATTTCTGTCTTGTTAAGCACAGCTGTCACTTCTCTGTTATGTTTAGTCAAAAGTTTTCCTAAGGGATACCAGCACCTAACTCAAGGGAGGTCAGAGAAGACTTGGCAAAGGACTTCACATCAAAGATGAGACCTTGGCAGACAAATCAGAGACGGAGAAGAGTGTGCAGGTTAGAGGGACCAGCGTGAGCTCAGGAGGCCTGGGTATGGGAAACGTGCCTCGCCCCAGGCCTGGAATTCACTGCAGCTGCTCCCTGCAGTGTCGCTCCCTGGGAGAAGTCAGGCAGGGTGGGAGGAGGAACATGATGCTGAGCGATGAAGCCAGGAAGGACAGCAGGAACTGAGTCAGAAAGACTGTGTATGCCCAGTTAAGAGACTTGGCTTCATTGACGCTAGAGGGCCATCAAAGGGTTTCTAGCAAGGGAGTGACATGGCCAGATTTGCCTGAGCTTTCTAACTGTTCTGTGGAGAATGGTTGAGGGGAAGGCTAGCTGAATGCAGAGACCAGGGTGGGGCTGCATAGGGCGAGCAACTTGTTCTGGTTTGCCTGGAACTTTCTTGGTTTTGTTACAGGAAAGGGGTCCCGATCCAGAACCCAAGAGAAGGTTCTTGGATCTTTCGCAAGAAAGAATTAAGGGTGAGTCTGCGGTGCAAAGTAAAAGCAAGTTTATTAAGAGAGTAAAGTAGGCCGGGCATGGTGGCTCATGGTTGTAATCCCAGCACTTTGGGAGGCCGAGGCAGGTGGATCTCCTGACGTCAGGAGTTGGAGACCAGCTTGACCAACATGGTGACACCCCGTCTCTACTAAAAATACAAAAATTAGACAGGCATGATGGCGAGTGCCTGTAATCCTAGCTATTCATGAGGCTGAGGCAGGAGAATCACTTGAACCTGGGAGGTAGAGGTTACGGTGAGCCAAGATCGAGACACTGCACTCCAGCCTGGGCAACAAGCAAGACTGTCTCAAAACAAAAAGAAAAACAGACAGTAGGCCGGGCACGGTGGCTCATGCCTGTAATCCAAGCATTTTGGAGGCCAAGGGTGGGCGGATCACCTGAGGTCAGGAGTTCAAGACCAGCCCGACCAACATGGTGAAACCCCATCTTTAAAAAAA
>NW_016107694.1:361591-363955 GCF_001604975.1 Cebus imitator | reverse complement strand
AGCAAGTGATCCACCCACCTTGGTGGAGGTTGCAGTGAGCCTTCAGCCTTGTTGACTGAGCAAAATTCTGCCAAAAAAAAAAAAGAAAAAAAAATCCAGCTGGGCTCCGTGACTCATGCCTATAATACTAGCACTTTGGGAAGCTGAGGTGGGCAGATCACTTGAGGTCAGGAGTTCAAGACAAGCCTGGCCAACATGGTAAAACTCCATGTCTACCAAAAATACACACAGAAAAAATTAGCTGGGCGTGATTGCGGGTGCCTGTAATCCCAGCTACTCGGGAGGCTGAGGCAGGAGAATCACTCTAACCCAGGAGACGGCATGAGTCACTGCACTCCAGCCTGCGTGGTTGAGTGGCTGAGAGAGACTCCATCTCAAAAAGAAAAAAACAATTAGCTGGGTGTGGTGGTGTGTACCTGAAGTCCCAGCTACTGAAGAGGCTAGGGCAGAAGGATTGCTTGAGCCCAGGAGTTCAAGTCTGCAGTGAGCTATGATCATGCCATTGAATTCCAGCCAGGGTAGAGAAAAGAAAAAAGATATATTTTTCACTAAGTTGTAAAATGTAGTCTTTTTTTTTTTTTTTTTTTTTTTTTTGAGACAGAGTCTCACTCTGTCACCCAGGCTAGAGTGCAGTGGTGCGATCTTGGCTCACTGCAACCTCTGCCTCCTGAGTTCAAATGATTCTCCTGCCTCAGCCTCCTGAGTAGCTGGGACTACAGATGCACGCCACCACGCCTGGTTAATTTTTGTATTTTTTTAGTATAGATGGGATTTCACCATATTAGACAGGCTAGTCTCCCACTCCTGACCTCATACATGATCTGCCTGTCTTGGCCTCCCAAAGTGCTGGGATTATAGGCTGAGCCACCATGCCTGGCCATGTTTGATTTCCTTAGAAAGAATATGAACCAAAAATGGCAAAATCTTAGGATGTGATGAAATCTGAGTAATGGAATAAAAAAATAGTTGTTAATTAGATTATTCTCAACATGCTTCAGAGGCACCACAGAGAAGGAGACAGATTATTTGGTGAACTTGATGAGTAATGCAATCTACCACACAGTCTTTCGGAACATTACTTCTGCTGAATTCGAACTTTCATCTCTCTCAGCTGACAACCATTCTCATCTAACCATCTCACCTGCTGATAACTGCCAATTGCAGCAGCGTTGCCCTCTTAAGGACTATTTGTACAGCCTATAATGCATATTTTATTGCATTTTGCCCCTTATTAATTTATAACCATGGATAGAAAACGTAAATTAAAGTGCTGCTATGAGTCATAGTCATAAGAAACATGGGTCTCATAAGCTTAAAACACATGAGACAATTCCTTGGACATGCCAGAGGCTGTATCTGTCTCAGTCAGAGTTTCCCCAGGCAGCCTAAGCTAATGGACTCTGCTCAGTTGTGAAGGAAGCAAATTAAGAAACCTGTAGCAGGGGCCAGGTGTGGTGACTCACACCTGTAATCCCAGCACTTTGGGAGGCCAAAGTGGGTGGATCACGAGGTCAGGAGATCAAAGCTGTTCTGGCCAAACCTGTAGTAGCCAGGGTGCCTGCCTGTTGTCTCAGCTATCTGGGAGCCTGAGGCAGGAGGATCACTTGAGCCCAAGAAGTGGAGGCAGCAGTGAGCTGTGATCACACCACTGCATTCCAGCCTGGGCAACAGAGTAAAATCCTGTGTCAAAAAAAACAAAACAAAACAGAAAAACAGGCAGGCGCTGTGGCTTACACCTGTAATTCCAGCACTTTGGGAGGCCAAGGTGGGCAGATCACCTGAGGTCAGGAGTTCAAGAGCAGCTTGGCCAACATGGTGAAACCCTGTCTCTACCAAAAATGCAAAAGTAGCCGAGCGTGGTGGGCAGCACCAGTAGTCCCAGCTACTCGGGAGGCTGAGGCAGGAGAATTGAACCCGGGAGGTGGAGGTTGCAGTGAGCTGAGATTGCGCTACTGCACTCCAGCCTGGACAACAGAGTGAAAGTCCATCCCAAAAAAACCCCAAAACAAAAAACACACATATACACACAGAAACAAAACTTGTAAAAAGCTGCAGCAATATCAGCTTTTGTTTAGAAGTTGGGGTGGTGGCTCCCGCCTGTAATCCTAGCACTTTGGGAGGCCAAGGAGGGCAGATCTCAAGGTCAGGAGTTCAAGAGCAGCCTAGCCGAGATGGAGAAACCCCATCTCTACTAAAATTACAAAAAAAATTAGGCCTGGTGGTGGCTAATCCCAGCTACTCGGGAGGTTGAGGCAGATAATTGCTTGAACCTGGGAGGCCGAGGTTGAAGTGAGCGGAGATCCTGCTACTGGCTACTGCACTCAAGCCTGGGCGACAGGGTAAGACTCCCTCTCAAAAACAAAA
>NW_016107694.1:358140-360362 GCF_001604975.1 Cebus imitator | reverse complement strand
TCCGTCTCAAAAAAAAAAAAATAAATAAATAAATAAATAAATAAATAAATTAATAAATTAATTAAAAATAAAAAATAATAAATAAAGACAGGGTCAAGGCTGGAGTGTAGTGGTGAATTTGTGGCTTCCTGAAGCCTTGACTTCCTGGGCTCAAGCGATTCTCTTGCCTCAGCCTCCTGAGTAACTGGACCTACAGGGGTGTGACACTACACTGGCTAATTTTTTAAAAAATTATATATTTTGTAGAAATGGGGGTCTTACTATATTGCCCAGGCAGGTCTTGAACTCCTGAACTCAAGTGATCTGCCTGCCTGGGCCTCCCAAAGTGCTGGGATTCCAGGCTAGAGCCACTGCATCTGCTGGGGTGTTGTTAGCTGAACTGCAACACAGGCTTTAACACCCATAATGAACACAAGTGTGCTGATGTCTCCATCTTCTTGGCTGACTCAGGGGTCCTGCGGAACATGCGGATGTTGCAGTGATCAAGCCGATTTCCCCTGGGCGAGCTCTGCCATGGATACTTGGGCTGCCTCAGGAGCTGCAGTGTCTTGGGCTGCTAGAAGCTGGGTGACTTGCAGATCCTTTTTCCTGTGGCTGTGGATGCCTTTCAGCACTGCCTTCTTCACCTTCAAAACCTTTGCCTTGCCCTGGGCTTTGGGAGGGGCAGGGCCTTCCTTCTCTACCTCTGGCGCCATCTTCAGAAAAGCCTAAAGATCCTTCTGGTGGTGACACAGGACACAGTGACGCTGGGGGTGGGAGGTGAAAGGCAGAACTCTCTGTTACTTACTGCTCCAAAGGAGAGAAGGCTGCCACACTGGGGGTTGCACCAGGAAGAGTATCAGCAAGTTGGAAGTGTCTGAGGTGGCTCCTATAATGCAAAGGAGGTTTTTAGGGCTTCCTGGAGTTTGGGTATTGTGATTATTCTGTGACAAAACAAGAAAGGGCCATTCCTGAGTGAAATGTACCCGGGTCCTCTGGCCCTGAATCTGTGCATATTGTAACCCAAGTGTGTTACCGCGTGATAAGGAAAGCAGTTGGAGTGAGGCCTTAGCAAACTGCCTGCGATGGGGAAGAGAGAATTTTTAGCCATGACTTCAAAACTGGGTCAAGATGACACTTGTAAAATATTTTGTTACAGCAGACAATTCCCTGTATTATATTGCCTCTGTTTGTAATCTAGAGAATGATTGTTTTCCTGACTGGACTCTGACCAATACAGATATATTTAATTGCATTCGCAACCTTTCACATTGATAAACTGTACTGATGCCATAATAATATCACCATTAATCAGAATACTGTTGTTTTGTTTGTTTTTACTATTAGCTGCACAAATCTACCACTAATGACTGCATCTGCCCATCTTTGTCTCTAATTGTCAGAGGCATTGGAACCAGAGTGACTCCATCTTGAATAGGGGCTAGGTAAAATGAGGCTGAGACCTACTGGGCTGCATTCCCTGAAGGCTAGGCGTTCTAAGTCACTGGATGAGATAGGAGGTCAGCACAAAGTGCAGGTCATAAAGACCTTGCTGATAAAACCGGTTGCAGTAAAGAAGCCAGCCAAATCCCATCAAAACCAAGATGGCGACGAAAGTGACCTCTGGTCGTGCTCACTGTTCATCATATGCTAATCACAATATATTAGTATGCTAAAACACTCTCACCAGCACCATGACAGTTTACAAAGGCCATGGCAATGCCAGGTAGTTACCGTATATGGTCTAAAAGGGGGAGGAACCTTCAGTTCTGGGAATTGGTCACCTCTTTCCTGGAAAACTCATGAATAATCCACCCTTTGTTGAACATATAATCAAGAAATAACTGTAAGTATCTTTAGTGGAGCAGCCATGAGGCTCCTCTGCCTGTGGAGTAGCCATTCTTTATTCCTTTACTTTTTTGTTATTGTTTTTTTTTTTTGAGACAGAGTCTCTGTCACCTAGGCTGGAGTGCAGTGGCACCATCTGGGCTCACTGCAACCTCTGCCTCCTGAGTTCAAGCAATTATCCTGCCTCAGCCTCCTGAGTACCTGGGATTACAGGTACATGCCACCACACCTGGCTAATTATTTTATAGATACAGGGTTTCACCATGTTAGGCAGGCTGTTCTCGAAATCCTAGCCTCAAGTGATCCACCTGCCTCAACTTTCCTAAAGTGCTGGGATTGATTACAGTTGTGAGCCACTGCGTCCAGCCTTACTTTCTTTTTTTTTTTTTTTTTTT
>NW_016107694.1:356283-357690 GCF_001604975.1 Cebus imitator | reverse complement strand
TGTTGACCAGGATGGTCTCGATCTCTTGACCTTGTGATCCACCCGCCTCGGCCTCCCAAAGTGCTGGGATTACAGGCTTGAGCCACCGCGCCCGGCCCCGGCCTTACTTTCTTAATAAACTCATTTTCACTTTATGGATTCACTTTAAATTCTTTCTTGTGTGAGATCCAAGAACCCTCTCTTGGGGTCTGGATCAGAACCCCTTTCCAAGAACATTGTCATTTTGAGTTTCTTGGGGGCAGGGATTGTGTCTTATGTACTCTCTCACAACGCCAGTCCAGAACCTGGCCAAACTCCAAATGTGGTTTAATAAATATGTGATTAATTACATGGATCTCTGAGAGCGTATCAATCATAATTCTTGACTTCCACCTTGGCTGCAATTCAGGAGGGGAGCCAGCTCCACATTCTGACCTTCACAGGCCTGACCCTGGACAAGAGCCAGATTCTTTAATGAATCATCTGGCATACTACTGATTTTCTTCCTCTCACTCTTATGAAACTCACAATTATCATGGCCTCTGGGAAGCAGTTCCCTGTGTTCTGACAAAAATAAGAGAGCTCACGAAATTTCCTTTTGTTTACCAGCATGGGCAACATGGAAGCACCCTGTCTCTATCCAAAAACCCACAAAAATTAGCCACACTTGGTGGCACGTGTTTGTAGTACCAGCTACTCTAAAGGCTGAGGTGAGAGAATTACTTGAGCCTGGTAGGCGGAGGTTGTAGTGAGCTGTGATTGAACCACTATATTCCAGCCTGGGCAACAGAGCCAGACCCTGCCTCTGTTGAGACCCTGTCTCCAAAAAATATATGTATTTTATTCTGTTTAGTTTTATTTATTTATTTTCCTTTCTAGGAAGTAGCTCTCCGAATTTTTCAGCCGTGAGAGAGGTCCTGAGTTCTCTCTTGAGATAGACCCTTGCCCAGGTTATGGAGGTAGTTCAAGTGAAATCTTCCCAACCCCAAAGGACTTTCTGGTCCAATCCAGAAAGCAAGTGTCTCTTCCTTCACCTTTTGTGGTCTATTTACCCTTCTCAAGAAACAACTAAAATTCGAACTCCCCACAATTACAATTGTAATTAATCTCTTCCAGCTTTCCTAGTTCATTTTTTTTTTTACTTTTTTTTTTTCCGAGATGGAGTCTCACTCTGTCACCTGGGCTAAAGTGCAGTGGCACGATCTCAGCTCACTGCAACCTCTGCCTCCTGGGTTCCAGCGATTCTCCTGCCTCAGCCTCTCAAATAGCTGGGATTACAGGCACGCACCATCGTGTCCGGCTAATTTTGTATTTTTACTAGAGATGGGGTTTCACCATGTTGGCCAGGCTGGTCTCAAACTCATGACCTCAGATGATCCACTTGCCTCAGCTTCCCAAAGTGTTGGGATTACAGGTGAGAGCTATTGG
>NW_016107694.1:350561-353968 GCF_001604975.1 Cebus imitator | reverse complement strand
AAAAAAAAAAAAGAAATGCAAAAACCTGAAAAGACCTCTCAAAAGTCATATCTTAGGTTCTCAACAGTAATGTTACCTTTCAGAATAATTTGGCCGGGCGCGGTGGCTCACGCCTGTAATTGTAGCGCTTTGGCAGGCCGAGGTTGGTGGATCACCTGAGGTCAGGAGTTCAAGACCACCCTGGCCATCATGGTGAAACCCCATCTTTAAAAAAAAAAAAGAAGAATTGGGGAAGTTGCAAGTCTTAAGATCTCCAGAACAATGGCTGGTAATATTTAGAATTCCAGCCCCTCTATTCATTTTTACAAGAACAGTTTAGCTTTTGGGGAGGGCTATTTAAACTATAAACTAAATTACTTCCTTTTTCTTTTATTTTTTCTTTCTTTCTTTTTAGAAACTAGTTTTAGCTGAAAACTAAATTACTTCCTAAGACTAGTTTGGCCTATCCCCAGGAATGGATAAGGACAGTTCAGAGGTTAGATGTAAGATGGAGTTGGTTAGATCTGATGTTCTTCACTTGCCATGATTTCCTTAGCTATAATTTTGGAAAGGTGGTTTCATCTGTTCTTTCGAAGCCAGTTCCCATACTCTCTAGCACCCAAATACACCTCCAAAGACACTGTTACTCAGCTTTATTTCATAAACTTTAACTGCAAAGGCATTTGTCTCTCTCTCCCTTTTTTTTTCCTCCAGCTAGCTTCCCTCTATTCTGTCTTTTCTTATCTAGAGAAATTTGGCAACTGCTGTAAGTTCAGATCTTGATCAGTAAGATTTCTAAAATATAAAGTTCCCTTGAATCAATGACTGATTTGCCTAACTAATATGAAATTCTGGTGGGGACGGAAAAAGGGAAGGTAACTATGGGAGCTTGCTGGGAGTTTAATTGTTGAAAAAGTCTCTTTCAAGCTAGCATTTCCCATTCTGATCCTACATCTCTATTCTTTCTCAGAGCAAAAATGCTTGTCCAATATTAAAAGTGGCTGTGAGGCCGGGCGCGGTGGCTCAAGCCTGTAATCCCAGCACTTTGGGAGGCCGAGGCGGGTGGATCACAAGGTCAAGAGATCGAGACCATCCTGGTCAACATGGTGAAACCCCGTCTCTACTAAAAATACAAAAAATTAGCTGGGCATGGTGGCACGTGCCTGTAATCCCAGCTACTCAGGAGGCTGAGGCAGGAGAATTGCCTGAACCCGGGAGGCGGAGGTTGCGGTGAGCCGAGATCGCGCCATTGCACTCCAGCCTGGGTAACAAGAGCGAAACTCCGTCTCAAAAAAAAAAAAAAAAAAAAAAAGAAAAAAAAGTGGCTGTGAGCTGGGCACGGTGGCTCACGCCTGTAATCCCAGCACTTTGAAAGACCGAGGCAGTTCCCCATGGATCAGGAGGTCAGGAGTTTTTTACCAGCCTGGCCAACATAGTGAAACCCCATCTCTACTAAAAATACAAAAAATTAGCTGGGGCTGGGCACAGTGGTTCACACCTGTAATGCCAGCACTTTGGAAGGCCAAGGCAGGTGAATCATCTGAGGTCGGGAGTTTGAGACCAGCCTGACCAACATGGAGAAACTCCATCTCTACTAAAAATACAAAATTAGCCGGGCATGGTGGCACATGCCTGTAATCCCAGCTACTTGGGAGGCTGAGGCAGGAGAATCACTTGAACCTGGGAGGCAGAGGTTGTGGTGAGCTGATACTGTGCCCTTGTACTCCAGCCTGAGCAACAAGAGTGAGACTTTGTCAAAAAAAAAAAAAAAAAAATTAGCTTGGCGTGGTGGCAGGTGCCTGTAACCCCAGTGTGGAGGGTGAGGCAGGAGAATCGCTTGAACCCAGAGGAGGAGGTTGCAGTGAGCCAAGATCGCACGCACTACTGCACTCCACTCCGGGCAATGGTGGGAGACTTCGTCTCAAAACAAAACAAAACAAAAGGGTGCTGTGAGCTGGTCTGAAGGTAGTGAGTTTTCTCAATTGTTCATGGTCAGTCACAGATGGAACTCCTTGTTCTACTCTTTCCCCCATTGTCACTACTGCATTTGACTAGGATATATATATCATACATATATCTCCTATGTATATATATATATATATATATATATCTTATATATATATCTCCTATTATCCTATGTATATATATGGCTTGGGGCATAATTAAATTTTAAATGGGAGATCCCAGAGAGAAAATGATCTCCAATGTGAAAAGAACCAGAATTTTTGTTGTTATTCATCATTCGACTTGAAGAAACCAGAATTTTGTAGTGAAAACACAAAACAAAAACGGAGCTTTTGTTTGGTTTTCTGATTAACTCCTCAAATAATGTTACTTATAATTTATGATTAAGGGCGTACATTTAACATGGTAGGGATGGCTGTTGCTTCCAGGATTAAGCTACACAGTAAGAATGTTGCAGCTTTAAAGCCTTGTGAAACTACCGGTTCTGTAATTGAATAGTTTTAAACAGTATCTTTCTTCCTATTTAGCCTAATTTTAGGAAATTTAGATCGAATCAATTTTTGTTTTGCTCCATGTCTGAAATTAAACTTTCACTCGTGCTAATAATCTAAACTATCCCAGATTCTTGGCTTTAACAGTAGTCCATGGGCTAACATTGGACAAGGGTGCTTCTAGACAAAACATAAGTTGGGAGGATATAAACTCCAAAGCGGAGCTATCTTTCACTATCTCTAACACTGTGTTGTGTCTTGCAGAGACCTTGTGTAACTGGTTGGATGACTGCTTCTCTTTCTTATATTTTGAGAGGGGTCTCACTCCCGTCTCCCAGGCTGGAGTGCAGTGGCACAATGAGCCTCGAACTCCCGGGCTCGGGTGATTCTCCCGGAGTAGCTGGGACCACAGGCTCGCGCCACCACGCCCGGGTAATTTTGGTATTTTTTGTAAAGCCGGGGTTTCGCCGTGTTGCCCAGGTTGGGACTGAATCTTTAGAGCTGCACTCATGATTAAAAATGCTACTCTAAGCACAGAGAGGATGTCCTTGAAACACATCCTATTTTCTGGGAAAAGATTACTACCACAGTAATTGAGCTGGGAAGCAGAGACAAATTGCTGTCGGCGGCGGTTCAAAGTACTGCAATTGACTGGAATCGCACCGCGCAGTTTTCCTTCCTCTCGTGCAAGATGAGAGTGATAGGAGCTGTATCGATTACCTGCAAGATAGAAGTAGAAGGGGGCTGCCGGGTGTGTGGCTCATGCCTGTAATCCCAGCACTTTGGGAGGCCGAGGCGGGCTGGTCACCTGAGGTCAGGAGTTCTAGACCAGCCTGACCAATATGGTGAAACACTGTCTATATAAAAATGCAAAAAATTAGCTGAGCGTGGTGGCGGGCGCCTGTAATCCTAGCTACTTGGGAGGCTGGGGCAGGAGAATCACTTGAACCTGGAAGGCGGAGGGTGCAATGA
>NW_016107694.1:347603-350391 GCF_001604975.1 Cebus imitator | reverse complement strand
AGAAGGGAAGAAATCCACAAGGAACTAGGCTAAAAGAATCTCAACCCCGGAATGAAGTTACAAGAATGGCCAGATGAAAGAGGGAAGGCCGGTACCTACACCGCGGGCCGACACGGGGACGAATGCCCCCGGCGGAGGGGGCATAGCTGATGAATTTATTCACCGGGGATCGCAGCTCCTGCAGCTGGCAGGAGCCCGCGGTGACGTCACGGGCCCGAGTCACGTGGCCGAAGCCGCCCCGCCCCCTCCCCACCCGCGCCGCCGCCGCCTTCGGAGCGCAGGGTCTCGCCGCGGTAGCCGCTCGCAGCTCTCGGGGGGATCGAGAAGGGAGGCCTGTGGGCGCACGGGCGAGTGGGCCGGGAGCCGGAGCGGTTGAGGAGCCGGCAGCAGCGGCGCGGCGAGCCCCGGACGAAGCGGTCGACGCTCCTGAAAACTTGGGCGCGCGCTCGCGCCGCTGCGCCCTCAGCGATGAAGATGGTCGCGCCCTGGACGCGGTTCTACTCCAACAGCTGCTGCCTGTGCTGCCATGTCCGCACCGGCACCATCCTGCTCGGTGTCTGGTACCTGGTGAGTGCGGGTCGCCCAGCTGTGGGCCCCGGGACCCGCGTTGCTTCCGCGCCCCCAGCTGGGCTCCTGGCCCGGCCTCGCGGTGGGGTGAGGCGCGCGTTCATCCGCCTAAAGTTGTATTATTAGAAACTTAATTCTCCCGGCGCTGCGTCGGCGCTTTCCCCAGCTAGGCCAGCGCCGACGGGGGGAGGCCGGGAGTTTGGGGCACCAGGGAGTCGGGGCGATGAGGGGCCGGGGTCGCGGGGCGGGGAACGGCACCCGACCCAGGGCGCCCAGGTGGTGCGGGGAGCCGGCTTCCAGACTCCGCGCAGCTTCGCGGCGTCGCGCAGGGCGCACCCGGGGCCAAGAAACTCTGAGCTTATCTGCGGAGCACGTGTTTCCTTTCTTCTTAAAGCCCGTGCGCTTTGTGTTTCGACGGCTGCGGGACGGCCCAGCGGAGGTGACGGGGCATATTTTGAAGCTCCGTGGTCAGGGTTGTGGAGTTCTCAGTGCCTTGCCTCCCTGGCCGCTTCTCTGCTCCGGTGGCCTGCACTTCCACGCCTGTCGCATGTTCGGATCCCGTGCTGAAGTAGCTGGGGGTTCTTGGCAGCCTCTCGTGAATGGGTCCCCCGCCCATGTTTTAAAGCCCTTACTCCTGGAAGGGATGTGCGTGTGATAGATACTCCATCTGCCTGGGGAAGCCATTTTACATCCACATTTTTCCTGCCCATGGACAGGTGGTCCTCGGACCTTTTCTTGACATACTCATCAGGCAAATACGGCATTTTTTTCCTGGTTGGAACTTTGAACATTTTCTTTATATGAGGAGCAGTGATTTTCAGAGGTAGGGAGGAAACCTGATGCAGTCTTGCTCTGCACCTGCCCTGCGTTGGTTGTTGGCACCCCTAGAGTGCAGCAGCACTTTGTCGGAGTGTATTTTGGGTTTTGCGCCATCATGGTGGAGAGTTATACCTGAGCTGCTTTGCAGTGAATACCACTGCATCTCGAGGAAATGCCCTGAAAATGGTAGACAAATGGTATATATAACTTTTTTTAGTGAGAAAAATTATTATATTGTTTTTTGAGACGGCGTCTCACTCTGTGCCTCCAGCTGGAGTGTAGTGGCGTGATCTCAGCTCACTGCAACCTCCGCTTCCCGGGTTCAAGCGATTCTCCTGCCTCAACCTCCCGAGTAGCTGGGATTACAGGCGCCTGCCACTACGCCCAGCTAAGTTTTTGTATTTTCAGTAGAGGCTGGGTTCACCATGTTGACCAGGTTGTCTCGAACCCCTGACCTAATGATTCGCACGCCTCAGCCTCCCAAAGTGTTAGGATTACAGGCAAGAGCTACCGTGCCCGGTGGAGAAAAATTAGTATGTCTTTAATAATGAATTAGGGGTGTGTGTGTGTGTGTGGTTTTTTGGTTTGTATTTTGCTCATTTTTTGATATACGGACTGTTTGTCGAACTGTGAACCCCTTCCTTGTACCATTTTAGGCAAAACATTTCACCCCAGGCATATGGTGTTCACTGTGCTATTTATAGTTTCAAGTTTCCTTTAGTCAGTGCCTGTCATGGCTACACAATAGAAATTTTTGGCCTGAGTATATTTCAAACAGATATTTAGGGTCTGTGGGTTCTCCTGCGCAGTGCAAATGCAGATGTAACATCAGTGTATTAGCTCAACCTCGACTTTGCTAAAAGCCAAGAAATTCTTTACAGAAATTGAAAATTACAGCAAAAGGATTGTAGGTGGCTCAAAATAGTTGGTGTTTTCATTGATGATCAAGACAGACTGTTTTATATAAGTGCCTGCCTTCCTTGAAAATGTTGAAATCTGCCGACTTGCAAGTACATCAGTGAATCTAATTTGCAAATCTAGGGCACTGCATTAGGCAAATTACTACGTGATCTACAGGAAAGATAAATCCTGCTTGAGCCCTGTTGTTGGCTGCAATCCAACCAGACAGTGTTGGTGTGATAAAAAGGAGGGTACTCAGCATGCTTTGTCTACTGTTTGAGCACACTCTGTGGAAAGTAGTTATTGGTGTGCTTGTCCTGGCATTTGGAAAGAAATGGCCTTTTGAAAGATAATCAGAAAGCTTTCTAGCAGATGTGAATAAAAATGTTGCTGTAGGTAAACCCTATTTCTGCAAAACCTGGCTTAAGTACTGATAATCTTTATAGTCTTTTGCATTTCACAAGGCAATGTAAGCCTTTTTTTTTTTTTTTTTTTTTTTTTT
>NW_016107694.1:343881-347218 GCF_001604975.1 Cebus imitator | reverse complement strand
CCTAGGTGAGCGGATCACGTGAGGTCGGGAGTTCAAGACCAGACTGACCAACATGGCGAAAACCTGTCTTTAAATTAGAAAAAAAAATTAAAAAACAAAACTAAATGTTATAATCTCAATTTCATTTTTAAATAAATCAGATTTACAACCCCTAAGAAAAAAGTCAAGAAAAAAAAAAAAAAAAAAAAAGACAGTGTTGTGTGGCTAGGGAGCAGGACCACTGTAAAACAAGGCACCTTCCCTCATTTGCTCTACCCGCTTCTCTCCCCCAGCCATCTGGATGGAATGGATTCGGTTATCAGAAAGTGGAGAGTTAAAAATTAACTAGGTGTGGTGGCTCACGCCTATAGTCCCAGCTTGAATCCCAGAAGTTCCAGGCTACAGTGAGCGGTGATTGGGCCACTGCACTGCAGCCTGGGCAGCAGAGTAAGCCTTGTCTCTCTCTCTCTCTCTTTTTTTTTTTTTTTTTTTTTTTTAGCGACAGAGGCTCACTCTGTTGCCCAGGCTGGAGCTCAGTGGTGCTATCTTGGCTCACTGCAACCTCCGCCTCCCAGTTCAAGCATTCTTCTGCCACACCCTCCTGAGTAACTGGGATTATAGGTGTGCCCCACCACACCCTGCTAATTTTTGCATTTTTAGTAGAGATGGGGTTTCATTATGTTGGTCAGGTTGGTCTCAAACTCCTGACCTTGTGATCCACCCGCCTCAGCCTCTCATAGTGCTGGTATTACAGATGTGAGCCACCGTGCCTGGCTGCCCTGTGTCTTAAAAAAAAAAAAAAGGGAGGCTGAGCACGGTGGCTCATGCCTGTAATCCCAGCACTTTGGGAGGCCGAGGCGGGTGAACCACCTGAGGTCAGGAGTTCAAGACCAGCCTGGCCAACATGGTGAAACCCTGTCTCTACTAAAAATAAAAAAATTAGCTGGGCATGGTGGTGAGCACCTGTAATCTCAGTTGCTTGGGAGGGTGAGGCAGGAGAATCGCTTGAACCTGGGCGGCAGAGGTTGCAGTGAGTGGAAATCATGCCACTGATCCCCAGCCTGGGTGACAAAGTGAGACTCATCTCTGAATAAATACATAAAATAAAGAATAGGCCGGGCGCGGTGGCTCAAGCCTGTAATCCCAGCACTTTGGGAGGCCGAGGCGGGTGGATCACGAGGTCAAGAGATCGAGACCATCCTGGTCAACATGGTGAAACCCCGTCTCTACTAAAACTACAAAAAAATTAGCTGGGCATGGTGGCGCGTGTCTGTAGTCCCAGCTACTCAGGAGGCTGAGGCAGGAGAATTGCCTGAACTCAGGAGGCGGAGGTTGTGGTGAGCCAAGATCGCGCCATTGCACTCCAGTCTGGGTAACAAAAGCGAAACTCCATCTCAGAAAAAAAAAAGAATAGCTCTGAAAAGCTGCCTTTTGTGGAGATTTGCATCTTTAGGGAAAATCTACGTTAGTGAAATAAACAGCCAGGCTTTCTCTGAGTACACCTCCTCCCCACCCCATCCCCCAGGTTCAGACCTAGGAAAGATTAACTCATGGGACAGAGAGATTGAGAGTCTCACACCTTTGAAGGTCTGATAGAGAAGTTTACCATACCACAGGCTAGCAACTATTTTTTCTCAGGGCTGCTACCTGTGAGGTCTCATTTGCATAACAAGACCACCTTCCTTAGCCAGCCCTTTCCCGTTTTGCCATGATCTAAACTCCTATTCTTTCTGTAATCTCGGGACAGTATTAAAACTTAAGCTATCTGGCCCTTTATTTGAGTTTTCTTATTCCTATGACTCCTGTGTATGTGTTTGCATGTAATACATTTGTATGGTTTTTTGCTGTTGATCTATTATCAGTTTGTTTTATAGGCTGAAATGATCAAACCTTCAGAAGTTGCAGAGGGGAGAGAATTTTCTTTATCCCTTCACAAGCCTGATAGATTCTTTTCTTTGTATCCTGAGAAGTTCAATAACTATTGATTTGTCTGAGTATAGGATAGTAAGAGTAACATCCTGTATTTGTAGAGTGGTTGATAGTTTTCAGTGTGCTTTCACATTTTTTCTTATTTAGACCTCGGAGCAACCCTGGGTCAGGCATGATAGGTGGTGGTGTGTTCTCTTAAGATTAATAGCTTCTTTCCAACTGTCAGGTTCTATGAAGTGGCCCATAATTCTACAGCTGATTTGTGGTACTTGTGTCATCTTTATTGCCTGGTGCTTTTCCTAGTATGTTAGATTGTAAAAGACTAAATAGTAGGTTAAAGAGTTTGGATTTTATTCTGTAGGCAGTGGGGAATTTTTGAAGAATTATGAATAGGAGTGATATGATGAAAGCAGTTTTTAAGTTAGATTAAAATGGCAGGCTGTTTCAGATGGCTGGAAAACCAGACAGCGTGTGTTCTCTATAGCTCTCTAGACACAAGCTATAGCAGGCGTCAGCTCTTAGTTGTGGGTATAATAAGGATAGGGATTTTTACCAGTTTGTGATACAAGTTTCTCTTGCCACCTAGATTTTCTCCATCTGATTTAAGGAACTGAATAGATTTAGGGAAAGATATTGGATTTTTAAAGTACAGGTTTTCCCTATCTAATAAAGGATCAAGGGCAGTTCTATAGAATATTCATTGGTGGAGATTTCAGTGGTATTCAATATCTTTTTAAGCTTTTATCACACTTTTTTTTTTTTTTTTTTAACAGAGTCTCACTGTGTCACCCAGGCTGGAGTACAATGGCGCCATCTAGGTTCAGTGCAATCTCTGCCTTCTGGTTCAAGCGATTCTTCTGCCTCCGCCTCCCGAGTAGCTGGGATTACAGGCACCCACCACTACACCCAGCTAATTTTTGTATTTTTAGTAGAGACGAGGTTTAACCATGTTGGCCAGGCTGGTCTCCAACTCCTGGCCTCCTGATCCACCCGCCTCAGCCTCCCAAAGTACTGGGATTACAGGCCTCAACCACTTTATTACACTATTATGATAAATGTTCATTAGGATGTTTTACAGATAAGGTGGCCAATAAATAAAGATTGCTATCAAAACTGTTTATTAATACTCTTCTCTCTGGGATTACCTTTAAATATATCTAATGTTTACCTAAAAGCAAGATGCTAGGCCGGGCGCGGTGGCTCACGCCTATAATCCCAGCACTTTGGGAGGCCGAGGTGGGTGGATCACGAGGTCAAGAGATCGAGACCATCCTGGTCAACATGGTGAAACCCCGTATCTACTAAAAATACAAAACATTAGCTGGGCATTGTGGCACGTGCCTGTAATCCCAGCTACTCAGGAGGCTGAGGCAGGAGAATTGCCTGAACCCAGGAGACGGAGGTTGCGGTGAGCCGAGATCGTGCCATT
>NW_016107694.1:340817-343767 GCF_001604975.1 Cebus imitator | reverse complement strand
AAAAAAAAAAAAAAAAAAAAAAAAAAAGGAAGATGCTGAGTCAAAGTTAATATAAGTAGCAAGTTTATTTGGGCCAGGCTTGAGGATTGCAACCCCAGAATATAGATCGGTGTTGCCCTGACTACACACACAGGTTAGCAGCAGTTATAAGTGGAGTTGTTTTTTTTTTTGAGACGGAGTTTCGCTCTTGTTACCCAGGCTGGAGTGCAGTGGCGCAATCTTGGCTCACCGCAACCTCCATTTCCTGGGTTTAGGCAATTCTCCTGCCTCAGCCTCCTGAGTCGCTGGGATTACAGGCACGCACCACCATGCCCAGCTAATTTTTTGTATTTTTAGTAGAGATGGGGTTTCACCATATTGACCAGGATGGTCTTGATCTCTTGACCTCGTGATCCACCCGCCTTGGCCTCCCACAGTGCTGGGATTACAGGCTTGAGCCACCGCGCCCGCCCTGCATAAGTGGAGTTTTAAAGACTGAAGGGAGGGACAGGAAGTGTGCTGATACAAAGTTGTTTGTCAGGAATTGTTCTTGGTTTACAGAAACAACATTGGTTCTTGATTGTCTATATCCATTGTTGAGCTATGCATTATTAGGTTAATTTGTAGCTACTTGTGGCAATAGCAAGCAGTTTCAAGAGAGGAAGAGAGAGCTCAAAAGGGTGGGAGGGGGTGTAAAAAGTAATTGCTGTATCATTTTAATGTTTCTCTAGGCCTGATAATAAAGACTTGCATTCCTTAGATGAAAGTTCCTTTCTCAGTAGCTTAAAAAAGCATGAAGTGTTACATATTAACATGAGTTTTGCCCTACAACTCAAACATAATACAGTGTTTGAGTGAGTAATATATTTGTTTTGTCAATTTAACTTTGAGTCTTGGCCCTGAAGGAAGAGGGCATAGTCATAAAGGAATGCTAGTGGAAGTGATGCGTGAACCCTAGCAGGGGAATTCACTGCTTTGCTCTTTTCCTCCTCCTGGTTCCTGAGACTCTTAGTAGAGCTTTTGGAGACTTAATGAGAGTTGTTGAGTTATTGGTCAACTCATTTGGCTTGAAGCAAAGTAAAAAGTAAGCAAAGACTACACTTCTCCAGTTGCTCTTCACGTTTTAATAGTTTAGAGTTGTCTCTTTGCAGTTACAGCTTCCAAGGGAAAGTGTTTCTCAGTCAGGGAAATATGTGGGAGGTTAAAAAAAAAAAGAAAACATGCTTGAGGAAATGTAATTTCAAATTATTAGTAAAAATATGATTGAACTAAAAAAAAAAAAAAAGGCCAGGCATGGTGGCTCACACCTGTAATCCCAGCACTTTGGGAGGCCGAGGCGGGCAGATCACAAGGTCAGGAGCTCCAGACCAGCCTGGCCAACATAGTGAAACCCTGTCTCTACTAAAAGGAATGCTAGTGGAAGTAATCTGTGAGCCCTAGCAGTGTAATTCACTGCTTTGTCCTTTTCCTCCTCCTGGTTCAAACAAACAAATTAGCCAGGCATGATGGCATGCGGGATTGTGCCACTGCACTCCAGCCTGGGAAACAGAGCGAGATTCTGCCTCAAAAAAAAAAAAAGAAAGAAAAGAAAAAGAAATTAACCTTGAGCTACTAAAATTACACAGCCAGTTGGTTCTATGGTGCAGAGATGGTGAAACAGCAACCCTTAGTGTATAGTAGATACTGAGATCTGTGTTGGACCTGGGGGTTGTAAAACTGGCTCACCTCCAAAAAAAAAAAAAAAAAATAGCTGAGGATGGTGGTATGTGCCTCTAGTTCCAACTACTTGGGAGGCTGAGGTGGGAGAATCACTAGAGCCAGGGAAGTGCAGAGGTTGCAGTGAGCTGAGATTCATACCACTGCACTCCAGCCTGGGTGAGAGAACAATCCCCTGTCTAAAACAAACAAGTGGAGGTGTTACAGTTTGGAAAGAAAGAAGCACTTGAGGGAGTCATCTAGGTAAGGCCAGATGAAATGCATCAGTTTGGCCCTCCCTTAGTGATCCCTCAGTCTTCCTGGAGAAGAGATTTGATCTTGTCAGCACCCTAAAGTTAAGGCCTGATTCATGCTAACTAAATTCATTGCAGATAGGCATGTAAAGCCAGAATACCAAATATTCAGTAAGGAAATATAATTGTCATTAAGATGAATACCCTTATCCTCAGGCTTATGTATTCTTTTAGCAGACACTAATCGTTTGAGTGGTTAATGGCTTTTCATTAAAGCCACCTTGGAGAGTCCAGCCTCACGAAAGAGGTAACAGGTTTCTAGGCCTGGACAAGCATGTCTTCTAACGAATATCTTTAAAAAGGGGGTTTGTCTCTTGTACAGTCTTGTTGTCAGGTTTTTTTTTTTTTTTTTTTTTTTTTTTTTTAGAGAGAGTTTTGCTTTGTCTCCCAGGCTGGAGTGCAGTGACCTGATCTTGGCTCACTGCAACCTCCGCCTCCCAAATTCAAGCGATTCTTGTGCCTCAGCCTCTTGAGTAGCTAGGATTACAGGCATGCACTACCATGCTTGGCTAATTTTTGTATTTTTAGTAGAGATGAGGTTTCACCATGTTAGCCAGGCTAGTCTCAAACTCCTGGCCTGAAGTGATCCACCTGCCTAAGCCTCCTAAAGTGCCGGAATTACAGGCGTGAGTCACTGTGCCCAGCCCAGGTTCTCAGTTTTGATCCCCGTCTTTGATCTAGTTACTGGTCTAAGAGTTTTTTATTTGTATTTTATTTTTTTTGAGTTGGAGTTTCACTCTTATTGCCCAGGCTGGAGTTCAGTGGTGCAGTCTCAGCTCACTGCAACCTCTGTCTCCCAGGTTCAAGCAATTCTCCTGTCAGCCTCCCAAGTAGCTTTGATTACAGGTGTGCCACCATACCCAGCTAATTTTTATATATTTAGTAGAGAGGTGGTTTCCCTATGTTGGCCAGGCTGGTATCCAGCTCCTGATCTCAATGATCCAACTGCCTCAGGCCTCCCA
>NW_016107694.1:338905-340022 GCF_001604975.1 Cebus imitator | reverse complement strand
CGTGATCCTCTCACCTTGGCCTCCCAAAGTGCTGGGATTACAGGCGGGAGCCACCACACCCCGCCAATATTTACTGTTAATATCAGTTATGGTATAGATAAAGTTGCTATAACAAAGAAATGCAAAACTGTAGGAAGATAGAAGTTTATTTCTCTCCTATTAACAGTGCAGGGAGTGTTGGCCAACATTGTTCCTTGTGGCCATCCAGAGACCCAGGCTGGAGGTGGGGCTTAGCTCCACCATCCCAAATATTGTGCATGGGCTTCTTCTCTGGTTCAAAGGAGACTGTTTCCTTTATGTTTGTCTTCATGGCTGGAGACATTACCAGCACCATGTTTGTGTCCTGGCCTGCTGAAGGGAGAAAGGGGCATCTGAAGGACAAGGAGCTTTATTTTCTTAAGGAAGTGAAATGAAAATTGCACATGTCACTCTAACTTACATCCCGGTGACCAAATACCAGACATGTGACCTTAGCTATAAGGGAGGCTAGGAGATGTTTCTTTAGCTGGGGAGTCATACAACTGATAAGCCTGAAGGGAGAACAGTCCCAGAGGACATCAGCTGCCACTTAAGGGCAGCCTTATTTCTTCTTTGTTTTTTGTCTTGAGACAAGGTCTCACTCTGTCACCCAGGCTGGTCTCAGACTCGTGGGCTCTAGCAGTCCTCCTGCCTCAGCCTCCCCAAATGCTGTAAATCCCTGAGGGTCCACCCCCCTGTTGCCCAGTGAATGTCCTGTGCTAACTGCTAGAGGCTTTAATTCCAGTCTGTAAGGTAGTACTTGTTGATTTTTAGAACTTCAGTTTTCCTCTGTAAATTGGAGTTATTAATTCTAAAAATAAATAAATCTAAATAGTTATTTTAAAAGTAACTGTAGGTCGGGCGCGGTGGCTCACGCTTGTAATCCTAGCACTTTGGGAGGCTGAGGCAGGCGGATCACAAGGTCAGGAGTTTGAGACCAGCCTGGCCAACACAGTGAAACCCTGTCTCTACTAAAAATACAAAAATTACCCAGGCGTGGTGGCGTGTGCCTGTAATCTCAGCATTCAGGAGGCTGAGGCAGGAGAATTGCTTGAACCTGGGAGGCAGAGGTTGCCGTGAGAGACGAGATCGCACCACT
>NW_016107694.1:336598-337775 GCF_001604975.1 Cebus imitator | reverse complement strand
CCTCCCGGGTTCAGGCAATTCTCCTGCCTCAGCCTCCTGAGTAGCTGGGATTACAGGCACGCGCCACCATGCCCAGCTAATTTTTTGTAGTTTTAGTGGAGACGGGGTTTCACCATGTTGACCAGGATGGTCTTGATCTCTTGACCTTGTGATCCACCTGCCTCGGCCTCCCAAAGTGCTGGGATTACAGGCGTGAGCCACCGCGCCCGGCCTAAATATTTCAGGATACATATCCCCCTATAAAACAAGCACCTGCCAGTCGTAACCTTAGGTCTGTAGCGTAAGTTTGACTCTCACACTGATAATGTTGATTACAAGCTTGTCTTCTCAGATACAGAACAAAGACAAGAGGTGATCACTTGCTCGGAGGTGGCTACATAATTGACTCCTTCCTCTACTGGTCTTTTCCAGTGTTTGCCTTATGTATAAGGTAGATGGCCAGGCGCGATGGCTCATGCCTGTAATCCCAGCACTTTGGGAGGTCGAGGCAGGTGGATCATCTCAGGTTGGGAGTTCAAGACCAGCCTGACCAACATGGAGAAACCCTATCTCTACTAAAATACAAAATAGCCGGGCATGGTGGCACGTGCCTATAATCCCAGCTACTCAGGAGGCTGAGGCAGGAGAATCGTTTGAACCCAGGAGGCAGAGGTTGTGGCGAGCCAAGATTTTGCCGTTGCACTCCAGCCTGGGCCACAAGAGCAAAACTGCATCTCAAATAAATAAATAAATAAATAAAATAGCTTTACTGAGCACTAATTGGAGCCTCAGAGTCATGTAATCATTTACCTCACTGCTTGCTCCACCTCCCTTTTTTTTTTTCCTACTTACGCTCTTACCTTAAATACTGAGTTCCCAAAACCCTCTTTGGAAAGCGTAGGCCACAGATGTTTCTGTGGCTCGTGTTTTTCCCAGGCATGCCCTTAAACTTTGGCTCAATAAACCTTGACTGCTTGGGTTAACATTTCACAAAGTAGCTTAAACAAAATATATATATTTTTGATTGAGACAGAGTCCGCTCTGTCCCCAGGCTGGAGTACAGTGGCAGGATCTCGGCTCACTGCAACCTCTACCTCCTGGGTTCAAGCCATTCTCATGCCTCTGCCTCCTAAGTAACTGGGATTACAGGCGTTTACCACCACGCCTAGCTAATTTTTGTATTTTTTTTTTTTTTTTT
>NW_016107694.1:332016-336411 GCF_001604975.1 Cebus imitator | reverse complement strand
TCCTGAGTAGCTGGGATTACAGGCATGCGCCACCATGCCCAGCTAATTTTTTGTATTTTTAGTAGAGACGGGGTTTCACCATGTTGACCAGGATGGTCTCGATCTCTTGACCTCATGATCTACCCGCCTCAGCCTCGCAAAGTGCTGGGATTACAGGCTTGAGCCACCGCGCCCAGCCTTAATTTTTGTATTTTTAGGAGAGACTGGGTTTTGCCATGTTGACCAGGCTGGTCTCAAACTCTGACCTCAGGTAATTCTCCCACCTCAGCCTCCTGAAGTGCTGGGATTACAGGCATGAGCCACCACACCCGGCCAAATATAAAATCAAAAACATGAAATTATGTATAAATATTAAACAAAATTTAAAAAATAGTTATGATTATTCATGAAATGAAGTAGTATCCAATGAGAATGCAGCTTTCTTAGGGTGTGTCCATTAATGGATTTTTGATTGACTGCTAAGAATTTTTTAAAAAATGAAATGAAAGTAACGTGAATAGTAATTTCAGCACGAGAGCAGTCATCTCTGTAAGACACAATGCATCTCATTTGTCAATCAGAGAAGTTATGGATAAGGACATTCCATCTCAGAATAAAATAATTGCAGACAGTTGAAGTCTGGAAGGAATGCTGATGCAGATTCAGTTCCTTCCCTTTCGTTCCTCCTCTGTCAGCAGATTTTATGGAGAACTTCCTCTATGTTAAGAACTATGCTAGGTGTTGGTGATGCAATGGTGATTGAAAATAGACCCAGTCCTTGCCAGTGTTAAATCTGTGTTGAAGTAGAGGAAATAAATATTAACCAGTAGTTAATATAGGTTAGTAATGTGCAGGATCACAGGTGTGGTAAATACTACAAAGGAGAGTGTGTGGCACTATGATAAGGCATACAGGAGAGTTTGAAGACGGGAGGGACAGTGTTAGGCAGCCTGACAATGCTGGCCTTTAACTGGGCAAATTAATTCCCTGAGATTTATTTCAGTCATTGTTTCTGTTTTTTTCTCCTTTGTTGCCATGTTTCAGACTGACTGAATTTTTTTCCTATCCATTTTCCCCATCTACTGTTTTAGAAGTCACTCTATTTTTCTTTCTTTTTTTTTTTTTTTTTTTTTTTTTTGAGATGGAGTCTTACTCTGTCGCCCAAGCTGGAGTACAGTGGCACGGTCTCTGCTCAGTGCAACGCCCGCTGCCCAGGCTCAAGTGGATTCTCCTGCCCCAGCCTCCCCAGTAGCTGGGATTACAAGTGCACGGCTGAGTTCTGTATTTTCTTTAGAGAAGGGGTTTCACCATGCTGGCCAGGCTGGTCTCGAGCCAGCCTCAGGTGATCTACTTACCTGAAGTGATCACTTATCTCAAGTGATCTGCCTGCCTCCGATTCCCAAAGTGCTGTGTATAGCTGTAAGCTACTGTGCCCGGCCTATTTCTTTTATTTTGGTGGTCCGTTTAAGAAATTTTAACAGTTACACCTAACATATTAGCCTAGGGTTAATAATAATATCATAGCCTTTCTTTTAAGCAATACAAGTCCTTAACCTCCAGTCATTTCTCTCTTCTATTTTAGTGTCCTTTTCTAAGTTCTCCAACATATTGATTTATATAATTAATGTTTGTGGGGAGTTAACCCGTGTATTTGCATCCCTCTTTGTCCATTACTCTTTTTTCTTTTTGTAACCACTATAATTCTTACTTAAAAATGATGTATTTTTTAATTTTTTTAAATTTATTTTTTTTAAAGACAGGGTTTCACCATGTTGGTGAGGCTGGTCTCGAACTCCTGACCTCAGGTGATCCACCCACCTGAGCCTCCCAAAGTGCTGGGATTACAGGCATGAGCCACTGCACCTGGCCTATTTTTTATTTTATTTTCTTGAGACAGAGTCTCACTCTGTCGCCCAGGTTGGAGAGTGCAGTGGTGTGATCTTGGCTTACTGCAATCTCTGCCTCCCAGGTTCAAGTGATTCTCCTGCCTCAACTTCTGGAGTAGCTGAGATTATAGGCACCTGCCACCATGCCCAGATAATTTTTGTATTTCTTTTTTTAAATAAAAGGTCTCACATATTTATGACTGAACCCAGCCAACCAGCACATTCATAACAGATTCAGAGAGAAAAAATATATTGCCAATAAAACATGTCCAACTGTCCAGATGGTGGTGACATTTTCAGCTTGCTGTGGTGAGATGGTCATGACCTTGACACAGCGTAAATCCGTGCCCATCTCATGTGCAATTCTATATAGACCCAGCTTGGTTCTTCTCCAGTGTCTCCTTTTGGAGTTCTACCTGATTTTATTACCAGTTTTTATCTGAGTCCACTGGGGAATGGGATGATTTTGCTTTTGTTTGTTGATCAGGAAACAATCGTGAAAGTTTTGTGAGGCCAGGCACCGTGTCTCACGCCTGTCATCTGAGCACTCTGAGAGGCTGAGGTGGGTGGATCATGAGGTCAAGAGATTCAGACTGTCCTGGCCAACATGGTGAGTCTTGTGAGGCCAGGCACCGTGTCTCATGCCTGTCATCTGAGCACTTTGAGAGGCTGAGGTAAGTGGATCATGAGGTCAAGAGATCGAGACTGTCCTGGCCAATATGGTGAAACCCCATCTCTACTAAAAAAAAATACAAAAATTGCCAGGCATAGTGGTTCATGCCTGTAATCTCAGCACTTTGGGAGGCTGAAGCAGGTGGATCACAAGATCAGGAGTTTGAGATCAGCCTGGCCAACATGGTGAAACCCCGTCTCTACTAAACATACAAAAAAAATTAGCCAGGTGTGGTGGCGGGCGCCTGTAATCCCAACTACTCAGGAGGCTAAGACAGGATAATCGCTTGAACCCATGAGGCAGAGGTTGCAGTGAGCCGAGATTATGCCATTGCACTCCAGCCTGGACAACAAGAGCAAGACTCTTGTCTCAAAAAAAAAAAAAGTAAAGTCTTGTGAGAAGACATGGCGAAAAGCGGAATCAACCACACACCATGATGGCAGAGAAAGAAAGAGCTAATTTTTGTCTTTTTAGTAGAGATGGGGTTTCACCATGTTGGCCAGGCTAGTCTCGAACAAGTGACATCAAGTGATCCACCCACCTTGGCCTCCCAAAGTGCTGAAGTTTACGGCCATGAGTCATCACGCCTGGCCAAAAATGAATATTTTAACACTCAAAATACAAAGCCCATCATTTTCTTTTGTACCTCAGATCTCTGTCTAGGATCACTGTTCCTGTATGAAATATATATTCTAAAATTTGCTTTGTTAAGGATCTATTGACTGCAACTTCCTTCAGCTGTTTTTTTGAAAGCATCTTCATTTGGTGCATGCTCTCTCTCAGTCTTTCTTTCTTTCTTTCTTTCTTTTTTTTTTTTTTTTCTTGTAGAGTTAGTTTTATCTTGCCGAGGTTGGAGCACAGTGGTGTGACCACAGCTCATTGCAGCCTTGACATCCTAGGCTCAAGTGATCCACCCTCCTCAGCCTCTGTGCTGGGATTACAGGCATGAGCCACCGTAATCAAAAAAGTGGAAAGGGGCCCGGCCTCCTTCCACTTTTTTGTACCCATTAACCTTCTGCCTTGTCACTCCCCACTACCCTTCCCAGCCTCTGGTAACCATCTTTCTACTCTCTAGCTTCATGAGTTTGATTCTTTAAAGTTTTAGCTCCCATAAATACATGAGAACGTGCAAAGTTTTGTTTCTTGTGCCTGGCTTATTTCACTTAACATAATGACCTCTAGTTCCGTCCATGTTGTTGCAAATGACAAGATCTCCTTATGGCTGAGTAGTACTCCATTGTATGTATATATACCACATGTTCTTTATACCTTCATCTGTTGATGGACACATGTAGCTTGCAAATCTTTGTGAATAATGCTTCAATAAAATGGGAGTACAACTATTTTTTTTTGATAGGCTTATTTCCTTTCTTTTGGGTATATACTTAGGTGTGGGATTGATGCATTGTGTGATAGCTCTATTTTTAGTTTTTTGAGGAACTTCCAAACTGTTTTCCATAGTGGCTGTATAATTTGCGTTCCCACCAACAGTATATAAAAATTCGGTTTTCTCTGCTTTCTCCTCAGCATTTCTTATTGCCTGACTTTTGGATAAAAGGAATTTTAACTGGGGTGAGATGATTTAACATTGTAGTATTTTTGTTTTTGGGTTTTTGGAGACGTAGTCCCAGTGTGATATTGTGCTGGCCTAGAGCCAGAACCGGAGCAAAACTATTTTATAAAATGCAAAACTGTTTTTAGATAAGTTGAAATGGCTGCCCCATTCTCCTTACAATAACTACTGTCCTTGGCCTCTGTAAACAGAACTGCTAGTTTGTTCTTCAAAACTATGTAAAGCTGCTTACCTTTTCTTATCAGTAACTGCTAAAATCTGTGATGTGTAAACAAATGTATATC
>NW_016107694.1:329117-330570 GCF_001604975.1 Cebus imitator | reverse complement strand
AGATGAAGTCTTGCTCTGTCACCTAGACTGGAGCACAATGGCGCGGTCTCAGCTTACTGTGACCTCCCCCTCCTGGGTTCAAACGATTCTCCTGCCTCAGCCTCCCAAGTAGCTGGGACTATAGGCATGTAATCACCACGTCTGGCTAATTTTTATATTTTTAGTAGAGATGGAGTTTGACTGTGTTGGTCAGGCTGGTCTGGAATTCCTGACCTCGTAATCCTCCTACCTTGGCCTCCCAAAGTTTTGAGACAGGTCTTAATTTTTGTATTTTTAGTTAGAATGGGGTTTCACCATGTTGGCCAGAGTGGTCTCAAACTCCTGACCTCAAGTTACCTGCCCACCTCAGCTTCTCAAGTGCTGGGATTACAGGCGTAAGCCACCACGCCCGGACTGTTTTGTGTTTTAGGACAAAGTCTGGCTCTATTGGCCAGGCTGGAGTGCAGTGGTGCAGTCTTGGCTCACTGCAATCTCTGCTTCCTGGGTTCAAGCAATTCTCATGTCTCAGCCTCCCAAGTAGCTGGGATTACAGGTATGTGCCACTGTGCCTGACCTAGGTTTTTTTTTGTTTGTTTTGTTTTGGTTTTTTTTGAGATGGAGGCCTCACTTTATTTCCCAGGCTAGAGTGCAGTGGTGCAATCACGCCTCATTGCAACCTTGACCTCTCAGGCTCAAGCAGTTTTCCCACCTCAGCCTCCCAAGTAGCTGAGATCACAGGCACATGCCACTATACCCAGCTATTTTTAAAAATTATTATTTGCAGAGACAGGGTCTTGTTTATTGCCCAGGCTGGTCTTGAACTCCTGGGTTCAAGTGATCCACCTGCCTTGGCCTCCCAAAGTGCTGGGATTACAGACATGAGCCACTGTGCCTGGTTGATACTTTTTTTTTTGGTAGAGATGGGGTTTCACCATGCTGGCCAGGATGCTCTTGATCTCTTGACCTTGTGATCCTCCCGCCTCGGCCTCCCAGAGTGCTGGGATTACAGGTGTGAGCCACTTTGCCTGCCCTGGTTGGTATTTTTTTTTTTTAATTTTAGACAGAGTCTTGCTCTGTCACCAGGCGCCGGTGTGGAGCGCAGTGGCATGACCTCGGATCAGTGCAACTTCTGCCTCCTGGGTTCAAGTGATTCTCCTGCCTCAGCCTCCCGAGTAGCTGGGACTGCAGGCGCCTGCCAGCACACCCAGCTAATCTTTGTATTTTTACGGGGTTTCACCATATTGGCCAGGCTAGTCTCAAACTCCTGACCTTGTGATCCTCCTGACTCAGCGTCCCTCCTGACTCAGCGTCCCAAAATGCTAGGATTACAGGCGTGAGCCACTACACCCGGCTGGAGTTTTTCTTTTTTCTTTTTTCTTTTTTTTTTGAGACGGAGTTTCGCTCTTGTTACCCAGGCTGGAGTGCAATGGCGCGATCTCGGCTCACCGCAACCTCCGCCTCCTGGGTTCAGGCA
>NW_016107694.1:327055-328387 GCF_001604975.1 Cebus imitator | reverse complement strand
ACGTGCCACCATGCCCAGCTAATTTTTTGTATTTTTAGTAGAGACGGGGTTTCACCATGTTGACCAGGATGGTCTCGATCTCTTGACCTCGTGATCCACCCGCCTCGGCCTCCAAAAGTGCTGGGATTACAGGCTTGAGCCACCGCGCCCGGCCGACAAGGTCTCACTTTATCACCCAGGCTGAAATGCAGTGGCACCATCTCCATTCACTACATCCTTGATCTCTTGGGCTCCAGGACCCTGCCACCCCAGCTCCCCAAGCAGCTGGTACTACAGGTGCAAGCCACCACTACCATATATATTTTTTATAGATACGGGGTTTCACCATGTTGCTCAGGCTGTTTTCAAACTCCTGAGCTTCAAATGATCCACCTGCTTTGGCCTCCCAATGTGGCTGGTGTGAGCCACTGCCCGGCCTAACAGTCAATTTTTTTTTTCTTTTTTGAGATGAAGTCTCACTCTATAGCCCAGGCTGCAGTGCAGTGGCATCATCTTGGCTCACTGCAACCTCTGCCTCCCTAGTCCAAGCGATTTCCCTGCCTCAGCCTCCTGAGCAGCTGGGATTACAGGCATGTGCCACCATACCTGGCTGTTTTATATTTATTGTAGAAACAGGGTTTCACCATGTTGACCAGGCTGGTCTCAAACTCCTGATATCAAGCGATCCTCCCACCTTGGCCTCCCAAAGTTCTGGGATTATAGGTGGGAGGCACCATGCCCGGCCATAACAATTAGTCACGTAATCTGATATCTTAAAATTGTGCTGTAATTTTTTTCTATCAAGATATTTAGGTTTGTTACTTTCTGGTGTTAATAATATCACCTCAGGTATCATAAAAAGGATATGACAGATTTGAAAATAATAACTAGAAACTCTAGAATCAAAAAAATACTGTTGTTAGTAACATAACAGAATTTGTTTTCACTCTAAATATAATATCCCATTTATTATCTTCCTTGATAGATAATAGGCTGCCATGAGGGCATTGCCATAATATATATTTGTTGCTTAATACTCTTTGAACAACTGAATGAATGAATGAAGGAATGAGGTAATGAATGTTATAGCATTTATTCTAAATTTTACTTGGCTGTTGATGTGTGTTTCTCCCACTGGACTACTAATGTTGGGCACAGGGACCATGTCTTTTTTTTTAACCATTTTTCTGTTCAGAAAAATAGAAAGGTACAGCTTGCCGCCAGCACTCATTTAATTTTGCATAAACACACCCTATGAGGCTGAAGCAAATCTGCGTGATTTTCATGTGAAAATAAAATATGAAAACTGTTCTTGGAATTATTTCTTTTTTTTTTTTTGAGACGGAGTTTCGC
>NW_016107694.1:321551-326135 GCF_001604975.1 Cebus imitator | reverse complement strand
TTTGTTGCCCAGGCTAGAGTGCAATGGCGTGATCTTGGCTGACAACAATCTCCGCCTCCCTTGTTCAAGTGATTCTCCTGCCTCAGCCTCCCGAGTAGCTGGGATTACAGGCGCTTGCCCCCACTAATTTTGTATTTTTGTAGAGATAGGGTTTCCCCATGTTGGTCAGGCTGGTCTCAAACTCCCAACCTCAGGTGATCCACCCACCTCAGCTTCCCAAAGTGCTAGGATTACAGGCGTGACCCACTGTGCCCGGCCTTAAGGGTCTTTTATTGAGGCTTTTAAAAAGGAGAGCTGACAATTACATTTTCAGTTGTTTAGATTCAAGCTGCAAGTCTCTTATTTGGGATCTGATAGATGACTTATGGGGTGGAAAGCACTTTGTATTCCTGGAGCATTTTTAGGAGCCTAACATTACTTAAGAAATTGGACAGAAGTTGGATTTATTTATGTGTAGAAGTAATCATTGTTAAGAACAAGAAAAAATAGGTGACATCACAGGAACAGTTTATAAATAGAACAGGAACAGTTTGTACAGGACACAACAAAACAGACAAAGCCCAAATGTAAGTGAGCATTAACTGAATTAGAGCATAAGTATGTCTTCTCTTTTGCATTTAGATTAGCTGTGGTCATTACGTAATGTGCTCCTGGCAAGCCTGAGCGGTAGTCTTGGTTCTCATTTGTGGTGATGTTTATTCTTGGTTAGAATGGATGATTAGGTGATTGCCATTTTCTCTCTTTCAGACAGTTCTTCTTACCCAATGTTGTTGGGGCCTTGACTCATGTTTGAACTTTTCCATCTGTCTGGGTTTGGTAGCTACCCCTAACCCCTTTGCACAGACATAGGTCCTCTTGGCTCCCCATTTTCTATTCACATCATCCATGGTGTGCCAGATTCCCATCTAGCAATTGAGATTTGTTTTTATTTTTTTTTAAGATGGGGTTTCACCGTGATGGCCAGGCTGGTCTTGAACTCCTGACCTCAGGTGATCCACCCATCTCAGCCTCCCAAAGTGCTAAGATTACAGGCGTGAGCCGCAGCACTTGGCTGCAATTGGGGTTTTATATACTACAGTAGCTACATGGTGGCGCACAGACCTTCTTCTACTGTGTTGGGAAAATTCCACACTGATTGAAAGCCACGATCGTGAGTCACTGTGATATGTAATGAGCTTACCTGTCATATCTTTATCTGTGTCTCCTCTAACTAGACTGTCTCACAAGAAACCAGGATACCTGGGAGGGGACTTGTCCCCCACTCCCCCCCCCCCAAGAAAAGTGTCACAGGGCTGCTTGAGGTAGAGTGGGTGATAATAGTTTCTACATCATTTATGACCCCAGCAGGCATAGGACCCAAGACCCACTCTGGAGTAAGAGGGACACACCGAGCTGGCAGCCAGAACTCTGTTGTCAGACACCATGTGATGTGTTACAGAGACGGAGCAGGAGAGGGCAGAAAGGCATGTAAGTATCTGACAGCATCAGGCTGTCAGAACTCCGGTAGCAAACAGAAAAACAGGGCACACATGAATACCACAGGGCGAATACAAAGAGGAAGATTTAGAGGCCAGATGGATAAGCTAAAAATAGGATTATTTGGACATTCTGCAAGTGCTTTCAGCACAGTGTATCTAAAATTGACGTTGTCATCATCCTTTCACTGGCCTTCCCTATTTCTGATAATGACAAGATGCATTCTGTCACCAGGCTTGAAGTCTCAGGTCTTCTTTGCTTCCCTTTCCATGTTCTTTGCATCTAGTCAGTTACTGTATCTCTAGTAATTCTACCTCCCATGTGGAAAGCTCTTGGGGTTCCAACCTTGGCTCTCTCTCCCACACATAGGCCCTAAGAGAAAGTCACTAAACCTCTCCACCTAACGTGGAAGATGACCATTTCACAGGATTGTCATGAGAATTGGAGATGAAATGCCCTATTACTTCTTAGCCAGACCATTGTAGGTATTTCCATAGTCAAGGGACAAAATTACAACAATTTTAGTTTAAAGATCTTAATTTGCTTTCTAGAATTGGGCAACACTTCTAGAAAATAGAGTATCCTATAAAATAGAGTATCCCATGACCTAAGCAGAAGAGCTTGGCTTTATAGACAGAAATAGGCTGAAGAAACTAGAAACGAAGAAATAAATGCAGATGGGTTGTGTCAAAGGGACTTTTCTTGTAAGGCAGGGGCAGGGAGACAGAACAATACAAAAATAACTGATGGTTAGCATTGTTGTAACCCAGCGAGAGTGAAATCACCACTGAGACAAAGACTAGGCCAAATTACAGGGTCTTTATTGCTGGCGGCCACGGAGGGACTCACGTCTCTCTAACCAGTCTCTCTAACCCGTGGCCCCGAAAGGAGGGTGTCAAGACCTTTTATGCCTGTAAACCACCTCCTCAGCAGCAGTGGGGATGAGGGGCTTTAGACATTCTGAGGGCTAGCGGACTTTGGACATTCCGTAAACCACCTCCTAGGCAGAGGTGAGGGCCAGGGGCTTTGGACATTCTGAGGGCTAGGGGACTTTGGACATTCCTATTGTTACTTAAGTGGTTCACAGAAGTCAAGATAAGCATTAGTTTACACATTGTCTGGGTAGGGTGGGAAATTACAGACCTTAGTTACTTATTACAAGTCTTAGTTTTTCTTTTTTCTTTGTTTTCTAAGAGATGGGGTTTCTCCATGTTGGTCAGGCTGATCTCGAACTCCCGACCTCAGGTGATCTGCCCACCTCAGCCTCCCAAAGTGCTGGGATTACAGGTGTGAGCCACCACACCCGGCCTAAATGGCATTGGTTTGTACTGCTTGCCTGTCACATTAGGGTTACAGAGAGCAGTTTCAATGGAAAGCCGAGGTATGGGCGAGGTATGCAGTTTATGGAGCAATTTCCATGTCACAGCATCAGGTGACTTCAGGTTATCATCAACCTGAGCACGGGTGAGTGCATTTGGTTTGGATTCTAGTCTGTTGGGGCCTTTTGTGCAGGAGCTCAGTCTGCAACCGTGGCCACCTATAATTTTTTATTTAACGCCAGATTGGATTCCTGCATCTAATTTAGCCTTCCCACTTCGACCAGTTGGATCTTTCTAATAACAGAGCTCTCATCAGGTCATATCCTTCTTCAAAAACCTTTATGGCATTGTCATTAACTATTAGCATTCCTCTCCTGGTTTTGAGGCCTCTTCACCTAGCCCCGTCCTACATTTCCGATTCCATCCTCTACATTTTCTTTCATTCCCCCTCACCTGGGTGTTCCAGCCACATTGAACTTGCTGTCTTCAGGACATGCCCTCATCTCAGTGGCATCGCTCATACTTGGAATTGTTCTTTTCCGTACTTTTCAGCTCCAAATCTTCATCTTTGGAGTTCCTGTTCAATTGCTACCATCTCTGTTGCAGGTCCCTGCAACCCCTGACTGTACCTCTTCTTAACTTCCATGATTCTTTCTCTGAGCTCTTGTCATAGTCACTGCTTTATGCTTTGTGTTTTTTGGGTGCTGGAGGTATTTAACTTCATGTTCTGAGTCTTGGGGAGTTCTTCCTAAGCACTTAGGAAGTATGTGTTACAGGCAATTAGTAACTGTATATGATGAGTAGACCCCACAGGGGAAGAATAACAAGCTGATTAAGAGTTAACAGAGGTCCCTAGGGACTGAGAGCACAGCAAAGCAGGACTGAGAGTACACTGGCTTTAGAAGATCTAGAAAACTAGTAAACAAAAGCATTAATATGGTTCTTGTTAAGGTGTGAAGAGGTAAGATAATTAATTTGAGGGGCTATTGTATGCCAGTCTAGGTATTTTATGTATATTCAGTCATTTGAACTCTGGCCAGATGACATTCTTCCCTTCTGTAATTGTAGCAGGAGCGGGACAGACCGAATACAGGGGGAAGGAGTTTATTCTGCTGGGAGCAAGGTGGCATAGTTGCCTAACAGCCAAGCTCCTGTAACAAAGGAAAGTTCCTTCTTTATACAGGCTTATACTTTAGATGTTACACGTGGAAGAATCTTAGGTTTATGGCTTAACATATGAAAAGGGTTTCAGTTTACAGTCTTAGTGATTACATATGAAAAGGGTTTCAGTTTACAGTCTCAGGAATTACATATGAAAAGGGCTTCAGTTTACACTCTTAGGAATGAAAAGGGGAAGTTTACAGTCTTAGGGATTTCATATGAAAAGGGTTTCAGTTTACAGTCTTAGGAATGAAAAAGGGAAGTTGATCTGAGATGCTTCAGTCTCCCTCTTCATAATAACATCCATTGACTTCTTGTTACATTTAGAATAAAATACAAAAGACCTGGCCAGTTGGTGGCTCACGCATGTAAATCCCAGGACTTTGGGAGGCTGGGGCAGGAGGATCACTTAAGCCGAGAGTTCCAGACCAGCCTGGGCAACATCCTGGTCAACATGGTGAAACCCCGTCTCTACTAAAAATACAAAAACATTAGCCGGGCATGGTGGCACGTGCCTGTAATCCCAGCTACTGAAGAGGTTGAGGCAGGAGAATTGCGTGAACCCAGGACGCGGAGGTTGCGGTGAGCCGAGATCGCGCCATTGCACTCCAGCCTGGGTAACAAGAGT
>NW_016107694.1:311093-320966 GCF_001604975.1 Cebus imitator | reverse complement strand
AAAAAAAAAAAAAAGGGTATAGAGGGATTGAAATGCCAAGAAAACTCGACAGTTTATCAAATAACATCTTTGCCAAACATCTTAATGCCAGTTGTGGGACTGGCCTGTGCTTCCTTTAAGCTGTGGAGTTGTTACAAAAAGTTTTCTCCAAATAGAGTTTTGTTAATCATACTCTTTAAGATGTGCTATAAAGTTTCTTAGGTCTTTGGAGAGAAATAAACTGTTACAATTACTGTGGAGATGTTACTGGAAAGGGGTCCTGATCCAGATCCCAAGAGACCGTTCTTGGACCTCATGCAAGAAATAATTCAGTTGGAGTCCATATAGTAAAGTGAATGTAAGTTTATTAAGTAAACAAACAAAAGAATGGCAACTCAATAGGCAGGGCAGTAGCTTGGGCTGCTCGACTGATAATACCATAATTATTGATTGATTGTATGCTAAACGGGGGGGTGGGTTATTCATGAGTTTTCCAGGAAAAGGGTGGGCAATTCCCAGAAATGAGAGTTCCTCCGCCTTTCAGATCATATATGGGTAACTCCCTAATATTGCCATGGCATTTGTAAACTGTCATGGTGTGCCGGTGGGAGTGTCTTTTAGCATGCATGCTAATGTATTATAGTTAGTGCATAATGAGCAGTGAGCACAACCGGCTCTCACTTTTGTCGCCATCTTGGTTTTGTTGGGTTTTGGCCGATTCCTTTACCATCACCTGTTTTATCTGCATGGTCTTTGTGACTTGTACCTTGTGCCAACCTTCTATCTTATCGTGTGACTTAGAATGCCTAGCCTTCTGGGAATGCAGCCCAGTGGGCCTTAGCCTCATTTTACCAAGTCCCTATTCATAATGGAGTCGCTTGGGTTCAGATGCCTCTGACAGAGGGGGTAGCTTTTTGCTACATACTCTTTTTGTACCTTCAGAAATTTGGTCAAACACATGCTTGTAGTATCTGTTTAAATTTGTTATATGTATATGTAAATGCTGGAAAGTTGCTGTTCTTCAAAAGCAGTCAGCTTGTATTTGACAATCTGGAAAATACAGGAAGAAAAAAGTTATTCCAGCTGGGTGTGGTGGCTTACCCCTGTAATCCCAGGAATTTGGGAGGCTGAGGTGGGTGGATCACGAGGTCAGGAGTTGAAGACCAGCCTGGCCTAGATGGTGAAACCCTGTCTTAGTAAAGTACAAAAATTAGCTGAGATTACAGTGGCAGTCACCTGTAATCTTAGCTACTTGGGACGCTGAGGCAGGAGAATTGCTTGAACCAGAGGGTAGAGGTTGCAGTGAGCCTAGATTGTTCCACTGTACTCCAGCCTGGGCCACAGAGTGAGACTCTGTCTCCAAAAAGAAGGAGATTACTCCAAATCCTACAATAATTCTGAAACAACGAATTGGAATTGTCATTAAAAATGAACTTTTTTTTTTTCTTTTTTGAGACAGGGTCTCGCTCTGTCACCCAGTGTGGAGGGCAGTGGTACAATCTCGGCTCACTGGAACCACTGCCTCCCTGGTTGAAGTGATTCTCCTGCCCAAGCCTTCCGAGTAGCTGGGATTATAGGCGCTCACCACCACACCCAGCGAATTTACATTTTTAGTAGAGACAAGATTTCACCATGTTGGCTAGGCTGGTCTTGAACTCCTGGCTTCAAGTGATCCACCCACCTTGGCTTCCCAAAGTGGTGGGATTACAGGTGTGAGCCTCCGTGCCCGGCCAAAAATAAACTCTTGAGTGGATGTTCTCTGAAACATTTACACTTCCTGTAAACAGGTATTTCTAAATATGTGGATTTTTATTTGTTTTGGATGAAAGGTCTTACTGTGTTGCACAGGTTAGAGTGCAGTGGCACATCAGCTTACTGTAGCCTCAAACTCCTGGGCTCAAGTGATCCTCCCACCTCAGCCTCCCAAGTAGCTGGGACTACAGGCATGTGTCACCATGCCTGGCTCATTTTTTGTGTTTGTTTGTTGAAATGGGGTCTCATTATGTTGCCTAGGCTTGTCTTGAGCTCCTGGGCTCAAGTGATCTTCCCTCCTCAGCCTCCCATAGTTCTGGGATTTACAGACATGAGCCACTGTGTTCAGTCCAAATAAGATTTTTGTGGTAGGATATGCCAATAGTTAGTGTTAGGAAAAGGCTTTTCTCTGTGCATCAAGGCTTTTCATATCTGCACTGCATTTGAGAAGAGTGAAACATAGAACTCTGTCATAAGTTTCTGAACTTAGAATAAATAGTAAAGAAGTAACAAGCCAGTCTTGTTACTTGTTACAGGTGCTGTGCACCTGTAGTTCCAGCTGCTTGGGAGGCAAAGGTAGGAGGATTACTTGAGCCCAGGAGTTAGAGGCCAGCCTAGGCAATATAGACACCCCCTCTCTCTCTGTTTTGTTTTAGTTTTTTTTTCTTTTTTTTTTTTTTTTGGGAGACAGAGTCTAGCTCTGTCACCCAGGCTGGGGTGCAGTGGCATGATTTCAGCTCACTACAACCACTCCCTACCAGGTTCAAGCAATTTTCCTGCCTCAGCCTCCCGTAGCTGGGACTACAGGCACGTGCCACCACGCCCAGCTAATTTTTGTATTTTTTTTAGTAGAGACAGGGTTTCAGTATCTTGGCCAGGCTGGTCTTGAACTCCTGACCTCATGATCCACCTGCCTCAGCCTCCCAAAGTGCTGGGATTACAGGTGTGAGCCACCACACCTGGCCAATACCTTGTCTCTTAATAAACAACAACCCACTCTTAGCTGATGCCTCACTTAAACTCTGTGATCCTTGCTAACCCAGCCCCATCAAAGTTGATATGCTGTGTATTATTCAGCAACGACAGTTAGGAAGAATAAAGAAAATAGAAATGAAGAGGTAGAATGGTCAGTGTTTTGCAGTTGATTGGGTGTGCAGGATAAAGATGGTAAACTTAGATGATGAAGTTTCGTGTATGGACGGGAGACTTTTAGAGATTAGGCTTTGGAACTAGATTTCTGGATTCAAATCCCATCTCTACAGCTTGGTAGCTGTTTGTTCCTGGGCAGCGTTTTTAGACCTCTGAGCCTCAGTTTGCTATGTATGAATGGGAATAATTTAGTACCCACTTCATTAGGTTATTGCGGGGCTTTAGAGAAATTCCACATAAAGCACTTAGCTTAGTGCCTGAATGTTTTTTTATTAATTATTAATAGCAAGGCCATTTTTTAAGCTAGAGAACAAACAAGAAGGAGCAGAGGTAGGAGATGTTAAAGAAGATGATTTTTGTTTAGAGGAGCTGAGTGTAAAGTAGCCAAGGGCAGTATCCAGAAGACAGGACTGCTGGCCTGGCCTGGAAAGGGAATTACTTGGGCTGTTGCAGGAGTGATGATGCTGGATCCACTATGTAGCCTTCCATTCATTCTCTGAAACTGCTTCCTAGATGGCTTTAAAGGTCCCAAAGCTCCACTGGTTCAAACCTGTGAAAAATGTTTGATGAACTGAGACAACTTGGAGGTTACTCACCTTTAGCTCCAGACCGTAGTTGACTAACTGGAAAGTTTTTGTGCTTTTTCCAAACACTGGTGCCAGGGCTGCTGCGCGTGTGTGTGTGTGTGTGTGTGTGTGTGTGTGTGTGTGTGTGCGCGCGCGCGCGCGCGCGTGTGTGTTCCCCGCTCTGTGGTGCCTGGGCCAGGGGAGAACGAGGTAAAATCCCGCTGTTGTCTTCACTCCAAGCCTTGTGTGCTTGGCTGCAACTGAATGGGCTGGCAGGATTTCTGCCGTGGGAATGTTTGTCTGCTCCCTCCATGGGTGGGGCTTAGCGTTGAGAGTCAAGCCACTGAGGAAGTTGCCTGTGACCAACCCGACTCCATGTGGTCAGTGTAATTTTCTTTGATAAGGACCGCATCCTGGAGTTACTTAAATTTTTTTTTTTTTCTTATTGCAGATCATCAATGCCGTGGTACTGTTGATTTTACTGAGTGCCCTGGCTGATCCGGATCAGTATCGCTTTTCAAGTTCTGAACTGGGCGGTGACTTTGAGTTCATGGATGATGCCAGTAAGTAGTAGATATTTTGGTATTTTCAAGGGCAGGGAATCTGACTTCAGTACTTCCTTTAAATTACAGATATTGACTCGTGAGCCCATTTGAGCTGATACGTAACTTTCTGTCATCACAAATCAACAAATACTTGTATGCGTCCCATGTTCTGACTGTCTTCTAGGTATAGGATTCTAAATAAGAGCTTTTTTCATCTCATGCTAACTTACTCATTTAAAAAACTATTGCATTGTTGTAGACTTTCTACCCTGGGCCTTTTGGCCTTTTTGAGAGGAAAAGATATAAACGGCAGGAAGGAAGGTGAGAAGCTCGTGCTCATCTCCTTGTGTCTTCTATTATGTTTCAGTATTTATTTTTATTCTAGGAGGTGATTCTTTTCCATTCTAGAAATGATGTTGCAGATTATTTGGGGGAATTCAGGATGTGTTTCCAGTGAATGGCAGTATGTACAGGGGTGTGGATGTGGGGCAAGTAGGGAGGAAGCTAGGCTCCCAGCTTCAAGATCACTGCAGCCCAATCATTTTATTTTTATGTATTTATTTGTTTATTTTTAAGATGGGGTTTCACCATGATGGCCAGGCTGGTCTCGAACTCCTGACCTCAGGTGATCCACCCACCTCAGCCTCCCAAAGTGCTAGGATTACAGGCATGAGCCGCTGCGCCTGGCTGCCTAATCGTTTTATGATCATAATCATGCTGAGTCCATGGCAAAGGAGAGAGGCAGTGCTGTGCATAATCTCAAACAGAAGATAGTACAGATTTATTTCTCATTGGCTTTGGAGAACTTCAAGTGAGTTTTTCATAAAAAGTGTTGGAGCAAATAAGAGGGGAGGCAGAGAGTGGCTCAGCAGGCAGTTTTAGAGCTAGATAGGAAGCATTCGAAAGACATGGTGAGGGCTCTGTTTCTCCAAGTGAGAAAAAGCTATTCAGTGGTTTTAACTAAATGCATGAACTGATATGTGCATTTAAGATCCCTTTTGTTGCTGAGTGGAGGGTGCCTTTGGGGGACTGTGTGTGTGAGCACAGAGGCTGGGAGAGTGGTGTTGGGGATACCACCTAGGCTGCACTGGAGGTAGAGAACAGGGAGAGATTTGGCAGAATTTGCTGGTTTGGGCAGTGAAGGAAATGGAGGAATCAAAGATAACTTCTGCTTTCCAACTTGAGGAGATGACCTGCATCTTTACTGAGCTGAGAAAGTCAGGAGTCAGGAGGTGGGAACGGACCTGGGGGGCAAAACTAGACTTTAATTTCAGTAACTAGCTTAGCACAGTTGTTAGGGATTGATAGGTTTGGCGTGTTCCCACCCAAATCTCAACTTGAATTGTATCTCCCAGAATTCCCCTATATTGTGTGAGGGACCCACATGGAGGTAATTGAATCATGGTAGCCCGTCTTTCCTTTGCTATTCTTGTGATAATGAATAAGTCTCACAAGATCTCATAGGTTTATCAGGAGAAGCTTTTGCTTCTCCTCATTCTTTTTGTCACCACCATGGAAGAAATGCTTTTCACCCTCTGCCATGATTCTGAGACCTCCCCAGCCAAATGGAACTGTTAAGTCCAATTAAACCTCTTCCCCGATCTTGGGTGTGTCCTTATCAGCCCGATGTAAATGGACTAATACAGTAAATTGGTACCAGTAGAATAGAGTTTTACTGAAAAGATACCTGAAAATGCGGAAGTGAGTTTGGAATTGAGTAACAGGCAGAAGTTGGAACAGTTTGGAGGGTTCAGAAGAAGACAGGAAAATGTGGGAAAGTGGCCAGGCGAGGCGGCTCATGCCTGTAATCCCAGAACATCGGGAGGCCAAGGTGGGTGGATCTTGAGGTCAGGAGTTCAAGACCAGCCTGGCTAACATGGTGAAATCCTGTCTCTACTAAAAATACAAAAATTAGCTAGGTATGGTGGTGCACGCCTGTAATCCCAGCTACTCAGGAAGCTGAGGCAGGAGAATTGCTTGAACCACAGGGGCAGAGGTTGCGGTGAGCCCCAGAGGCACAAGTTGCAGTGAGTGGATATCGAGCCACTGCACCCCAGCCTGGGTGACAGAGCGAGGCTCCGTCTCAAAAAAAAAAAAGAAAAAGAAAATGTGGGAAAATTTGGAACTTCCTAGAGACTTGTTGAATGGCTTTGACAAAAATGTTGATATTGATATGAATAATAAGGTCAAGGCTGAGGTGGTCTCAGATGGAGATGAGGAACTTGTTGAGAACTGGAGGAAAGGTGATTCTTTATAACCATCTGATTTTTTTTTTCTTTTTTTTTGAGATGGAGCCTTGCTCTGTCAGCTGTCTGGAGTGCAATGTATATTGGCTCACTGCAACCTTGGCCTCCTGGGTTCAAGCGATTGAACCCCTGCCTCAGCCTCTCTGTAGCTGGGACTATACGCCCAGCTAATTTTTTTTTTTTTTTTTAATTTTAGTGGAGGTGGGTTTTGGCCATGTTGTCCATGATGGTCTCGATCTCCTGACCTCATGATCCCCCACCTCGGCCTCCCAAAGTCCTGGGATTACAGGCATGGCGAAACCCTGTCTCTGCTAAAAGTACAAAAATTGTTTGGATATGGTGGCACATGCCTGTGGTCCTTGGTACTTGGGAGGCTGAGGCTGCAGTGAGCTGAGATACTGCCGCAATCCTCCATCCTGGGCGACAGAGGAAGACTCTGGGGAAAAAAAAAACAAAGTAATTACAAACTATTCATTCAATCCTTTCATATATATAAAATACAAGAGATACCACAAATGCACTGGAATTAACATCCAGGATATTGTAAAACAATTAGTATTTTGAAGTCTTAAGTACCAGCAAGCCTTTCAAGTTAGCTAAATTTAGCCTATCATGTCAGATAGCCATTACTCAGCTTTTTCTCTGGTGATGAGAATAAGGCATGCAGTGTTACTATTCGATCCGTATAGAACCATAGCATTAGCATTTACAACTTCTTTTCCTAACTTCAATTACCTAAGAAAGGGAATCCTGCTACTGGAATTGTGTAGCTTTAATCTGGGGGGAAAGAAAGCAGAGTGTGACATTCATTTAACATTAATTAAACTCATTATTCTTTCTGAAAGAATTCATACGAGTAATGGGGGTCATTCAGAATAGAGAGAATAAGAAATGTTAGACCAGGCACGGTGGCTCACACCTGTAATCCCAGCACTTTGGGAAGCTGAAATGGGAGGATTGCTTGAGCTGGGGAATTCGAGATCAGCCTGGACAACATGGCGAAACCCTGCTCAACTAAAAATACAGAAATTAGCTGGGTGTGATGGTGCGTGTCTGTAATCCCAGCTACTTGGGAGGCTCAGGTGGGAAGATTGCTTAAGCCTGGGGACAGATGTTGCAGTGAGCCGAGATTGTGCCACTGCCCTCCAGCCCAGGTGACAGAGCCAGACCCTGTCTCAAAAAAACAAAACAAAAAAAATTATGAAAGTTAATATAGCAATTTTATGTTGATATGTTTTTGCAGTGGTGACACCTATCTGAAGATTTCATCCAACTAGACAGAGCACAACTCTTTCTCACTTTTACATGTGATTTTTTTTTTCCCCCATGATCTGGTAGAAGAAAGCTAAATTCTGGTTTATATTACAACAAGGTGTATAGGAGAATCTACTGGAATAAAAAAAGAAAATACAAGGAAATAGCTTAAATTTTTTTTTGGAGACAGGGTCCCACTCTGTCACCAGGCTGCAGTGCTGTGTGGCACACAATCTGGGTTTACTGCAATCTCTACCTCCTGGACTCAAGCAATTCTCTTACCTTAGCCTCCCAAGTAGCTATAACTAGAGGTGTGAGCCACTACGCCTGGCTAATATTTTGTAGAAGTGGGGTTTTGTCATGTTGCCCAGGCTGGTCTTGAACTCCCGAGCTCAAGTACTTCATACTCCTCGACCTCCCAAAGTGCTGGGATTACAGACATAAGCCACCCTACCCAGCTTCAATTGACTATACTTGGAAAGAATGTGGAACTGTCATAGATTGGAAGAGACACAGTTAAATGCAGTGTGGGACCCTGGATTAGATTCTGGAAAAGAAAAAGGACATTGAGGGGGAACAGGTGAAATTCAAATTAGTTGGCCGGGCACGGTGGCTCACATGTGTAATCCCAGCACTTTGGGAGGCCGAGGCGGGTGGATCTCGAGGTCAAGAGATCGAGACCATCCTGACCAACACGGTGAAACCCCATCTCTACTAAAAATACGAAAAACTTAGCTGGGTGTGATGGCATGCGCCTGTGGTCCCAGCTACTCGGGAGGCTGAGGCGGAAGAATCGGTTGAACTCGGGAGGCGGAGGTTGCAGTGAGCTGAGATTGTGCCACTGCACTCTAGCCTGGTGACAGAGCAAGACTCCGTCTCCAAAAAAAGAAACTCAAATTAGTTGTGCAGTTTAATTAATAGTGTTGTACCAATGTTAATTTCCTGGTTTTGGTAGTTGTGCTAGAGCTAGGTAAATTGTTAATAAGGGAAGCAGGGTGAAGGGTATAGGTGAATTCTGCTGTGCTTGTAACTTTCCTATATGTCTAAAATGACTTTAGAAAAAAAAGTTAAAGGAAAAGTAGTTCAGTCCACTGACTTAGAAGCTCAACGAGTAACGATTGAAAAGCATGTATGTGTGGCATATTGTGTTACACACTCATAGCTTTGAGTAAAGGTAGATTTCAGGCTGGGCGTGGTGGCTCACGCCTGTAATCCCAGCACTTTGGGAGGCTGAGGCAGGTGGATCACGAGGTCAAGAGATCGAGACCATCCTGGTCAACATGGTGAAACCCCGTCTCTACTAAAAATACAAAAAAAAATCAGCTGGGCATGGTGGCGCGTGCCTGTAATCCCAGCTACTCAGGAGGCTGAGGCAAGAGAATTGCCTGAACCCAGGAGGCGGAGGTTGCGGTGAGCCGAGATCACGCCATTGCACTCCAGCCTGGGTAACAAGAGGGAAACTCTGTCTCAAAAAAAAAAAGAAAAAGAAAAAAAAAAAGGTAGATTTCACGGAATTTTATTTGAAATTTTGTTTAGCAAAGAGTTATAACCTCAAGTGTCCATGATATGCATAATATCAAACAGCAGTTCATCCAGATTAATTTCTAATTAATTTTGTGGCACATTTGTCTTTCCAGTCAAACTTCCTTTCTTCTTTGGGCAGACAAAGTTAGCCTGAGGAAAGAATGACCAGATAAGTTGTCAAGAAATGATGGTACTTATATATACAGTCCCCTGATTTAGGCTAAAGACACCACTACCTTTACTGGAGAAAGGATGGTCTTTTCAATAAATGGTTCTGGGTGAAATCAATAAGAGAAAGACACACCCCTCCAAAAGAAGATATCCGTAAGAGAGTATTCTCCTTATATAAGTTACAGGGAATCGCAAATTACAACCACAGTAGTAAATTACTGTGCCCCTTCAAAATGACCAACATTAACACAGTTGACAAAAACCTATTGGTGTTGATGCTGAACAGCTGGAACTCTCTAATCATGGCTGGGAATGTAAATCATGTCAACCACTTTGGAAAACTAAAGCTAAATATGCATCTATGTTATGGCCCTGCATTCCATTCCTTGATATATGTACACTCCAGGAGTGAGCGCCACACAACCCAGCCCTAGACATATACCCTAGAGAAATGGGTGCTTCATAAATCCATCATCAGCGGTGTGTAAAAGTGGTCATAGTAGCTTTACTTCTAATAGCCAAAAGTTGGAAAGAATCCAGATTTCCACCAATGGTAGAATGGGCAAAAGTGAAGCAATCGCCGGGCGCGGTGGCTCAAGCCTGTAATCCCAGCACTTTGGGAGGCCAAGGCGGGTGGATCACGAGGTCAAGAGATCGAGACCATCCTGGTCAACATGGTGAAACCCC
>NW_016107694.1:303254-309363 GCF_001604975.1 Cebus imitator | reverse complement strand
GCGATCTCGGCTCACCGCAACCTCCGCCTCCTGGGTTCAGGCAATTCTCCTCCCTCTGCCTCCTGAGTAGCTGGGATTACAGGCATGCGCCACCATGCCCAACTGATTTTTTGTATTTTTAGTAGAGATGGGGTTTCACCATGTTGACCAGGGTGGTCTCGATCTCTTGACCTCGTGATCCACCCGCCTCGGCCTCCCAAAGTGCTGGGATTACAGGTGTGAGCCACCGCGCCCGGCCTCTAGAAGATTTTTTGCAAAGGTACATCTTTGTATGTATGAGAAGACAACTAGAGATGGTAAAGTCACTTGGATAATCTTGGAAGGCCATAGTTACTGGAGCTAGGAACGAGAGAGCCACCTAGATTTAACCTGTTTGTGAGGAGCAGTGACATTTGGACTAGGTCTATCACCAACCCAAGACGAGCTCAGAGTGGCAGGCACCCTCAGTCTCTTCCCTCATCTGATCTCATTCCCTCACCAAAGGGTGGAGGGCAGAGGAGCTGTATGTGGAGAGCCCGCACAGATCACTGCCTGGGGCAGAGAACAGGGTGTTGAAGGGTGGATTTGGAACAGCACTGGAAGCCAGCTGGTTGAGCTACTCCACTACTTATCTTGATGTTCCACCTAACCAAGCTGTTTACTTGTTGTGCATTTGCCTACTTTGCCTACAAGAATAGTATAAAAAGCTCTGCTAAATGTCTTACTGAAAGCTTAGGATGCTGTATTAGGGTTCTCTAGAGGGACAGCACTAATGGGATATATTTAAGGGAGTTTATTAAGGAGAAGTGACTCACACGATCACAAGGTAAAGTCCCATGATAGGCCGTCTACAAGTTGAGGAGCAAGGAAGCCAGTGATGGATCAGTCTGAGTCCCAAAACCTCAAAAGTAGGGAAGCCGACAACACGGCCTTCAGTCTGTGGCCAAAGACCTGAGAGCCCCTGGCAAACCACTGGTGTAAGTCCAAGAGTCCAAAAGCTGAAGAATTTGGCATCTGATGTTCGAGGGCAGGAAGCATCCAGCACAGGAGAAAGATGAAGGGCCAGAAGACTCGGCAAGTCTGCTCGTCCTCTTCTCCTGCCTGCTTTATTCTAGCCGGGCTGGCAGCTGATTAGATGATGCCCACCCGATTGAGGGTGTGTGTGTGTCTCGCAGTCCACTGACTATTCGAATTGTTCATCTCCATTGGCAGCACCCTCACAGGCACACCCAGGAACAGTATTTTGCATCTTTCAATCCAGTCAAGTTGGCACTCAGTATTAACCATCACAGATGCACTAAGCCTGTTTGCTACTGGCTGAGCAGCAGCTAGGTCAGCTCCGGTGTCCAGTATTCCTCTTTTCCTGCTCTGTTACTCACCATCTGCTTCTCCGAAGCATATTGTTGTTGTTGTTTACATTTTAATGTTTTTGAAATCAGGGTGTGATTTGCAATTTAGCAGAGATTTAGTATAAGGATCATTTTTTCCCCTGTAGATCTTTATGTTGAAAATGTTCAAAGCTTTTATTTAGAAAAGTTGCATGTACAATAAAAACCAATATTATTTTTCTCATTAACAATAATTTGTTCTGCCAGATCTAAGAAAAGCGGTTTAAAAAACCCAGTAGTTTGGAGTTCATTTTTATAGAATTATTTCTTATTAAATATTGAGTAGGTATAAAAGAATATTCATAAAATATTTATTACCTGTAGCAACTAATGGTGCTACAAGCACTTGTGTACCTGCCAAGTTGTTTAAAGAAATGTTTGGCCGTGTGCAGTGGTTCATGTCTGGAATCGCATAGTGGCAATGCCCAGGCAATCGAGGCTGCAGTGAGCCATGATCACACCACTGCAGCTCCAGCTTGGGAGACAGAACAACACTCCTTATTTATCAGAGACTGACTAAAGGAAAAAAGAAGGCTGGACGTGGTGGCTCATGCCTATAATCCCGACACTTTGGGAGGCTGAGGCTGGCAGATCACTTGAGATCAGGAGTTCACGACCAACCTTGCCAACATGGTGAAACTTCGTCTCTACCAAAAATACAAAAATTAGCTGGGCATGGTGGCGCACACCTGTAGTCTCAGCTAGTTGGGGGCTGAGGTGGGAGACTCACTTGAGCCTGGGAAGTGGAGGTTGTGTTGAGCTGATATGGTACCATTGCATTCCAGCCTGGGCGACTGAGTGAGACTGCATCTCAATAAATAGATAGATAGATAGATAGATAGATAGATAGATAGATAGATAGATAGATAAATGGATAGATAGATAAAAATTAAATAAAATGAATTAGATGGTATGGCTATCTTATAGTGAGCAAGAGTTTGGGGTGAGGTGAGGCAAGATCAGAGAGGTAGACATGCTCTGAAATCGGATCATCAAGGCCTTCATAAGAAGTGGAGGTTGTATTTTAAATAAGATGGGAATCTATGAAGACTTTTATTAAAGTTTTGAGTGACACATGAGTTTATAAAACAGAAGTTGGACACCTATGTATCTATAAAGTAATACCTAATCATTATTTATATAATGTAGAGGATGAGATGACCAAACATTAAAAAATACTTGTAAACCAATCACTTTCTCTATTTTGAAATAATCTCTTAATATAAAGTTTTTATTAGCTTTATACTAGTTTATTTAAAAATATCTTTGAGAAGAGAATGAAAGTATTCAAACAGTGGATCCACTACTGAGTGCCTTTTTTAAAAAATTTCTTTTTAATCTTTTGGCAGACATGTGCATTGCCATTGCGATTTCTTTTCTCATGATTCTGATATGTGCTATGGCTACTTACGGAGCATACAAGGTAAGCAGCTTGCAGTAAGATGCTGGCCTTTTCCTTGGTCTCTTACTTGTTTCATCTCTGCTGCTATCTATAGTAAGAAAGAAGTGACTTTCCAGCTTTCTGTAAGAATCTCTGAATAATGTTTATATCTCACATTTGTATTAGATGGTACTAGGAAAAGCAATAAAATCCGTATTATAGTCCTGGAAATGTTTTTTTTGTTTGTTTGTTTTTTGTTTTGTTTTTTTGGGGGACAGACTTGCACAGGCTGGAGTGGAGTGGCGCAATCTCATCTCACTGCAACATCCACCTCCCAGGTTCAAGCGATTCTCCCACCTCAGCCTCTAGAATAGCTGGGACTACAGGTGTGTGCCACCACACCTTGCTCATTTTTGTGTTTTTTGGTAGAGACCTGATTTTACCATGTTGGCCGGGATGGTCTCGAACTCCTGACCTCAAGTGATCCATCCACCTCAGGCTCCCAAAATGCTGGGATTACAGGTGTGAGCCACTCCACCTCACCTCCTGGAAATGTTCATTGAAGCTTGTTTGTTGACTGCTTATATTTGGCATAGCAGTTTCCACCATGACCTGGGTTAATGAATTTCAATTTTTCCATTTCCTTTCAGATTAATAAAATTTTCTTTGAATTTAAAAAATAATATTTTATAATATTGAACACATTAACTTTCTGTTTTCTGTTCTTTTTAGCAACATGCAGCCTGGATTATCCCATTCTTCTGTTACCAGATATTTGATTTTGCCCTGAACACCTTGGTTGCAATCACTGTGCTTTTTTATCCAAACTCCGTTCAGGAATACATACGACAACTGGTATGTGGGCCTCTTACTTACTGCTTCTTTTCATTAGGGAAAGCTGGTTAAGTAAGGGATGTAGAGTTATAGAGAGACACAGACATTAATTTCAGGATTTTTAGCTTGCAGCTGAGTTACTGATAGAATTATTTATTTATTTAGTGATTTATTGTTTAGATGGGGTCGTGCTCTTGCCACCCAGGCTGGAGTGCAATGACATGACCTCAGCTCACTGCAACCTCTGCCTCCTGGGTTCAAGCGATTCTCCTGTCTCAGCCTCCCAAGAGGCTGGAATTACAGGCATGCACTAACATACCTGGCCAATTTTGTATTTTTAGTAGAGATGTGGTTTCTCCATGTTGGTCAAGCTGGTCTCAAACTCCTGACCTCATGTGATCCACCCACCTCGGCCTTCCAAAATGCTGGGTTTACAGGTCTGAGCCACTGTGCCTGGCCTGATAAGAAATTTTTGAGGGCCGGGGTTATTATTGCTGGCAGTGATGGTGGTGTTTGATGTGCCTATTTAAATTATAGTCTAGTTACTAAGAATCTTGTTTGGTAAAATGTAATTTTCTCAGTTATCCAAAAAGGATAGCTTTTTGCTTCTGCTAGTGTGTTGCAAGTGGAACTCTGCTCAAAAACAAACAAACAAAATAATTAACTGGAAGAGGTGGCACATACCTGTTATCCCAGCTACTCAGGAAGCTGAGGTAGGAGAATTGCTTGAGCCTGGGAGGTGGAAGCTGCAGTGAGCCAAGATCACGCCATTGCGCTCCAGCCTGAGCAATATAGCGAGGCTGCATCTTAAAAAAAAAAAAAGAAAAAAATCAAAAGAAAGTGGAACTCTGCTTTATACGAGTTCCCAAGGTCGTTTGATCCTAGAATCCCTTCTTTCCCAAGCATTATTTGGGACTAGTTTTTGGTTAAATGTTCTTTCTGACCATATGAGTAAATATTAGTGGCTGGGTATTAAGAAACATAGTGGTTATGAGGTTGGGATATCTCTATATTATTTTTTTTTTGAGACATGGTCTCTGTCACCCAGGCTGGAGTACAGTGGCATTATTTTGGCGCATTGCAGCGTTGACCTCCCAAGCTCACGTGATCCACACGTCCCAACCTGTTGAGTACCTGGCACTACAGGCATGCACCACCATGTCCAACTAAATTTTTTTTTGTGTGTGTATGTTTTGTAGAGATAGGGTTTCACCATCTTGTCCAGACTTGCCTCAAACTCCTGGACTTAAGTGATCCTCCAGCCTTGGCCTCCCAAAATGCTGGCGTTATAGGTGTGAGTCACTGTACCAAGCCAACTTTATTTTTATTTTTTGAGGTAGAGTCTCACTCTGTCACCCATGCTGGAGTGCAGTGGCACAAGCTCAGCTCACTGCACTTTCCTCCTCCCGAGCTCAGGTGATTCTCCTGCCTCAGCCTCCTGAGGAGCTGGGACTACAGGCACATGCCACCATGCCTGGCTGATTTTTTGTATCTTTATTAGAGAAAAGGTTTCACTGTTAGCCAGGCTGGTCATGAACTCCTGACTGCAGGTGAGCCCCCCACCTCAGCCTCCCAAAGTGCTGGGATTACAGGTGTGAGCCACTGTGCCTGGCCCAATTTTATTTTATTTTTTGAGATGGAGTCTTGCCCTGTTACCCAGGCTGGAGTGAAGTGGGTGCAATTGGTCTCAGCTCATTGCAACCTCTGCCTCCCTGGTTCAAGCGATTCTCCTGCGTCAGCCTCCCAAGTAGCTGGGATTACAGGCACCCGCTACCATGCCTGGCTAATTTTTCTATTTCTAGTAGAGACGGGTTTTCACCATCTTGGCCAGGCTTGTCTCATACTTTTAGCTTCAAGGGATCCACTCACATCAGCCTCTGAGAGTGCTGGGATTTCAGGTGCTGGGTACCATACCCAGCTAATTTTTGTATTTTTAGTAGAGATAGGGTTTCACCAGGTTGACCAGGCTGGTCTTGACCTCTTGCCCTCAAGGGATCCACCTGCATTACCCTCCCAAAGTGCTAGGATTACAGGTGTGAGCCACCACTCCCGGCCACATACTTGCATTTTAATCTCTTTTAAAAATTAGACACAGCGCAGTGGCTAATGCCTGTAATCTCAGCACTTTGGGAGGCCGAGGTTGGTGGATCCCTTGAGGCAAGAATCTGAGACCAGCCTGGCCAACATGGTAGAAGGCCGTCTCTACTGAGAACACAAAAATTAGCCAGATGTGGTAGTACATGTCTGTAGTCCAAGCTACTTCCGAGGCTGAGGTGGGAGAATCGTTGGAACCCGGGAGGTGGAGGTTGTAGTGAGCCGAAATTGCACCACTGCACTCCAGCCTGGGTGACAGAGCGAGACTCTATCTCAAAAAAAGAAAAAAATATTTAGACACAGGAACAGTGTGATTTCTCAACAATACCAAGTTAATTTATTCTGTTTTTGGGGGGCGGGGGACAGGGTCTCATTCTGTCACCCAGTCTGGTATGCAGCGGTGTGACCTAGGCTTACTGCAACTTCAGTCTTC
>NW_016107694.1:290634-303189 GCF_001604975.1 Cebus imitator | reverse complement strand
ATCTCAGCTCACTGCAAGTTCTGCCTCCCAGGTTTCTCTTGCCACTGCCTCCTGAATAGCTGGGAATACAGGTGCCCACTACCACGCCCTGCTGTCTTTTGTATTTTTTTAGTAGAGATGGGGTTTCGCCATGTTGGCCAGGCTGGTCTTGAAATCCCGATCTCAGGTGATCGCCTGACTCAGCCTCCCAAGTGCTGAGATAACAGGCATGAGCCACCATGCGTGGCCTGCAACCTCAATCTTCTGGGCTCAAGTGATCCTCCCACCTTTGCCTCCCAAGTAGTTTGGACTACAGACATGTGCCACCATGCCTGGCTAAATTTGTATTTTTAGTAGAGATGGGGTTTCACTATTTTGTCCAGGCTGGTCTCAAACTCCTATACTCAAGCAATCTGCCTGCCTTAGTCTCCCAAAGTGCTGAAATTAGCAGGTGTGAGCCGCTATCCTCAGCCAATTTTTATTTATTTGAGGCGGAGTCTCCAGTTGCCCAGGATGGAGTGCTGTGGTGCAGTCTCAGCTCACTGAAACCTACACCTCCCGACTTCAAGGAATTCTCCTGCTTCAGCATCCCAAGTGTCTAGGAGTATAGGTGCCTGCCACCATGGCTGGCTAATTTTTTTATTTTTAGTAGAGACGGTTTTCACCATGTTGGCCAGGCTCTTGAATTCCTGAACTCATGATCCACATACCTCAGCCTCCTAAAGTGCTAGGATTTTGCGTGAGCCACTGCACCCAGCCTTTAATTCTTAAAAGAATAAAATTACATGATCTGATCACAAAGATTGTCAATTTGATTTCTTCGATATTTTGTCCTAAGTGAAAGGAGACTCTGAAAACTATTAGGTGGTGTTCACCCTGGTAAGCAAGAGCAAGCACAGGATTCAGGGGCTTTCTCCATGTTCTTCCCCAACATTGGAAACAACTTTGTTTTGGAATCTTGCTCATGAGGAATACAAACACATAGTATTGAATGGTGAAGAAGAGATAAAAGATGAGGATGCACAGCAGGCTGCCTTCCCATTCACTTCCCTAGGCCAGTGATGTAGGCGTTGATCAATGCTGTGTGAGTGTTTTGTGGGGAAAGTCTGGCAACTCCCTCTAACAGTAGCAGCAGACTTTGATCCTCCTAAAAAGGTTCCCTTTGACCTGGTGGTGTGGTCAGATGGTAGGGCTTAATTCCCCCACCCTCACTGCCCTGGAAGTACTTGGTAATTATAAGAGAATATGCGGTCTTGAAGGAAGTACCATCAACAAAAATGTTCTTTGCAAAGAAAACAGCATTTTAATAGGTTTCTGTCTCTTGCCCCGCATCCACCCTTTAGAATGGTTCAGAACTAGGCTGGGCACGGTGGCTCATGCCTGTAATCCCAGCACTTTGGGAGTCTGAGGTGGGTGGATCTTTTGAGGTCTGGAGTTCAAAACCAGCCTGACCAACCTGATGAAACCCCATCTCTACTAAAAATACAAAAAAATTACCCGTGTGTGGGGGTGCATGCATGTAGTCCCAGCTACTCAGAGGCTAAGGCAAAGTAATCACTTGAACCCAGGAGGCAGAGGTTGCTGGGAGCCAAGATTGTGCCACTGCACTCTAGCCTGGGCTACAGAATGAAACTCCATCTAAAGAGAAAAAAAAAGTATAGATGAGGCCCAGACAGACGGCAGCTGAAGCCAAACAGAATTCTTAAGCATTTGGAAGCTTATGTATCCACGTCTGTCTTTTTTCTTTTTTCCTGAGCCGTGGCCTAGCTCTGTTGTCCAGGCAGCTGGAGTGCAGTGGCATGATCTCGGCTCACTTCAACCTCCACCACCGGGGCTCAAGTGATTTGCTCACCTCAATCTCCCAACTAGCTGAGCTGGGCAAGAAAGAGAAACTCCATCTGAAAAAAAAAAAAAAAGTTCAGAACTTGCAGATAATCCACATTTCAGAGGTCCCTGAATATACAAAATGTCCCTGGATCCAGACCGGTGACTTCTAACTTGTGTGCGGTAGAAGGGCAGAGTCACGCTAGAACTTTTGTACTGGCCCTAAATAGTAGCTGTCTGCTTTAATCCGTTGCTTTCTGATAAGCATGTCTGAATTGCTGCCCAAGGAATACTCTCTGGAATGATGAAAGGGATTTGCTAATGAGGGCTTTTTCTTTTGCAGCCTCCTAATTTTCCCTACAGAGACGATGTCATGTCAGTGAATCCTACCTGTTTGGTCCTTATTATTCTTCTGTTTATTAGCATTATCTTGACTTTCAAGGTAAGCATGAAGATTTTACTTATAGTCTAAAAATATTAAGTGTATTCCTGAATGCCAAAGAAGTAAACAAACTTTGGTCAGTTTATTGTCTTTCTTTGGACATCCAAATTGCTTTTTGATTTCCTAAGGTAACAGTTCTTTATGTCTACATTAGAGGAAAGCACTAACCAAAATTCCACAGTTTGATCAAGGAGTCTAAAATATAATTGGACAGAGATAAGTTAACATAATGTTATACATTATACAGTATACAATACTGCAACATGCATTATAAGATCTGTGTGATAGATATTGTTTTGTAATTTTTGTGCTAAAGTATAGTATTTTCTGAATACTGTTCTGTCTCAATCCATTATATGAATATCATTTAATAAATTACTTGTTGAACATTGAGACATTTTTTACATTTTTACTTAATAGGGCTGCAGTGAATATAATTAAGTACAACCATATATTTATGCATCTATTTCTTCAAGGTAAATTTCTTAAAATCAGGGTATTGATGGTTGGAAAGCCTTTGATAGGTTGTCAAATTGATGCCCCCCCAAAGTTAAATGACTTCTACTTCCAGTAGGAGTGTGTCAATTCTTTTTCTGCTATGAATATTCAAGCTTTGTGTGGATGTATATTTAAATTTTCTTGGGTATATAATATATATGTATATATTTTACACACATACACACTGTGTGTGTGTGTGTGTGTGTGTGTGTGTGTGTGTATATACATATATATATATATATATGTAATACCTAGGACTGGAATTGCTAGGCCGTGTTGTAACTCTGTTTAACCTTGTGAGGAACTGCCAGACTTTTCCACAGTGGTTACAACTATTTTACATTCTCATAAGCAATTTATTTCCTGGATTTTAGCAATCTGGTTTCTCTATCTGTTTAAACTTCTTTTAATCAGAGAATTTTAATGTTACGGGATTTTGATAATGCAATTACAAATGATGAAATGAAAGTACAGAGTTCATAGCTTAAGCATCTCCTGTGAACTCATGTTTTATTTCTAAGCAGTGCTTATTTTGGACATTACTGTATTTTTAAGTATCTTTGTTGGATATTTCATTAATAAAAGGGAAATGTTTTAGTGAATTTTATTGACGGAGATAAATTTATATGCTATGAAATTTTATAAACAAAATTGGTTGTATAATAAAGTTGCAGATAATCATATAGAATAAAAATTTCCAAAGAAGCAGTTAAAGTATGGTGATAAATGGATTAATACATACGATGGTTCCGTGAATTCAGGAGCAGTAAATGTTAATTGTGTGCTTGTTCTTTCCAGACCCCTAGTCTTAGAAATTTTTGTTCAAGTCTCAACCCCTCTCCCTGCCACCTTCCTGCAGTACCACCTGGGCACCCCCATTGTGTGATAGAATACGGCTCCAGTAGCACAGTGCCAAGAAGTTACTATATACAACATTTGTACTTTTAAGGACTTTTGGTTTAGTAGAGTTGTCATAGTATGTGAATTTATTGCTTATGTCAATAAAAGCTTTTTAGTATGGCTTTATCTGTGTGGTATTTGAAATTACCTGCAGTTTGAAAATTAAAAATCTGATAATCACTCCTCATTTTCAGGGTTACTTGATTAGCTGTGTTTGGAACTGCTACCGATACATCAATGGCCGGAACTCCTCTGATGTCCTGGTTTACGTTACCAGCAATGACAATACGGTAGGTATGGTGTCACTTGCCCACATCTCTACTGTATGATGATCTTTAGATGTTTCTAGTGTCTGCTATGTTTTCATTGTTATTGAAACATACTCATGAGTGCTTAGTTATCAGAAGATTCATCTTTGTTATCAAAACATTCATTTAACTTTAAAGTGAAATGAAATGTATTTTGTTTTTCTTACAGGACATTAACATGTAGGTGGCTCAACTCTGGTTTATTTTAAAATATGTTACAGATAGATAGTATATGTACCTTACCATAATTATGAATCTTAACCTTGCATTATTAAACCATGGTATATAATTCTAGATATTGCTTCTGCATTGTATGACATTATGTTACCTCACTTTCTATGTCGAGATAAACTGAGATGCAATGTTTACAGGTAGTTAAAAAAAAAAAAAGGTTATTACGTCTTCATAACTTACCCTTTGTATGTATTCTTAGTAAAAGAATTTAGATGATCTCTGTTCTGCTATTAGTTGTTCATGCTTTAAAATGACAAACCTGTCATAAAAGATCTTTGAAAATATGTCTTCACTGGAAGAGTCCATGAAGACATACGGACTTTATTTAAATTATCTTGAAATTTCCTGGTTCATGGTAAGATGAAGGTATAAGTCCGCAGGGTGTCTCCATCGTCAGTGTTTTCAGCACAGGGCCTGATGTCATCCTCAGTACCAGGAAGTGCTCCATGCGCGGTTAGTGACAATGATGGCAATGGATGACTTGTCACTGTGTGGCACAGGACAGGATGGGTGGATCAAAACGGATAGGATCAGACAGGACGGAATGGACTGGACATATGAAAGGAACACAAAAATGGTAGGAGCTCACATTTATAATAGAGCCGAGTTTTGTGTTTTTGTTTTTTCTGGTGACTTGCTCACTCTGACCTTACCAAAATCATCCAGTCTGTTTCTCACTTTACTTTCTTGTGTATAAAATGAGAATAAAACAATAGATTTTGTATTAAATATGTGGGTGTAAGCTGCTGTATTACTGAGAACTCTGGGATTTTTAAAGCATGTTATGCATGAACAGTTTTTCTATATGCTCACCACACATTTCTTGAGTTCCATCAAATACACATGAGCAATGGTTTAATAGACAGCCGTGACCAGATTCACAAAACCTGGCCCACCCAGATGCTGAGGAGGCTTGTTTTGGAAGTCTGCAGAATTCTGTGTATTAATTACAGTGATCACGTGTTCTATTCAACCTCTTTAAAAAATCACTTCTGGGTCTATAACTCTCTTCAAAGAAATATCTGTTCCAAATTGTTGTGATTTTGATTAAATTACTGGTTTTGGAATTTTCCCCCTTTTCTCAGAGCTGTTGGGTATTTTTGTTTGTTTGTTTTGCCCATTAACTGTTTTTGAGTTTCGCCCTGGCTGGACTGAAGTGGTGTGAACTCGGCTCACTGCAACCTCCTCCGTGACCCTCACCCCCGCCCCTGCTGATTCAAGTGATTCTTTCCTGCCTCAGCCTGCCAGGTAGCTGGGATTGTAGGTGCCTGCCACCATGCCTGGCTAATTTTTGTATTTTTAGTAGAGGTGGGGTTTTCCCAGTTTGACCAGGTTGGTCTTAAACTCCTGACCGCAGGTGATCTACCTGCCATGGCCTCCCATAGTGCTAGGATTCTAGGTGTGACACTGTGGCCGGCCTGTTTTGCCCAACTTTTGCAGAATGCAAATTGTTGGGTGTTTAACTATCTATATATTTTTTTCCTGCTTTTTCTTAAAAAACAACAAAACCACAAAAAAAAATTCCATAATTAGTGTCCTACTGCACTAATGAAAAATGTAAGCAAGGTGTTTGAGGAACCAATAAATTTGTGAAACAAAATACATCAGAACCTCTTTGTAAGTTTCATGGCGCATAGGGCTTGTAAAGCCACCATCTTTTAGAAGTATCTCAGAGCAGAGAATAATGCCCATATTGCAGGTGCTTGTTTTGATATTGTGGTGTTATGAAAGGGAAGGAGATTCATCCACAGTTCCTGGCTCACAACTTCATAGCCATTGTTTGTCTTTCCTTGTTATCCTAGATGTTTCAGGCCCTAAGGAATCTCTGACTTACTCCTACCCCAAGGCAGGATTCTAATCTCTCCCTTCCTTTCTGAATGTGGGTCTTAAGACCTTGCATAGAGACAGTCTAGTCTCATACCCTCAGGGAAGGAAAGCTGACCATCCGTAGGAACCTGGAGGTTCCTTGAGGGTGGTACACCCAGGAAGGGCATGGAAACTTCATGCCCTTCCCCCGTAACTATGAATCTCTTCATCTGTATCCCTTGCAGTATCCTTTATAATAAACCAGTAAACCTTAGTAATGTTTTCTCTGAGTTCTGTGAGCTGCTGTAGCAAAGTAATCGGATCCAAAGAGTCCAAAATGTCATGGGAACCTCAACTTGAAGGCTGATTGGTCAGAAGCTCCTGAGGCCTGGACTTGGAGTGTGTCTGAGTGGGGAGGGGACACTTTTGGGGACTGAGCCTTAACCTGTGTGATCTGACTCTATCTCCAGGTAGATAGACCCAGTTGGTATCTGCTGCTTGTTGGAGGTGCAGTGGCATGATCTCAGCTCACTGCAACCTCCACCTCCCGGGTTCAAGTTACTCTCCTGCCTCAGCCTCCCTTGTAGCTGGGACTACAGGCGCACGCCATCATACCTAGCTATTTTTGTATTTTTAGTAGAGATGGGGGTTTCACCATGTTGGTCAGGCTGGTCTCAAACTCCTCACCTCATGATCCACCCACCTCAGCCTCCCAAAGTGCTGGGATTACAGGCATGAGCCACTGTGCCCTGTCAGTCTGTGATCACTTTCTTACTGTCTGGTATGACAAGATGCTCTAGGCTCATCTTGTATATTTCTTGCCCCAGAGGTGGAATGAACTGTTTCTCCAGGCAGCCCTGCCTATGTTTCATAAGAAATGACCTCTGGGGCCGGGCGCGGTGGCTCACGCCTGTAATCCCAGCACTTTGGGAGGCCGAGGCGGGTGGATCACGAGGTCAAGAGATCGAGACCATCCTGGTCAACATGGTGAAACCCCGTCTCTACTAAAAATACAAAAAATTAGCTGGGCGTGGTGGCGCGTGCCTGTAATCCCAGCTACTCAGGAGGCTGAGGCAGGAGAATTGCCTGAACCCAGGAGGCGGAGGTTGCGGTGAGCCGAGATCGCGCCATTTCACTCCAGCCTGGGTAACATGAGTGAAACGCCGTCAAAAAAAAAAAAAAAAAAGAAATGACCTCTGGAGACCATAATCTGGATTTCTAGGGTTAGAGGACAGGCTTTGTTTTGGGTTTTGGCTTTTTAAAGCAGGGCTCTGCATGTTTAAACATTGCTTTGAACTAAAGCACTTAATGTTAGTATTATCTATTAAGAAAACCAAAGTTACTGAAGCCTCCCCCTGAGACGCTAATGGGGGCTAGAATGATCTAGATCTGTCATTTTTCCTGGTCTCCGTAGCTATGTGGAGAACCTCACCATGTGTAATAATGTTTGTCTTTTGTTCACATCTTTGTTGGGAATCCACAGTTATATAGTAACATGTCATGCCTTGCTTTCACTTACTTTTAAATATTAGGCCAGAGAGCTTTTCTCCCAGGCTGAACAGTTTCAGGTTGATCTCTGTGGAAAGATACTGGGGCTCTTGCTGATAGAAAATAAAAGTGCTTTTTTCTCCTCCTGTCTAAAACAGTATGCATGTTATTATCCAGACGTGTTCTTTCCCAAATTCTTCTCAGAGGGAGGATAGAGAAGAGTTATTAGGTATCAGAGGTCATTCCCTGGGTTAATGTCTCCTCCAGTTTCCCAGCTAAACCAAACCACATGCTTTGAAAGGAATGCCTAACACAGAAGGTGACAAAGTCTGTTTGTGATGCATTAGAGTCATCCCCTGCCAACTGACCCCAAGCACCCTTAGGCCTTTGAAATAAATATGTAGCTGTTCATTTTATTGAGTAATCATCTCCAAATGACTTAATAGTAGTCATTGGGACAGTACCTAACAAGCACTGGCACATTTTCCTTGAACATTTAAAGTACACCAAGGTGCCCTTTGAGTTCCTGCAGCTCTCTGTGACCTCAGCAGTGCCTTGCAGGACCCTTTCTCTTAGGGAAGTGTTATGGAGATGACATGGTGGGTGTGTATTGTGTAATACCACACTCTCTACTGCTGCCAAAATTTGGCCATAGAAGGAAAAACATTTGTATACAAATCATATAGATCAGGGGTCCCAAGTCCATGGCCCCCTCACAGCAGGAGGTGAGCGGCGGGCCAGCGAGCATTACAACCTGAGCAGCACCTATCAGATTAGCGGCAGCATTAGATTCTCATAGGAGCACAGACCGTATCATGAACCGCACATTCGAGGATCTAGGCTGTATGCTCCCTATGAGAAGCTAATGCTTGACTGAGGTGGAACAGTTTTATCTAGAAACTAGAATCACACCCTCTCCCCAACAACCCCTTGGAAAACTTGTCTACAATGAAACCAGTCCCTGGTGCCAGAAAGTTGAGGACTGCTGATGGTAGATGATGGTAACTTAATTTTATGCAAATTGAGTTTTTTTGGGTTGTTTTTTGTTTTGTTTTGTTTGAGTCTTGCTCTGTCAGGCTGGAGTACAGAAGCACAATCTCCGCTCACTGCCACGTCTGCCTACAGGTTCAACCAATTGTCCTGCCTCAGTCTCCTGAGTAGCTGGGACTACAGGCATGCCACCACCATACCCAGCTAAGTTTTATATTTTTAATAGAGATGAGGTTTAACCATATCGGTCAGGGTGATCTTGAACTCCTGACCTCAGGTGATCTACCTGCCTTGGCCTCCCAAAGTGCTGGGATTAGTGGCGTGAGCCACCACGCCCGGCCACAAATTAACGTTTTGAAAACTATTTTTTTTTCTTTTTTTGTAGAGACTGGGTTTCACCATGTTGGCCAGGATGGTCTCGATCTCTTGACCTCGTGATCTGCCTGCGTAGGCCTCCTAAAGTGCTGGGATTACAGGCGTGAGCCACCGCGCCCGGCCTTGAAAACTATTTCTTAAACCTATGCAACCTTGTTTACTAATACCAATAAAAGGCCTAGATAGTGGTAACCTTCAATACTGTTATAGAATATCCAGGAGACCGGAGAGACCAATGGGTGAAACAGGAGGATTTTATTAAGGTGGCCAATGGCTCAGCAGATTAGCATCCCAAGTCTGAACCCCGAGATAGAAAATGGGGTACTTATTTATACATCAGGATGATGTAGCCGCTAACAGGTTTACAGAAGCCAGAACAAAGAACAGTTAAGTAATTTGTAACATGTCTTGTGATGATATTTGAAAAAAAAGCATGTTTAGAAATGCACTGTACATTCTTTGGGTGTTAACATGCCCTGTGACCTTGCAGCTGGTCAGCAGGAAAAGTTGGAGTCTTGAGATGCCTGGGAACTTTGCTGAGAATATGGGAGAATAGATAAGGTGGGTTTTCAGGGAATTAGTTAATTTTAAGCAGAATGGGGGGTTAGGTTTTCGATTAAACTGCACACATCACAGCAAAATTTATTATATAGCAACTACAGATTATAAGGTTTGTTTTTTACTGTTATTGCTATTAATTATTTTCCTTCAGTATTATGTTAAATCTAAAGGTAGGGAACCTGATTCCTCTGGAATTGGTGGTGCTCAAAAAGCCGTGAGATTGATATTTAGCCAAGATGGCATAAGAATTCTGATTCCAGATAAAAGAATCATAGTCTTGGGTAATGCAGGAAAATTCCTATTTAAGGAAAAACAGAAAAAATTTAACTTCATGGTATTTATAATGCCATGTCATATTTTAGGCACTTATCCAGATTAACATTATATGCAGCCGTATTGTTTTGACCTCAAAAATGAAAACAGTTCAATTCAACCTTGAATTCAAAGGCCCTTTCAATATGCAGGGGACTTCTTTTGAGTCTAACTGCTTGAAAAAGGCAGTCGTAAAAAGGTGAGTGTGGCTGCTTTGGTTTCAGAAAATAAATAGAAAAAAAATATATACACACACACACACACTCACACACGGTGCGTGGTGACTGGGGCAAAGGCCAGATTATCTTTTCAGTATCTATTTCCCAATAAATTCTCTTTGAGGCACCTGAAATTAATTAAGGCTGACCTTGGGCTGTCAAAAACCACAACAAGGTGTTGCCTGACTGAGGGGAATGGGAGTGGAGTCAGATTTAGCAGTGGCCGCAACGACTTTCAAAAATTCTGTGTGAAAAATTTGATGTTTACCCTCCTGCCACTTTTTTTTTGAGATAAGAGTGTCACTCTGTTACCCAGTCTGGAATACATTGATGGGTTCTTAGCTCACTGCAGCCTCCGCCTCCCGAGTTCACACTGTTCTCCTGTCTCAGCCTCCCGAGTAGCTGGGACTACAGGTGCACACCACCACGCCTGGCTAATTTTTGTATGTTTAGTAGAGATGAGGTTTCACCATGTTGGCCAGGCTGGTCTCAAAGTCCTGACCTAAGGTGATCCATGCAACTCGGCCTCCCAAAGCACTCCTGCCACTTTTAATAGCAGGTTATTAGTTCCTAGTATAGGTTGGATATGGTTAGAAACAAGTTCTTGACTGCATAACGAGTTCTGTTTATTTTTTTTCACTTCATAAAAGTCATAATTAACTTTCTAAAATGGTTTGAAGAAGGCTTTGCCTAAGAGTAGTTACTAGGTTGGCTGTTAATTTAACATGCCTTCCAGTCTTGTACACACCAAATTCATGCACATTAAAAACAGCTCACAAAGAGACTGAGTTTTACCACTGTCATCTGTGTAAATGAACCAGAGGGCCCAGGGGACAGTGAGGGGAGCAGGGAGAGCAAGAGGATTCTTCAGGAATTGGACTGGAAGAGTTCGAAACTCTAGCCCATCATTATTGCCTTTCAGGCTTCTTGCCTACTAAGTACTGTAATATAGAAGAGAGATCTAATTACCAACATCTCAATTTTAGGCATTACTTTTTCCTTATAATTTAGTAATGTAATCTCTCCAAGCATTTTCTTTTCCTTTGATTTTAAAAGCCCAAAACAAAAGTGACAGGTTGATAGGGAATAGATTTGGTAAAATCCCAAATAAGCTGAGAGAGCACTAGGAGACTGTTTTCAGCGGGAGGGTTAGAGGCGGTGAAGGTGTGGCCCAGGGCAAGAGTGCGGGGGGTGAGGCCGGCAGATGGGAGAGCTGTCCGTGGTAGTTAATAGTTGATCATTGAGGGAGCTGGAGTGATAGGAGCTGTCTTGTGTGTGACTATCACTGAACATAGAATCATGCACTTGCAGGGTAGGGTAACACCTTGAATGTCATCATCTGACCCAGCCATCTCTTTTTGAGATGGAGTTTTGCTCTTGTTGTCCAGGAGATCTTGGCTCACCACAACCTACACCTCCTGAGTTCAAGCAATTCTCCTTCCTCAGCCTCCCAAGTAGCTGGAATTATAGGCATGCACCACCAAGTCTGGCTAATTTTGTGTTTTTGGTAGAGATGGGGTTTCTCCATGTTGGTCAGGCTGGTCTCGAACTCCTGACATCAGGTGATCTGCCCATCTCAGCCGCCCAAAGTGCTGGGATTACAGATGTGAGCCACTGGGCCCGACCTCCAGCCCCCTTTTGATGCCCTCCCTTCCCAACAGTGTGCCCACCGGTGCCATCCAGCAAGGACTGAGTGACTGCAGTGATACTCTGCTCCTCTCTGCATCTCTTAGACCTCCCTGCTCTAGCATTTGTATCGTAGATTTCTCCACAGACATGGGGGTGCTGCCCGCCAGGCCCTGTGCTGAGTGCTGTACATAGATTAACTCAGTCACACAAGAGTCCTTCACATACTAAGTCCTATTCCTGCATTGCAAAAGAGGAAACGGAGGCACCAAGAGGGTAACTTCCTCAGGTCACCCTGCTACTTGAGTGGCAGGAGGGGGACTACCACCTTAGCAGCCTGGCTGCAGGCAGTTCTGACCCACTCACCTCCTCCTGTTTTCTAGTTGGGACTGCAGCTGGAGCCACGTGTTCTCACTGCAGTGTCTGGCTGTATTGCCCAGGATGAGGAGTGAAACATGTAGACACTTCTTCATTTAGACAGTTCTTGAGTACTGTCACAAACTTGAAAAGCAGTGGGGTTTTCTGGATTTTGTTTGTTTGCTAAAAAATTTTTAACTTTTCACACAGTAGAAGGGAGGGGTGGGTGAATCAGAAAAGAGTTGGAAGAAAAAGAAAGGTTAAAAGTCAATTTTGCAGTTGGGTCTGGTGACTCACACCTGTTATCCTAGCACTTTGGGAGGCCGAGGCGGGTGGATCATGAGGTCAGGAGTTCAAGACCAGCCTGACCAACATGGTGAAACCCTGTCTCTACTAAAATTACAAAAAATTAGCTGGGTGTGGTGGTGGGCGCCTGTAATCCCAGCTACAGCTGAGGCAGGAGAATTGCTGGAAACTGGGAGGGTAAGTAAATAAATCAATGTATGTAAATTTTGCTTTCTTACCTATACAGTTGTGGTCCACAGTGCCGCCTCCTATACCCCAGCCCCTCCATTCTCCTGATGATGTCGTACATGCACACAGCTTCAGATAGACTTACCTATTGGTTCCAGTATCA
>NW_016107694.1:286926-287989 GCF_001604975.1 Cebus imitator | reverse complement strand
GTGGTATTAAACTCATGAGTATGTTTATCTAGATGCCCCTTGAGTAGCTGCTGCTCGTCAGGATGTGACTTCAGGAGTGGGACATGCCCTGTATTTGTAGTTCTTGGAGACTATTTTTGGTCATTCATTGTGAATGATTAAGTTTTTAAAAACAAAATTAGAAAGAATGGTTTTAAGTAACACCAGCTTCCACAAATGTCGAAATAATAGAGTTGTTGCCAGTTTTGTTATGGCATTTTTTTTTTTTTTCCTGAGACAGAGTTTTGCTCTTGTTGCCCAAGCTGGAGAGAAGTGGTACAATCTCGGCTCACGGCAACCTCCCCCTCCCGGTTCAAGTGATTCTCCTGCCTCAGCCTCCTGAGTAGCTGGGATTACAGGCGCCCACCACCATACCCAGCTAGGTTTTTGTATATTTAGTAGAAACGGGGTTTTACCGTGTTAGCCAGGCTGGTCTCGAACTCCTGACCACAAGTGATCTGCCTGCCTCGGCTTCCCAATGTGCTAGGATTTCAGGTGTGAGGCCACCACTTCCAGCCATATGGCATCTTAATGGGCACATTCTGTGTTCATTGATCCTATAGTTATTTTCTCTGATTTTAGTGTACTTTACAGATCCTTGTAGTAAAGAGAAATAGCAAGTGCTTTTAGTCAATAGACTGCAGTGGAAACTGGGGCAATGCTTCCTTCACCAGCCCTTCTTTTATATCATCACTAGTATCAGCATCACTTAGATAAAAATATGATGCTGCCCCTACAAATAGTTAAAGCCAATTCCATGTGGAGACCTTTTGAAACTAGTCCAAAGGCGTTATCTGGAGAATATTTTGCAATCAGTATTTAGTACGAGTTGAAGGAAAAGTGAAAACAAGGGAAGGTGTCAGAAACTTTCATGAAAGGAGAAATTCTTCTCCAGGCCTCTTGAGCTTTGGATTAAGGGTCAAGGCAACAGAATATTTGAAAGAAAAGACTATGAAGGCCGGGCGCGGTGGCTCAAGCCTGTAATCCCAGCACTTTGGGAGGCCGAGGCGGGTGGATCACAAGGTCAAGAGATCGAGACCATCCT
>NW_016107694.1:277902-284816 GCF_001604975.1 Cebus imitator | reverse complement strand
TCTGCTTGTTAGTCAGTTCCCTGTTCCTCAGTCCCCTGTTAATAATTCATTAAACTTCATTCACATCACTGTGTGGCTTCTGTGTTCTGATGGGACCCCAGCTAGTACAGATGCCCTCTGCCTAGTTGACTGAAGGAGCCATACAGGCTTTTCAGGGGCCAGCCTAAATGGCACTTCTGTCACTCGGCAAACATCTGAGTTCCTGCTGTCAAATAGGCACTGGACCACCCTCAGGGAAGTGAGACCCAACTTCAGCCCCACAGGAGCTCCAAGACTGGGAGGAGAGCAGTAACGAAGTGTGTAGAGCTAGAGAGGAGGGGTATGTGTGTGTGTTTGCGAGAGTGCAATGTGACAGAAACTTGAAACAGAAACTTAAAATTTTAGTGTTGTTCTTGTAGGAGCTAAAGAGACAGATAAATGAAAATTCATGAAATTGATGAATACCACTTTGAGCATAAGTGATATCCCTAATAGAAAATCTAACCAAGTGCAGTTTTGTTTGTGGCTAGTCTTTCCCTTTCCACCACTCACTTGAGGTAGGTGAGGTTTTATTTTGTCTTCTCATCTCTGAACTACTAAAGGACAGGGACTGTCTTTTACCTTAATTATCTTATACCCACAATGATTGTTATATATCAGAGGCATAATAAATGTTAGTTTACTGAATGGTGATTATATTGAGTTGATATTCTATTCTGTGTTTTATTTTCTACTCCAAGAAAGCCCACATCAGCCAGTGTATAGACCGCTAACTCTCAGGTATCCCTATTTCATAGTCATGGGAACTGATGTTAAGTAACTTACCCAAGGCTGCGCTGATAAAGTGTGACTGACCCAGGCTTTGAGTCCAGGCTGATACCAAAACCTTGGTGTTTTCGCTACACTTTGCAGCTCTCGCCATGAATGTTTGCGGGTGGTCAGTCAAGTGCCTGTCAGTCAAGTGCACACTGACACACTCACCGAGGGGGTCTTTCTTCCTCTTCAAAGCCATGACCATTTCTTTATTCCTAGAGTCAAAGCCCTCTGGCCATCCAGGTACGCATGGACAAGGTTAGAAAAACTCAGGGCTTGAGAATCTCTCTCCATTTGTTTCTTGAAGGTTTCAGAAAGTCTTTTAAGGAAGGCTATCCACTTACTAGAAAATTGACCTCGGTACAAGTTGTGGAACGTGTTTAGTTGCATAAAAGTTCAGTGACAGCTAAACCTCGCGGAATGTGCGTGCTCTTTAAACTCTAACTTACCGTCCGTCTTTCTTCTCAGGTGCTGCTACCCCCGTATGATGATGCCACTGTGAATGCTGCTGCCAAGGAGCCGCCGCCACCTTATGTGTCTGCCTAAGTGGAGCTGAGGGCAGCAGCTTGACTTTTTTGACATCTGAGCAGTAGTTCTGTTATTTCACTTTTGCGACGAGCTCTCTGATCTTGTTTGTTGCTGAAATGCTACTTTTAAAAATTTAGATGTTAGGTTGAAACCTGTACTTTTCAGCATATCCTTTGCTAGAACGCGGTGATATATGAGTTGTAGAATTCTTTCTGTAGGATTCGGGGTGTAATGGACTTCACTAACCTTCCCTAGGCACTGAAAATTCCCCCAAGTCTGATGGACCCAGAGTCAGAGAAGTTCGCTTTTGTACCTGCTGGGCTCCAAAGTTAGGCAGTTAGTCACACTTTTTCTCTCTACTCCCTCTATTTTGAAAGTGTAAAATAAAACCAAAAGTAGACAACTTTTTCTTAAGCCATTCCAGTGTAGAGAACAAACCCTTATGAAAACAGGGATGTCAATTGTGTCATCATTGTTCTAATTAGGTAAATAGAAGTCCTTATATATGTATTTACAAGAATTTGCCCCATAGCATCCCTTATGACTTAAGTTCAATGACGGTTTGCACTTGGTGGTGAAGGATTTTTCTCCATGGCCTAAATCAAGACTATTAGAAAGCGCTAGGCTGTGGGAGCAGTAACCATCTGATGACTGTCTCGTGCATCTGGGTCCAGGGACATGGGGTGACGTGCTCGTCTGTGTTAGAGGGTGGGACGGGTGTGCTTGGCGCTGCATGGGATCTGCTGCTCCTCTCCTGGATTCACATCCCGACCCAGGGCCCGCTTTCACTAAGTGTTCTGCCCCAGCCTGGTTCAAGGAGGTCATCCAGCTGACTTTACCAAGTGGAATTGGGATGTATTTGATATACATTTGCCTGACAACATGGAAAAGGGTTTTCCTCCTCCTTTCCCTCCAAGGTACATTCTACCGCTTTGAACTTCCAAGTATACCTAGTGACCTTTTAAAATGTAAACGTTTTCAGAAAATTGAAGGTTGCTTTCCTTGTATGCGCTTATTATCTTGACTACCTGAACTGCAAGGGATTTTTATATATTCATATGTTCCGAAGTCAGCAACTCTCCCGTTGGTTCATTATTGAATGTGCTATAAATGAAGTCTTTTGCAATTAAAAAGAGATTTGCCCACATCCAAGATGACCTTGTGACTCTCTGCTGTTTGTGTCTGAGGACTTTTCCCCCCACATGTGGCCAGGCGGATGCACACAGTTCAGCCTAAGGAGTAGGCTTTATGGTTTGATTTACACACAGTGGTTTTTAATATCCCAGTGCTGATAAAATCAGCATCTTAGGCCAAGAGGAATGGAGGACAAAGAGACTCGAGCTTCCAACATTCCTAACCATGTGTTCAGCTGTTTTGCATGTGATTGCTTTATGCCTATATGCACTTTTAATAAGCAGTTAAGATTTTGCTACATTCCAAGGGAGATTAAAATAAGAGGGGTAAGGGGGATTTTTATCCCAAGGAATCAGCCTGAGTTTTTTTGTGCTTTTTTTGTTTGCTTGTTTGTTTTTCGTGTGTCTCATCGGCATTCTTTATATACTTAACGTAAGTAATTCTGTTCCTTGAAGCTTTATGTCTAGAAAATTGACACAAAGTTAAACACATGAGTTATTGGGAATAGAGTGGTTCCTGGGGCAGTGACTCATGCCCTTAATCCCAATATCTTGGAAGAACAAGGCAAGAGGATCAGTTGAGCCCAGGAGTTAGAGACCAGCCTGGCCAACATAGTGAGACTTCATCTCTATGCAAAGTGTAAAAATTAACTGGGCCCGATGGCATGTTCCTGTAGTCTCAGCTACTCAGGAGGCTCAGATGGGAGGATAGCTTGAGTCCAGGGGGTTGAGGCTGCAGTGAACTGTGGCCATGATTATGCTACTTGCACTCCAGCCTGGGTGACAGACTGAGACCTTGTCTCACAACAAAGAATGGGAAAGTCCTGTCAGGTAGTTTACGATCCCTGGGGAAGGCACATAGGAAATCACAGTTGATTGTATGTTATTCCCCATGATTTTATGGCTCTTTGCCTAATCATTTTTGCAGTATGAAAAATGGTACATGGTCAGGCAAGCCTCAGTGGCTCACGCCTGTAATCCCAACACTTTGGGATGCCGAGGCGAGTGTATCACCTGAGGTCAGGTGTTTGAGGACAGTCTGACCAACCAACATGGCAAAACCCCGTTTCTACTAAAAATACAAAAATTATCTGTGCTTGGTGGTACATACCTGTAATAGTTGGGAAGCTGAGGCAGGGGAATCACTTAAACCCGGGAGGTGGAGGTTGCAGTGAGCCGAGTGCAGTGTTCACGTGCCACTGTACTCCAGCCTGGTGACAGACTCAGATTCCATCTCAAAAAAAAAAGGTATGTTTTCAGCAAACCAGGAGCAGCAGAAGTAGTTTTTTTTTTTTTTTTAAGTCATCAATAGTGTAAACACAGCTTTTATTAAGACAGAAAGCTCTTAATCCAGCAAATAAAAATTATATGTCCTTTGATGTATGTCAACATGTAGCAGGTATATGCTTCGATAGAGCAAAGTTACTTTTGTAAGGCACTGAGAGTCAGGGTGGGTTGCTCACAGTTCACCAGCAATGAGGGTTAGAGCCTCGTTTCTCTCTCAGGAAAAGCTAAGTGTGGCATCATCCTGCCTGCTACTTGCTAGTCACAGGTCTGGGCTGTGGTGTCTTAGCCCCTGCTATCCAAGTGACACATTCCAGTTCCTGGGCTCCTAGATGGGGATGTCCAAACTGGGCCTGGCACTCAGGAGCAGATGAGGCTTCAACTGTGCCTAAGGAAAGTCCTGGCTCGGAGAAGACAAGGAACAATGGGTCTACTGTCCGTGACCAGCAACAGCATAAGGGACCATGTTGTCACATGTGGCAGGGACCCCCCTTGCACCCGGTGTGGTAGCCTTTGTGTGATGTCCATTTTATACTTTATATATATATAAATTTTTTTATTGCAGTTTAGGTTTTGGGGTACATGTGCAGAACATGCAGGATTGTTGCATAGATACATACATGACAATGTGGTTTGCTGCCTCCATCCCCATCACCTATATCTGGGATTTCTCCCCATGTTATCCCTCTGCAACTTGCTACCCCTCACTGTCCCTACCATAGTCCCCCCAACAGACCTCAGTGTGTGATGCTCCCATCCCTGTGTCCATGTGTTCTCATTGTTCAACACACCTCCTATGAGTGAGAACATGTGGTGTTTGATTTTGTGTTCTTGTGTCAGTTTGCTGATAATGATGGTTTCCAGGTTCATCCATGTCCGTACAAAGGACACGAACTCATCATTTTTTATGGCTGCATAGTATTCCATGGTGTATATGTGCCACATTTTCCCTGCCCAGTCTATCATCGATGGGTATTTGGGTTGGTTCCAGGTGTTTGCTATTGTAAACAGTGCCTCGATGAACATACATGTGCATGTGTCTTTATAATAGAACAACTTATAATCCTTTGGATATATACCTAGTAATGAGATTGCTGGGTCAAATGGAATTTCTATTTCTAGGTACTTGAGGAATCGCCACACTGTCTTCCACAATGGTTGAACTAATTTACACTCCCACAAACACTGTAAAAAGTGTTCCTATTTCTCCAAATCCTCTCCAGCGTCTGTTGTCTCCAGAATTTTTAATGATCGCCATTCTCACTGGCGTGAGATGGTTATCTCCATGTGGTTTTGATTTGCATTTCTCTGATGACCAGTGATGATGAGCATTTTTTCATACGTTTTTGGCCTCATATGTGACTGTTTTTTTTTTTTTTTAATCTTTTTTTTTAAATTCATTTTTTCTCTCTTTAATTTTTGTATTTTTAGGAGATACGGGTTTTTACCATGTTGGTCAGGCTGGTAATGGCCTCCCAAAGTGCTGGGATTACAGACATGAGCCTCCATGCCCAGCCTATGTCTTCCTTTGCAAAGTGTCTGTTCATATCCTTCGCCCATGTTTGAATGGGTTGGTTTGTTTGTTTCTTGTAAATCTGTTTTAGTTCTTTGTAGATTCTGGATATTAGCCCTTTGTCAGATGGGCAGATTGCAAAAAAATTTCCCATTCTATTGGTTGCCGGTTCACTCTAATGATAGTTTCTTTTGCTGTGCAGAAACTCTTAAGTTTAATTAGATCCCATTTGTCTATTTTGACTTTTGTTGCCATTGCTTTTTGTGTTTTAGCCATGAAGTCCTTGCCCATGCCTATGATATTATTTAACTCTTTTCAACATCCCGTAATGAGGGCACAGCAGCAGCTGTTACATTTTGCAGGAGGAGAGACAGCTGCAGACGGGTTGAAGGAATTGCTAGGGTCACACAGCTGATACACTGCCTCACCTGAGTTGCGAACCAGCTCTCCATGACTGCAGGTGCTCTTTCTTGGTACCACACAGACTCCCTAGAGGCTGGTCCCAAGTCTCCTCTTCTGTTAATAGAAAAATAGGATAGTCATCATTTTATTTTTCAATTCTAAAATTCTGGGCAGCTTCTCTAGTTTATTTCCAATTCCACAGAGGAATCTAGCAGATTTGTATGTTACTTCCTTGCTTACTCATTTTAGAAAATGGGTGATTATATTCACTCTCAAGATGGTTCGCTGACTTTTCAGAAGCCGTAGTCTCCCATAGTGTAGAATCTAAAATGTCAGTCAGGACCTTGAGAGACATGAAGAAAAGACAGAATAATAATAATAATTGTTCTGTCGATCTGTTGGCCAAGGAGTCAAGACAAAAATCAAGTATAAATAACAATAGCTTTTAACTCATTGAGCTGTCTTATCTCTTAAAATTAAGATAAAAGCCAAATTGTAGATTGCTAGATAGAGAATAAATTTTAGTTTCCAAAAAGGCTCCTTAAGTAGTCATATAAGTAATAAATAGATTCTATCAGAGTTCAGAACACAGTGCTCCAAAGCATGGCACCTTGGCTCGCTGAGTACTTTGAACTGAAGGAGATTGGAAAGACTCGGAAGGTTTCTCTGACCTTCTCCTGCCCTCCTGTCTCCCATGCCTCATTCTTTCCTGAATTGAGTCATAGAATCCAGAGTTTCTCTGCCAGGTGCTGTGGCTCACACCTGTAATCCCAGCATTTTGGGAGGCCAAGGCAGGCGGATTATGAAGTCAGAAGTTCGAGACCAGCCTGGGCAACATGGTGAAACCCTGTCTCTACTAAAAATACAAAAAAATAGCTGGACGTGGTGGCAGGTGCCTGTAGTCCCGGCTGTTCAGGAGTCTGAGGCAAGAGAATCTCTTGAACCCGGAGGGCAGAGGTTGCAGTGAGCCAAGATCTTGCCATTGTAGTCCAGCCTGGGTGACAGAGCAAGACTCTGTCTTGGAAAACAAACAAAAAAAAAGAATTTAGAGTTCCCCTTCCTAAGGGCCGATCATAAAAACTAGAATTCCTCTCCCCAGAAACAAGCCATAAAACCTAGAAAGGGGCCGGGCGCGGTGGCTCAAGTCTGTAATCCCAGCACTTTGGGAGGCCAAGGCGGGTGGATCACGAGGTCAAGAGATCAAGACCATCCTGGTCAACATGGTGAAACCCCGTCTCTACTAAAAATACAAAAAATTAGCT
>NW_016107694.1:262437-277422 GCF_001604975.1 Cebus imitator | reverse complement strand
AAAAAAAAAAAAAAGAAAAAAGAAATGCTACTGAGAGAGGCCAAGAAGAATCTGAACACACAGGCCTTGTGGGGTTTCCCCTCAGTCTATTATCATTAGATCATAACCTTCTGTCCAATCACATTTCTACACGGCTATCCATTTTTCATTGAATCTAAGCTTAAAAATGCAGTTTTCCCTGGGTCTTTGTATATCTCAAGGCTCCTGTGTCACATAAAACTCCAATTAGATAAATTAGTTTGACACCTCTCTCATTAACCTGTCTTTCTAGAGTGTTGGCTTACCCCTTATTCTGGGGAGGAAAGGCCCAACTCCCTTGTTTAACTGGCCTCTAGTTATCTTATTTACCTAGGCTCTTAAAAATATCAGCTACAATCAAAGGTTTAAGAGAGCCGAAAAAAATATGGTCTTTCCAAAAGTATATTTCATCAAGTGGGAGCTTCTTATATTTTCTTGGCTTCTGTTGAAACTTTTATAGTTAAATGATGTGACAAGATAATGACTGTAACTTCTGTTTTGATGATGAGATAAGATAATGATATTAACTTCTGTTTTTCCTTTCTCCTTTCCTTACTAAGAGAATTGTATTTTTATATAGTTTGTGAATAAAAGCCTAGAAGTTTCAGAATCTGGGAAGGCAGCCAATAAATGTCACCCTCTGAAAAACAAAAATCATTAGAATAAAAAAGGATGACATTAACTGACTTCTGAGGAAATAAAACGTTGACACCATGATTGGTAAGTGGGAGGCAGCTTAGATCAGAACATTTCCCAAAGTGAATTGTCACTAGAAACCCTCCTGAAAGAGAGTTCTGCAGTCAAATATTTTCTCAAATGCTGGGTTAAATAATGTTGAAACACATTTTTTTTTATTGCAGTACTCCTTAAAGCCTTTGATATGTTAATGTACATTGTGAGCTTCTAAGAGAACCTATGGTGTACACTATTTTCCAAATGTATTTTACCAGAGAGTTAATTTTTGTAGAGAAACCTACTTTTGTAGAGAAACCTCCCTACTAGAGTGTTTTCTAAATTTCACACTAAGGGAGTCACATTACCTGTTTATATTTCTATAAAGAAATCTATTTCTAAAAATAAATTTTTGTTTATTCAATTAAGTTTATACGAAAAGTTTATTTATACAAATGAATTGTCACATGTCTCAGTTTGTGCTGTAATTCCAATCTGAGAAGCGGGGTTGACAAGGAGAGAGAGAGTAGGAAGAATTGGTGCCAGGCTCCCTAGGAGCTTCTCTATAGCAGATGTATTAGTCTGCTCAGATTATCAGTCTAAGTGGCTTAAACAACAGAAATTGTTTTCTCAAGTTCTGGAGGCTGGAAGGCCAGGATGAAGATACTGGCAGGGCTGGTTTCTTTTGAGGTCTCTCTCCTTGGCTTGCAGGTGGCTGCCTTCTCCTTGTATCTTCACGTGGTCTTTCCTCTGTACACATCTGTGTTCTAGTCTCTTCCTTTTAAAAGGACAGCAGTCATATTGGATTAGGGCTTCCTCTAATGCCTTCATTTAAACTTAATTAACCGAACTGCCAATACAATTACATTCTGAGGCAGTGGGGAATCAGGACTAATGCGTATGAATTTTGGATTGACTCCTTTCAGCTCATAACAGTGAAACCACCTTTGCAAGATTATGACTCAGAATGAAAGAGATCTCACCTGACCATCTCCATCTTGGTTTTAACCTTTAAGCCACCCTTGTTTCTTCCTGGGTGTAGGCTGACCTAATTTGAGAGGAACTTAGTTCAAAGATAACAGCTATTTCCCAAAACAAACCTCCTTCCCGCCTGGGGACTAGACTGCTTTGTAGGACTAACAAATTAGCCTCATCATTAGAAATTATGGTTTAGGAGTCATGCTGCAGGAGGCTACAAGATCTGAACCTTCTTAAAATGCTACTAAGATCAATGCTTCAGATATTTTGCAGACCCTGCACTTGATGGATCAGCTGGCACCACCCAGATCGAAAAACTGACTCATCTGATCTTGTAGCCCCCACCCGGGAACTGACTCAGTGCAAGGGGGGAGCTGTAACATCTCATGATTTCATCTCCTACCTAACCAATTAGCACTCCTGGCTCACTGGCTTCCCTCTCCCCACCAATTGTCCTTAAAAACTCCCTGAATGCTCTGGGAGACTGATTTTAATAATAACAAAACTCCTGTCTCCCTGCACAGCCAGCTCTGGGTGAGTTACTCTTTCTCTATTCCAGTTTCTCTGTCTTGATAAACCAGCTCTGTCTAGGCAGTGGGCAAGGTGAATCCATTGGGTGGTTACAGCAGTGGGCCAGGTATATAAAATACCAACAGCGGCTACACATTCCATCGAGATCCTAACATTTCTGCACTCCACCTGGTCTTTCTGGAGCAGACTCTGAGCCTGAGTTGTTTTTTCATGAGGATGTTTTAACTAGGCGGAACCAGCCTCACAGCCAGACACAGTCTCTTGAACTGTCACATTTCCCCAAGAAGCCTGCTTTGTGAGAGAATCTCTTGAATATTTGGCCAAGTCGATTCCATTTCCCTGGCGCTGATCACATTAACTGCCTTTACCTGGGAGTCAAGGGGAATGCCTTTAAGGATCAGTGATGTGAGAGGGACTATTAACACTAATGGCTTCTGTGTCCTGAATTGTGTCGGGAATTCTATATCAGTGCTGTCTCAACTGTTGCTTGTAACATCTCTGAGATAAAGGTGCTATTACTGCCTCTAGATTACAGATGAGGAAACTGAGTCCTAAAAAATGTAACTGCCATAGTGTAACAAATAGGAAACAATTTGAAGTTTCCTGTGCTCTGAGCTACAATGTTACCCACAGTTTAAATGATCTCAGTTGGTTTTATAGGGGAGGAAAAACTTCCCTTCTACTCTATTGGGGTGTGTGTCTGGCAATTATGAATTGAACTGACAAGACAGATTAACAGGAGAAAAGGCATACAACTTTTATTAACATTTTTGCATGCACAAGATGTTCACAGACTCAGGGGCTTGTATATCATTTCAACAAAATATACTAAGTTTTGAAGGAACCAGATAAAGGAAAAGAGGGTTAAGCCCCTTAGGAACAGTGAAATTTGGGAAGGTGATGAGGAAATGTGTGGCTTATAAGTATTGTTTAGTATGGCTTGTTACACAGACTCATTTGATGCCAAGAGTCAGGCTCCTCCTCTGGTATGGTAGAAGGGGATACCTTAACAAAGGGAAATCTATGCTTTGCTTTTAGGCAAAAAGAGAGAGGGCCGAGAGGTCTTCCCACATCTGCTGTTTTGCAATTGCTTTCAGCTAAAAGTGATTTTTATGCCAAGGTGGTGTATTTTGGGGTAACATTCAGATTCCCTTCAGTTTCTGCAACACTTTGAGACAGGTCTGATTAGTCCCATTTTTTTCCTTCTGTTATTTAATTTTAATTTTTAATTTTTGTGAGGACATAGTAGGCATATATATTTATGGGGTACATGAGTACATGAGATACTCTGATAAAGGCATGCAATGTGAAATAGTCACATCATTGAGATTGGGACATCCATCCCCTCAAGCATTTATCCTTGGTGTTACAAAAAGTTCAATTATACCCATTTAGTTATTTAAAAATATGTAATTACTATTGACTATAGTCACCCTGTTGTGCTATGAAATAGTAGGTCTTATTCATTCTTTCTAAGTATTTTTTGTACCCATTAACCACCCCCACCTCCAGCTCAGCCCCCTGCTACCCTCACCAGCCCCTGGTAGCAATTGTTCTACTCTCTATCCCCATGAGTTCAGTCGTTGTGATTTTTAGTTTTCACAAATAAGTGAGAACATGAGGAGTTTCTCTTTCACTGCCTGGCCTCTTTCACTTAGCAGAGTGACCTCCACTTCCATGCATGTTGTTGCAAATGACAGGATCTCATTTTTTTTTTTTTATGGCTGAATAGTACTCCATTGTGTATATGTACCACACTTTCTTTATCCATTCATCTGTTAATGGACTCTTAGGTTGCTTCCAAATCGTAGCTATTGAAAACAGTGTTGTAACAAAGATGGGAGTGCACATAGCTTTTCAAAATACAAACGTACATTCTTTTGGGTATATAACCAGCAGTGGAATTACTAGATCAAATGATAGCTCTATTTTTACTTCATTGAGGAACCTCTAAGCTGCTTTCCACAGTGGCTGTACTAATTTGCATTCGCACCAACAGTGTACGAGGGTTCCCTTTTCTCCACATCCTCAATAGCATTTGTTATTGCCTGTCTTTTGGACATATGCCATTTTAACTGGGGTGAGATGATATCTCATTGTAGTTTTGATTTGCATTTCTCTGAGGATGAATGATATTGAGCACCTTTTCATATCTTTTTACCATTTGTATGTCCTCTTTTGAGAAATGTCTATTCAAATCTTTTGCCCATTTTTTGATCAGATTATTAGATTTCTTCCTATATAGTTGTCTGAGCTTCTTATATAGTCTGGTTATTCCTTGTCAGATGGATAGTTTGCAGATAGTTTCCCCCATTCTGTGGGTTGTCTCTTCACTCTGTTGATTGTTTCCTTTCTCAAGCAGAAGCTTTTTAACTTGATGAGATACCATTTGTTCATTTTTGCTTTGGTTGCCAGTGCTTGTGGGGTGTTACTCAGGAAATTTTTGCACACAACAAATCCTAGAGATTTTCCACAATGTTGTTGTAATTTTATAGTTTGAGGTCTTATATGTAAGTCTTCGATCCATTTTGATTTGATGTTCGTATATGGCAAGAGATAAAGGGCTAGTTTCTTTCTTCTCCATATGGATCTTCATTTTTCCTAGCACCATTTAATTGAAGAGAATGTCTTTTCTTCAGTGCATGTTCTTGGCACATTTGTAAAAAAAAAGATGAGTTCACTATGGAAAAATAAGTTCATTGTGGGATTATTTCTAGGTTGTCTATTCTGTTGCACTGGTCTATGCGTCTGTTTTTATGCCAGTACCATGCTGTTTTGGTTACTATAGCTCTGTAGTATAATTTGAAGTCGGGTAATGTGACTATTCAGGTTTGTTCTTTTCACTTACCTTTTTTGGTTCTATATAAATTTTAGAATTGTTTTCTCTATTTCTGTGAAGAATAATTTAAAATAGAGATTCCATTAAATCTGTAGATTGCTTTGGGTTATATGGACATTTTAATAATATTAATTCTTTCAATCCATGATCATGGTATTTTTTTTATTTTTTGGTGTCCTTTTCCATTGCTTTCATCAGTGTTCTGTAGTTTTCATTACAGAGATCTTTCAGTTCTTTGGTTAATTCCTACGTATTTAATTTTATTTGTGACCATTGTAAATGAGATTATTATTATTTTTTTCACATTGTTCAATGTTGGCGTATAGAAACACTACTGATTTTTGTATGTTGATTTTGTATCCTGCAAGTTTACTGAATTTATCAGTTCTAATAGTTTCTTTGCAGAGCCTTTAGGTTTTTCCAAATATAAGATCATATCATCTGCAAACAAGGATGATTTGACCTCTTTCATTACAATTTAGATACTGGTTTTTTTTTGTTGTTTTTTTTTTTAAACTTTCTTTTTTTACTTTTTCTTGTCTATTTTTGCTAGGACTTCTAGTACTCTGTTGAATAACAGTGGTAAAGGTGACATCCTTGTCACGTTGCAGGTATTAGAGAAAAGACTTTCAGTTTTTCCACATTCAGTAAGATGCTAGCTGTGGGTCTGTCATGGATGGCTTTTATTACGTTGAGGTATGTTCCTTCTACATCCAGTTTATTACGGATTTTTGTCATGAAGGATATTGATTTTTATCACCTGCTTTTTCAGTACCACTTTAGATAATCATATGGTTTCATCCTTCATTCTGTTGATATGATGTATCACATTAATTGATTTGCATGTGTTGAACCATCATTGCATCCCAGAGATAAATGCCGTTGGTCATGATGAATGATCTTTCTAATGTATTGCTGAATTTGATTTGTTAGTATTTTGTTGAAGGTTTTTGCTTCAATATTCATGAGAGATATTAGCCTGTAGTTTTTATTTTTTTCTGTGTCTTTGTCTGATTTAGGTATCAGGATAGTACTGGCTATATATAAAGAATTTTGAAGTATTCTCTCTGTTTTATGAAGTAGCTTGAGTAGGATTGGTATTAGTTCTTCTCTAAGTGTTTGGTAGAATTCAGCATGAAGCCATTGAGTCCTGGGTTTTTCTTTACTGAGAGCATTTTTATTATGGCTTTGATCTAGTTACTTATTATTGGTCTGTTCAGATTTTTTATTTCTCCTGGTTCGATCCTGGTAGGATGTATGTGTCTAGGAATGTCCATTTATTCTATTTTCCAATTAATTGACATATAGTAGCTCATAGTAGCCACTAAATGATCTTTGAATTTCTGTAGTATCTTTTGTAGTGTATCCTTTATCATTTCTGATTTTACTTATTTAGATCTTCTTTTTTCACCCTCCTCCTCCGCCTCCCCGCCATTGTCAATTTTGTATAACTATTCAAAAACCAACTTTTTATTTCATTGACCTTTTGTATTGTTTTCTTCATTTCAATTTCATTTATTTCTGCTCAGATCTTTATCATTTTTTCTTCTATTAATTTTGGGTTTGGTTTGCTCTTGCTTTTCTAGTTTGTTAAGATGCATTATTAGATTGTTTAAAGTTTTTCTTCTTTGTGATGTAGGCATTTATAACTATAAACTTCCCTCTTAGTACTGCTTTTGCTGTGTTCCGTAAGTTTTGGTATGTTGTGTTTCCATTTTCATTTGTTTCAATAATTTTTTAAATTAGGCCGGGCGCGGTGGCTCAAGCCTGTAATCCCAGCACTTTGGGAGGCCGAGGCGGGTGGATCACGAGGTCAAGAGATCGAGACCATCCTGGTCAACATGGTGAAACCCCGTCTCTACTAAAAATACAAAAAATTAGCTGGGCATGGTGGCGTGTGCCTGTAATCCCAGCTACTCAGGAGGCTGAGGCAGGAGAATTGCCTGAACCCAGGAGACGGAGGTTGCGGTGAGCCAAGATCACGCCATTGCACTCCAGCCTGGGTAACAACAGCGAAACTCCATCTCAAAAAAAAAAAAAAAATAATAATAATAATAATAATAATTTTTTAAATTTCCTTTTTAATCTATTTATTAACCCACTGGCCATTCAGGAGTGTACTGTTTAATTTCCATGGATTTGTATAGTTTCCAAAATTCTTCTTGTCATTATTTTCTATTCTTACTGTATTGTAGTCAGAGAAGATGCTTGATATTATTTTTTTTGAATATTTTAAGCCTTGTTTTGTGATCTAAGATATGGTCGATGCTTGAGAATGATCCACGTGCCAACAAAAGGAAGGCATATTCTGCAGCTGTTAGATGAAATGTTCCATGAACATCTACTAGATCTGTTTGGTCTATAATGCAGCTTAATGACTTTCTGCCTGGAAGATATGTCCAGTACTGAAAATGGGGTGTTGAAGTCTCCAGCTATTATTGTTTTGGGGCCTGAATCTCTCTTTTGGCTCTAACAATATTTGCTTTGTATATCTGGGTGCTCCAGTGTTGGGTGCATATATATTAAAAATCATTATATTCTCTTGCTGAATTGACCCCTTTATCATTATATAGTGACCTTTTTTGTCTCTTCTTTTAGTTTTTGTCTTGAAGTCGGTTTTGTTTGATGTAAGTATAGTGACTCCTGCTCTTTTTTAGCTTCCATTGGCATAAAGCATTTTTTTCATCACTCTATTTTCAGTTTATGTTTGTCTCTATAGGTGAAATGTGTTTCTTGTAGGTAACAGATTAATAGGTCTTTTTTTTTCATCCATTCAGCAACTCTGTCTTTTGATTGGAGAGTTCAGTCTATTTACATTCAATGTTACTATTGATAAGTAAGGACTTCTGCATTTTGTAATTTGATTTGGGGTGTGTGTGTGTGTGTGTGTGTGTGTGTGTGTGTGGTTTTCTCTTCTTTCTTTCCTTTCTGTCTTTTGTTAGTTAAGGTGATTTTCTCTGGTGATATGATTTCGTTTCTTGCTTTTTATTTTTGTGACTCCAGTGTATATGTTTTCTGGTTTGAGGTTACAATGATGCTGGCAAATACTACTTTATAAATCTGTATATTAACCTAATAACAACTTAACACTATTTGCATAAACAAACCAGCAAAAAGAAAATAAAAACTCTATGCCTTAACTTCATCTCTCTACTTTTTAACTTTTTATAGTTTCTATTTATATTTTATTGTACTTTATATGTCTTGAAAAGTTTTTGTAGTTATTATTTTCGAATTGTTCATCATTTAGTCTTTCTACTTAGGATTAGTTTACACACTACAGTTACAGGGTTATAATATTCTGTGTTTTTCTTTGTACTTACTATTTCCAGTGAGTTTTCTACCTTCAGGTGATTACTTATTGCTGATTAACATCCTTTTCTTTCTGATTGACGTACTCCCCACTTAAGCGTTATTGTAGGACAGGTCTGGTGTTGATGAAATCCTTCAGCTTTTGTTTGTCTAGGAAAGTCTTTATTTCTACTTCATGCTTGAAGGATATTTTTGCCAGATATACTACTCTACGGGAAACTTTTTTCTCCTTCAGCACTTTAAATATGTCATGTTACTCTCTTCTGGCCTGTAAAATTTCCACTGAAGTCTGCTGCCAGACATATTGGAGCGCCATTGTGTGTTATTAATTTATCTTTTCTTGCTGCTTTTAGGATCCATTTTTTATCTTTGATCTTTGGGAGTTTGATTATTAAATGCCTTGAGGTAGTTTTTTTTTTTTTGGGGGGGTTAAATCTGCTTGGTGTTCTATGACCTTCCTTTTCTTGGATGTTGATATTTTTCATTAGGGTTGAGAAGTTCTCTGTTATTATTCTTTTGAATAAACTTTCTACCTTATCTCTTTCCTTACCTCCTCTATAAAGCTGGCAAGTAACAGATTTTCTGTGGACGGATCCCTTCAGGGCAGGAGTTTGAGACCAGCCTGGCCAGCATGATGAAACACCGTCTCTACTGAAAATACAAAAATTAGCTGGGCATGGTGGTGCACACCTGTAATCCCAGCTACTTGGAAAGCTAAGGCAGTAAACTTGAACCCCGGAAGTGGAGGTTTCAGTGAGCTGAGATCACACCACTGCATTCCAGACTGGGTAACACAGCCAGACTCCAACTAAAAAAAGTCTTAGATTTTCCCTTTTGAGGCTATTTTCTATATCCTGTAGACATGCCTCATTGTTTTTCATTCTTTTTTCTTTTGTCTCCTCTACTTTCAAATAGCCTGTCATCAAGCTCACTAATTCTTTCTTCTGCTTGATGAATTCTGCTATAAAAAGACTCTTATGCACTTGTAAGTATGCCATTTGCATTTTTCAGCTCCAGAATTTCTGCTTGATTCCTTTTATTGCAATCTCTTTCTTATATTTTTCTGATAGAATTCTGAATTCCTGCTCTGTGTTATCTTGAATTTCTTTGAGGTTCTTCAACACAGCAATTTTGAATACTGTGTCTGAAAGGTCACATATCTCTGTTTTTCCAGAATTGGTCCATGGTAGATTATTTAGTTCATTTGGTGAGGTCATGCTTTCCTGGAGGTTGTTGGTGCTAATCGTTCTTTGGTGTCTAGGCATTGAAGAATTGAGTATTTATTGTAGTTGGCACTGTCTGGGCTTCTTCGTACTCATTTTTCTTGGGAAGACTTTCCAGATATTTGAAAGGACATGGGTGTTGTGATCTAAGCTGTATCTGCTAAATTTAGAGGGCTCCCCAAGAGCAGTAATAATGTGGCTCTTGAAGACTTGGGGAAGTGCTGCCTTGACAGTCTTCGACAAGATCCAAGAGAATTTTCTGGATTACCAGGGTGGTAATCTGTCTCTGGGCCCAGTTCAGTTTCTTTTTATCTTCCTTTACTTCTCCAAAAGAAATGAAGTCTTTCTGTTCCAAGTCACCTAAAGCTTAGGGAAGAGTTACATAAGCACTCTTGTTGCCACCACCACTGGCCTGACCCTGAAGTGGTCAGACCTGGTGCCGGCACAGCACTGGGTCTTGCCCAGAGCCTACTGTAACCTCTCCCTAGCAGCTGCCTATGTTTGCTCCAGGTCCAGTGGCTCCATAATGAGCAGGTGGTAAAGCCAGCCAGGCCTATGTCCTTCCCATCAGAGCAGTGGGTTCCCCCAGAACCTGGGTGGGTCCAGAGGTACCAAACAGGAGTCAGGGACTAGAATCAAAAACCTTAGCAGTCTAGCTAGTGTTCTGTGATACTGCAGCTAAGCTGCACTCAAACTACAACACACATTCCTTCCTACTCTCCCCTCTTCTTTTTAAAGGCAAAGGGGCTTCATCCCAAGTACACCACCACAGGCCATGAGGAGTAGTACTGCCAGGCTACCACTGATAGTCCCTTAAGGCCTAAGGGCTCTGATGTTAGCTTGTGGTGATACTGCCTGGCCTGGGACTCACCCTTCAGGGCAGTGGGCTTCCTTCTGGCCCAAGGCAGGTGCAGAGGTGCATTCCAAGTCAAGTCCTGGTATCCAGGTCCCCGAGAGCCTCCTTGGTGCTCTCCCGCACTGTGGCTGTGCTGGCACCTAAGGTGCAAGATAAAGTCCCCTTTACTTTTCTCTCTGCTTTTCTCAGGCAGAAGGAGTTTCACCCTGTAGCCACTAAAGCTGATAAAGTGCTGAGTCCCACCTGAAGCCAGCAAGTCTCAGAGGCTCACTCAAGGCACTCTTTACTGGGGTGTCACTGCTTGTTATTCAGGGCCCAAGGGCTCATCAGTTAGTAGGTGATAAATGCTGGTAAGACTGGGTCCTTCCCTTCAAGGCAGCAGGTTCTCTTCTGAGCCAGAGTGTGTCTAGAAATGTTATCCCAGCACTAGGGTCTGGAACGAGGGCCTGACAACACTGACCAGTCCCCTATCCTGCTGTTGCTAAGCTGATATCCAAGATGCAAGACAGTGTCCTCCCCGCTCCTGTTTCTCCTCTTCTTGAGCAGAAGGAAGGAGAATCTTTTGGAACCACAAGCTGTGCAGCCTGGGGTCTGGGAGGGGTGATACCAGCACTCCTTTAGCCACTGCAGCTGGTGTCTCAGTACGTCATGTGCACCCCCACACTCCAGGTCCTCTGTCTCTGGGTGCAGTTCAGCACTAGGACTTGCCTAAGAGTTGCAGTCCTCATTGCCAAGACTGCCTTTTCAGTTCACTTAGAGACCAGACCACTTTAGTCCTTGTTGGTGAGGTCTGTCGGAATTCAAGTTCAAACTGCTGGAATCAGCGATTCCCCTCTGGTTAGGGATTGTTTAAATATTCCCTTCGTGGGTGGGCAGCTGAGTTTGGTCCAGTTTTCCCTTCTTCTATAACAGGGCAATGCCTGTTCAATGTCTTGGATTTACTGTGTTCTTGTTCTCCCTGCACAAAGAAATGCTGTCTGCACCATGCTGCTGCTGTGGAGTGGGGAGGGGTAGCATTGGAAGTTCAAGACCTTTTTCTGTCTCTTCAGTGCCACTATCAGAGAAATGAAGATAAAACCTGTTACTCTGAGGGCTAACCTGATAGTTGATTAGTCTCTTAACTTCCTCTTGGTTGAGAGTTTCTCAGGCTTTCCTCAGTTTTTATGGCAGTTTTGAGGAGTTCTGGTCAAGTAGTTAATAGAATACTCCTCAACTGGAATTTATCTAACATTTTCTCACGATAAGACTGGGATTATGTGTTTTGAAAGGAAGATTATACCAAGGATACACAGTGCCACCATGAATTACCACTGTTGACGGTGGCTTTTGATCATCTGGCTGAGATCGTGTTTGAAGGTTTCTTCACTGTAAATACATATATTATTTTTGTCTGCCTATTTCTTATCGGTCTTAGTTCATTTTCACATTTCTAGATAGTAGCAATCACTGAACTTGTCCTTTTGCAATAATTCCACATCATCCCACTGTCAATGTATCATGAGTACTAACTGCTTGCCATTCTATTTCTGTGAGAGATATGTTCTTGCTTTTGTCCTGTGTGTGTGTGTGTGTATGTGTGTGTGTGTGTGTATGGTGTGTGTGTGTGTATGTGTGTATGGTGTGTATGTATGTGTGTGTGTGTGTGTATGGGGGGGGGTGTGTGTGTGTGTGCATGTGTAAAAGGGAGCAGGTAGCTTGTTGGGAAGCTTTTATTCTAAGGATTGTGCTGACCAAAAACAGATTCTAAGAGGGCTCCAGCACTGTGTCCAAGCAGTAGAAAGCAGAGGGCACTTGGAAGGTACCTAGACTGAGGCACTGAGAGGAGATGAAGTTTAGAAAAAACTTTCTGGGTTTCAGTTTTCTCAATGGTAAAATAGTAAGATTGTGAATGCTAAGGTCCCTTCCCACTCTCGTACTAGAAATCTGGATTCTGTAGGTAGGAAAATAAGGCTGATTCTCTTCCAATACCAACTTCCTTTCTTTCTTTCTTTTTTTTTTTTTTTTTTTTTAAGATGGGGTTTCACCGTGTTGGTCAGGCTGGTCTTGAACTCCCGACCTCAGGTGATCTGCCTGCCTTGGCCTCCAGAGTGCTTGGATTACAGGCGTGAGCCACCATGCCCGGCCCCAACTTTATTTCTTTAACAGTTCATTACAGGCTAAAGCTTTAGCAAGAATTCTGGCTCATAGTCCCTGGGGCTATTTCCTTGGTTGGAGTCTCCGATTTAATTTAGGTATAAACAATTCTTGCAGAAACAGACCTCAGCTGATTGCTTTGCCCACACCTGCTTCCTTGAAGCATCCCTGCCCTGTTTCTTCTTGTCCTTGTTGCGTTTCCCACTGCCTTCCTTGTGTTTTACCATCAGCTATGGTAAGACAGACTTGGGAGACTTCATGTTTATCCTCTGGGAGCATTTTTGTAAACCCAGGTGGGATCTCACTCGGATTAGGCATGAATGGTATGTAATTTGGCCATTTTGGCCAAAAGCTGTTCCCATTTCTACATTTATTTAGGGTAAGAGTCAGAGTACAAACATTTTCATTTTTGCTTTGTGAACTTGAGAAAAATTGCAGTTAATTTTTCTCTATCCTTGGCCATTTGCCACAAAATGAAACTTCTTGTAAAATTTATGCCTGCTGTTAACTACTTTTGTTTCTTTAATTACATCTTATATGTTAACTAAGTACTGGTAAACATTTACTGTAGCCTGTTGCAATATTTCTGTTTTTAACAAAGCACCCTTGTACTCTGCTATGTAACAATTAGCTTTTACAAGCTAGCAACATGTCCATTTACAGTGGGCACTGAATGTGCTCATTATTGCTTCTGGATAGAAAAGGAAGAGTCTTGGAAGTGTAGTCTTGTCCCACTTTGTGTTGCATTCATTTCTCCTCTTTGGCAGCTGAAAATTGAAGTTCTTCTTCCATCAATTTTTTCCTCATTTTTTCATAACCCCATTTAAGAAAAAAACCTTTCATTTTGGGTTGTCAGTTCCTCTGGGTTCACTTATATCAGCTTTGGCTAGATTCATGTTTAAAACAGTTTCAGAGGGCTAAATGATTTATTTGAAAACTAGTTACAAAAGGCACTTAAAAAAATTAAACCAAGAGAATGGATTTGAAAAAAATAATGTTTCTGGGAATGAAGACATGTTGCCTAAACAAGGAGAGATCCCCATTTCAAAAGCGAAAGTAAATGTCATTTTAGTGTGACCTTCATACAAATGAGTTCATGAATCTTGTTTGTGTAAATATGGATCAAAATATGCCTGAACAATTAAATATTTCTTTAAAATATTGGCTTAGAAATCCTCTAAGCTTTTGCACTATCTTGTTACTTATGTTTATATCATATTGCAATTGTGAAGACATTCACCAGCTCTTTGCATAATAATTAAATACCTTTCATGCCCAATGAAAACAAATGATCTCTGATTTTATAAAACTGTATTGGATTTTTTTCTACTTTATTATTATTATTATTTTTGAGACAGAGTCTCGCTCTGTTGACAGGCTGGAGTGCAGTGGCACAATCTTGGCTCACTGCAATCTCTGCTTCCCGTGTCCAAGCAATTCTCCTGCCTCAGCCTCCCAAACACCTGGGACCACAGGTGTACGCCACCACGCCCAGCTGTTTTTGTATTTTTAGTAGAGGCGGGGTTTCATCATGTTAGTTAGGATGGTCTCGATCTCCTGACCTCATGATCCGCCTGCCTCGGCTTCCCATAGTGCTGGGATTGCAGGCATGAGCCACCATGCCCAGTCCCTTCTACTTTCTTGTAGATTCATCATAACTTCACTCTGATGTTATCTAGAATTGATTCTCCTTATACTTAAAGCTTTTTCTTTTTCTAGCAAATTTCATTTAGGGGAACTAGTCTCAAAGCTTTCCTTCCAAAACTCATGTTGGTTTGCCAGGGGGGAAAAACAAAAAACAAAAAACTGAGGCCCTGAATGGGCTCTAGATTTTCGGGAGGAAAGCCAGAAATAAAAACCAGGAGGTGGCTGGGCGCAGTGGCTCACACCTGTAATCCCATCATTTTGGGAGGCTGAGGTGGGTCAGGAGTTTGAGACCAGCCTGGCCAATATGTTGAGACCCTGTCTCTACTAAAAATACAAAAGTTAGCCAGTGCGGTGGCACAATCCTAAAGTCCAGCTACTCAGGAGGCTGAGTTGGGAGAGTCACTTCAACCCAGGAGGCAGAGGTTACAGTGAGCCAAGATCATGCCACTGCACTCCAGCCTGGGCGACAGAGCGACACTTCGTCTTTTAAACAAAAAAAAGGCAAAACAAAAAAATACACGAAAACCAGGAGACTCATTCGACTTTTCATAGGCAACTGACTGACCTCCACTGGGCAACTGCCAGGCCCTCAGTAGGAACAACTGGAACTGGGAAATTAGAGCACCAACCCTTTGCCCTTAGAAACTTACAGTTTAGGCCGGGCGCGGTGGCTCAAGCCTGTAATCCCAGCACTTTGGGAGGCCGAGGCGGGTGGATCACGAGGTCAAGAGATCGAGACCATCCTGGTCAACATGGTGAAACCCCGTCTCTACTAA
>NW_016107694.1:256904-261642 GCF_001604975.1 Cebus imitator | reverse complement strand
AGGATGGTCTCGATCTCTTGACCTCGTGATCCACCCGCCTCGGCCTCCCAAAGTGCTGGGACTACAGGCTTGAGCCACCACGCCCGGCCTGACCAGGATGGTCTTGATCTCTTGACCTCGTGATCCACCCGCCTCGGCCTCCCAAAGTGCTGGGATTACAGGCTTGAGCCACCGCGCCCGACCCCTGGCTAATTTTTTAAATTTTTTTGAAGAAATGTTGCCCAGGCTGGTCTTGAACTCCTAGGCTCAAGTGAACCTCTTGCCTTGGCCTAACAAAGGGTAAGATTGCAGGCATGAGCCACAGTGCCTGGCCTATGATAATAATACATCCACATGTTTTTTAAAAATTAAAAACATACATTTGGATATAAAATAAAGATAACTTCCCCATTCTGGCTGTGACTGTAAGAACTTGTCTATTCTATACAAGACAGAGGTTCTCATTCCTGAGTGCAATCTATGAAGGTATAAAAAAAATACAGATTTCTGGTCCCTTACCCAGAACTGTATCACAGTACCTAAGAATGTGAGCAGCTGTGTTAAAAACCATAGAGCTGATTCTGATATGAGCCTAGATTCGAGATGCAGTGATTTCTGTGGTACTTTAACTTTTTACTTATTTATAAACTTATCAGGTGTTTGAGTTTTGCTGGAAGTCCTTGTCTTTACCCTAAGATCCCTTAAAATTCTGGCCTCTTATTTTGGTGAGGACGTACTTGTTCCCAGGCGGACTTTCCCTTGGCCCTAGAGGAAGCACTGCACAGGAAACATTTGTGAAAATGTAGTAGTAAAACCATGATAACAGTAGCAATATTATCATCAATCAGGAAAAAAAAATTTTTTCCATAAACCCTTTATTTATCCCAGTAAATCAAACTACTTTCTTTTACTAAGTTTGGATACATAAACAAAGGAAACGTTGATGACACATTCCAGTGTGTGTTTGCTTCTCTCTCAGACCAAAATATTGAAAGAGCTGATATTACCGGATGCTTAATTACCCAAAACTATTGGGCTTTGAACTTTCTAAAGAAATAAAAATTCTTTTAAAAAATCCATTACCAGAAACTAAATGTGACAACATTTTATTCTCAGATCAGCTACTTAAAATCCCCAAGTAATGCATTTTAAATTTATTTCAAGATACTGTGTTCTCCAAAAGATGATGTTAAGCCTATCTATTTTCTTTTATCAGAAGCTTATAAGCTTCAAAACAATAATGATATATTTAAGCCTATGTGTTTGCAGTTCTGAGTTTGGATGTTTTCAGGTGTTTATTTCCAAATCTAAATATTTTTTAAATGTACCTGCCTATAGCTTCTAATAGGTGAAAGTGGCAACGTTTTAAAATCAAAGACTTAATTATTTTCTTGTTTGAAAGATTTAGCATCTTTCATAATTGGAGTTTATGAGGTTTATTTGTGTTTTATTACCCTTAGAGATACGGCTAAGCAATTTTATAAGATGCACAAGGCTATTGAGAAATGTGAGCCCTCTGTGATTCCCTCGGGTTCTTTTTAGCACCATCAATATTTTATTGTTTACCATTTACATCATGGATTGGAACTTTTGCTGTCTTCCTCCCAGCCCAATAAAACCCTATAGTTTAAGCAGTAGCTCAGGATGGTGATGAGGTTGGTTTGGGTTTTCTGAAACAGGGACAGCATAACAGTCTAAGGCCTAATAGAAGATGAACCTTTCTGACTCCTGGGCCCTGTGCTGGAGAGTTTTAGGGCTGGAGTTGAAATACAGGAGACTGTGAATTTTATGAAACAAATCTCTGATTTATGTTGAACTTTAGTGTTTTGGACATAAAAACATGACCCAGAAAATCAAAATGCACACAAATATGTTCAAGAATTGAAAAGGAATATTCTAGACTCAGACTCTAAAAACAGTAAGTGAGTTTAATTGGGTACTAATTTTATAAATTTACAGGGTGCCTTTCCTTGACTGCTTGCCCAATAAAAGGTAGGATTTTATCAAACACTGCATGTTCTCACTCATAGGCAAATGTTGAACAATGAGAACACGTGGACAAAGAGAGCGGAACATCACACACTGAGGTCTGCTGGTGGGGGTTGGGGAGGGATAGTGGAAGAGGGGGTGGGGAGGGATAATGTGGGGAGAAATGTCAGGTATAGGTGATGGGGAGATGGAGGCAGCAAACCACCTTGCCATGAATGTACCTATGCAACAGTCTTTCATGATCTGCACATGTACCCCAGAACCTAAAGTACAATAAAAAAAAGTGGGGTTTTAATTTTGAAGTTGCCTTTAGCCTCTAATAAAAATATGTCTTTAATTAACAGTGATATGGATGCCTTTTGTCATTGTGTACTACACAATAAACCTTAGTTGTGCTACCTTGAATGCTAGTAGTGAGAAAACTCTATCATGCATCTCTCTGTATGTAATTCACTTCAGACTTGTGACTGGAAGCATTCTTTACATAAAATAGCATCTTATAAAGTTATATGTCAGTCTCTTTGAGATTGAAATTCACAAACTATGTAAGAGTGAAGCATATTTTTCAAAAGCATTTATACTATAAACATTTCCAATATCTACTCTATCCTAAATGCTGCCCTAGAAACTATAGAAGCAGATGTAAGAGACGGTCCCTGTTCTCAAGGAGCCCAGTGTTTCTGGAGAAGCCAATGGGTAGAGAGAAAACTACTGGTGACACTGCTGTGCAGTGACCTCCAGGGTTTGGGGCACTCCCAAGGTCTGTGGGAGCACGTGATGGAGGCCCTCCTACCTGCTTCCTCATATGAAGTTAAAAATCCTTTTATTGATGTGACTTAGACTTGGACTCATGGGACTCAGAAAAGCTGTTATATTCATGGTTATAGTTTACTAAATATATATAGTTTGCAAAACATGTTTTAGTACAGTGAAAGGACATAGATTAAAATCAGCAAAGGGAAAAGGCACATGGAGCAAAGTCCAGGTAACACCAGGCACAAGCTTCCAGGTGTCCCCTCCCAGTGGAGTTGCAGGAGAGTGTGCTTTATTCTCCCAGCAACAGTATGTGGCAACGTGGGAAGTGTTGTCAACCAGGGAGGCACATGCAGGCATTGGACTGGGGTTTTTGTTGTGGATCAGTCGTGTAGCCCCAGTGTGACTGGCCTCAGATACGAGACACCAGCCCTTTTCCCAGAGCAAAAATAGGCATTCCCTATATATAACATTATTAGCATAAACCTATGTGGTTAAATGAGTCAAGCATGGCCCAAGACCTCAGCCATACAAAAGCATTCTCATCTGGCAGAATATTCTAAGGGCTCAGGGGTTTTCTCCTGGGAGCTGGCCAATGGCCAGTTCTGAAGGCAGGCTAACTATACTAACAGTCCTTGCTAAGTATTCCATGTGATATGCCTTATTCTGATCTATTCTTGGGGTGAAGATAGTAATACCGTATCTATTTAAGCTACAAGTGTTGTTGGAGAATATGCTTCAGACTGGAGGTCCATAAGATTGCTATAAACAAATCTCAGTGGCCCAGCGGGATGTAGTTCCTGAGAATTTTTAACTTAGTGATATCTTTTGTAGGAGATGTAACCTGAAAACTAAAAGTCAAAAATACTGAAACATTACTAGAATCCCACTCAGTCACTAACAATTCACTCAGCTTATCTATCCGAAGGCTGAAGTGTCTCCCAGAGCAATGCCCTTCAGGTATGCAGATTTCCATTTGACCTCAAGGGTTCCAAAAGGAGAGGTAATCTTGGCAAATACATAGCTTTACTCTTTCTGGCATCTGGTATAATTGTTCTAAGAGTTAGGATCTTTCTGTTGCTCTAAGACTCTCTAGAGGCACAATTGTAGTATTGAATTTCCCTTGCTGCACAACCCATTTTTGTATTATTTTCCTTCCAACTATGCTATTGCTCCTTCTCTCCACTTGTCATTTGTTTTTACTCAGATTTTTCCCACCTGTGGAACAGATATTAGGTTCAACCACTGAGCTGGTCCAGACTACAGGCAGCAACACCACTCTAGCAAGTACCTACCTCTTAGACCACTAGTATTCATATAGGGTAGGAATACATAGGTACCGACCAGTGGGCTCTCTCAACCACCGTGCAGTATAGCTGCATTCCCTGTCAACCCCACTTACGCCAGATAGGGCGAAAGCACCATCCAACCCATTACGCCCTTCAGAATTCTGGTGTAGATATTTAAAGGCTTAGTTACAATTTTTGCTTAGAGATCATCCCTACTTTATCCTGTTTCTAGCACTAGAGTTGCAGCCCTGGTGGCAGGAACACTATCAGTTAGGAAAAGAGGAAGTTAAAGTGATGTGGGAATAATTGTACAGTCGTGCTAGCATTCTGTTCACCCACTTTCCCCCAAATCCACCAGAAAAGCAGAGAAATCTACTGACTTGAGACTCTCCCCTCACCCTCATCATGTTGAATCTGAGCACCCAAGCATGAAAGCAGGTAAGCCAGCCCCTCATGTTTGAGACAAAAAATGTTTCCAATGCCCCTACCAATTCTCTACCAAGCTGTTCCTCTGAGGATGATAGGCAACATGATATATCCATTTGGTGTGAAATCTCTTTTTCCACTGTTGGAAATTATGGGCCATAGAGTATGTTCTTTGGTTTAAAGAAATGCAACTCGCCGGGCGCAGTGGCTCAAGCCTGTAATCCCAGCACTTTGGGAGGCCGAGGCGGGTGGATCACAAGGTCAAGAGATCGAGACCATCCTGGTCAACATGGTGAAACCCC
>NW_016107694.1:252868-255764 GCF_001604975.1 Cebus imitator | reverse complement strand
ATTTTTAGTAGAGACAGGGTTTCACCATGTTGGCCAGGCTGGTCTTGAACTCCTAACCTCAGGCAATTCACCTGCCTTGGACTCCTAAAAAACTGGGATTACTGGCATGAGCCACTGTGCCCAGCTACATGCCTTAAATTCTTATTGATTTTCATAGGGCCCTGATCCATATGGACATTCCCTTAAGAATTCAGTTTTCCGTTGTCCATCTTACTGACCATGTAGCTATCCATTGGCCAATGCCCAAGAGTTGGAATGCGCCCAGACTTTGGGGAATTGTTCCATCCTTCCATCACTACAAGGAAACCAGCATGCAATCCAGCCACTGAGCTTATTTGTTCTCAACTTCTTCAGTTAGAATTTTTGCATTATTTGGTCATAGTGCACAGCCTTCCAAACAGGATGCTGACCGTCCACTGTGGGACTGTTATCTGCAAACCAAGAAGCTTTTTGTTGATCAATCAAGGGCTGTTTATAAACCCTTTTGCCAGGTAGCTATACAATCTGGTAGTTCCTCAGAGGGTTCCAAAGTGTGTCCCAGAGGAAATGAGACTACCCATTCACGCATATGGTGAGAACCTCTTTGCATTCCTTCAGTAGCATGTTCCTGTATAAACCATTTCCATTTTATTACAGAGTCAGCTCTTCTGATCAATAGCTTCCTCATCAGAATTTTTCTCAGATCACCCAAGACATCATAGGTGTGTCAGATTTTAAGATTATCGAATGTCTTTCAGTTATAGTGGCAGTTTCAATTAATGCACAAGAAATAGCAACACAATAATTGCCTCCCTAATGACATGTACTATACTACCACATATGGAAATTTTTGGGTTTCCAATTCCAGTGGTCACCATCAGGAAGTACTTATGCGCTTTTTTTGTGTGTGTGTGACGGAGTCTTGCTCTGTTGCCCAGGCTGGAGTGCAGTGGCATCATCTCAGCTCACTGCAACCTCCACCTCCTGGGTTCAAGCAATTATCATGTGTCAGCCTCCCAAATAGTTGGGATTGCACACACCACCACTCCTGGCTAATTTTTGTTTTTTTGGCAGAGACAGGGTTTCACCATGTTGGTCAGGCTGGTCTCAAACTCCTGACCTCAGATGATCTGCCTGGCTGAGCCTACCAAACGGCTGAGATTAAAAGCGTGAGCCACTGCGCTCAGCCCACTTACGCATATTTTAACTTCAGTCTGTAGAAGTGTAAGTTGCAGATACTTCCAAAATCAAAATATGAATTTTAAGGGCCTAATATCGATTCAGCCATTGCTTCTTGCAATTCAGACACTTGGCTGTTGTGAAGAGTCCCATTCAAACACAGCCTTCCTTCAGAGACTTTTCTTTTTCTTTTTCTTTTTTTTTTTTTAAATTTTTTTGAGACAGGGTCTCCATCTGTCACCCAGGCTGGAGTGCAGTGGTGTGATTATGGCTTACTGTAGCTTCAACCTCTTAGGCACAAATGATCCTCCCCACCTCAGGCTCCTGAGTAGCTGGGACAACAGACACATCACACCGTGTCTGGCTGATTTGGGGATTTTTTTGTACAGACAGGATTTCACCATGTTGTGCAGGCTGGTCTCCAACTCCCAGGCTCAAGCAATCCACCTGCATGAGCCTCCTAAGGTGCTAGGATTATAGGCAAGATACTGTTATCCTCCTGTTGCATAGGTTAAAACTGAGGCTCAGACAAGATTAGACACTTGTCCAAGGTCACAGACTACCAACACTCAGGGAGGAAAAGACTCCTGGTTGCCTGGTTGTTCTAATATCTATTCTTCCCTTTATTTATTAGTTAAATCTGTAAATTTTAGCTGAGCACATGGCTGCCTAATTTAAAATCAGCATTCCCAAACCTCCCCGGGATAATCTGCAAAACTAAGTTCTGACAAATGGGATGGAAACAGAAGTCCTTCATGCTCTTATAGAAAAGGGGCATGTGTTTTTGTTCTTTTCTCCTTTCCCACTGGCTACAAAGACAACTTAATTGTGGGAACAGGAGAAACCCTGTTGATGTTAGTTGCCAAACATCCACGAGTATTTGAAGCCAGGTCTGTTAGGTGCTAGAGCCTACGCTGCATTAGGCTTTCAAAGGTAAAAGTGTTTGAAGTATTTACCAAAATTCAGAGGTAACCTGTTCTCGGGATGCCAACAGGCTTTGGCAATGAACCTACCTGTGGTTAGACACAGGCTCCAACATTGATTAATTAAGGAACCATAGGCAAGTTTCTTAATGTCTCTCTTTTCTTATCTGGAAAATGAGAACGACAATAGTAGCTACCTCATAAGGAAGATGTTAGGGCCAACGAGATAGTATATGTGAATCAGCTTAGCTAGCACTATTGCTGGCTACCCTGTAGACAGTAGCATGCATTATTATTATTATTATAGTTATTCATCAACTAAAATGTTCATAATACCAATGAGGATTTGAGATACTATAAATGCTTTTCACAGTACTTCTAGAGACTCTCTAAATGGTTAAATATATACCAGCACTTATATATTTAAAATAGAAAGGGTTCCTCTCCATGCAAAATAGTCAAATGAAATGAATGAGAATAAAATTATTCCAGTTTAGATTGCATTGTAATAATATCTGCCATCATTTACATACAGAGCAGGGATGTTATAACAGCAAAAAGCAAAAAAAAAAAAATTCTTTTTTTACTGCTTCAGCTGATGACTTATTTCATTGGGCACATCTCTTTTATCCTTTTTGTTTTTCTTGAGACAGAGTCTTGCTCTGTCACCCAGGCTGGAGTGCAGTAGCACAATCTCAACTCACTGCAACCTCCACCTTTGAAATTCAAGCAATCCTCCTGTCTCAGCCTCCTAAGTAGCTGGGACTGCAGGAATACAGCACACCACAGCTAATTTTTTTTTTTTTTTTTTTTTT
>NW_016107694.1:250057-251481 GCF_001604975.1 Cebus imitator | reverse complement strand
TGGATTTATTCGTTATAGAAAAAAGAGAAAAAAAAAAGACAAAAAATAAAAAAATTATGGCTAGGTGCAGTGGTTTACTCCTGTAATCTCAGTGTTTTGGGAGGCCAAGGCAGGTGGATCACTTGAGGTCAGGAGTTCGAGACCAGCACAGCATGGCCAACATGGTGAAACCATATCTCTACTACAAATACAAAAAGTAGCCAGGCATGGTGGCATGTGCCTGTAATCCCAGCTACTCAGGAGGCCAAGGCACGAGAATCACTTGAACCTGGCAGACAGAGGTTGCAGTGAGCTGAGATCATGCCACTGCACTCCCGCCTGGGCGACAGAGACTTGGTCTCAATAAATAAATGTAAAATAAAATAAAAATTAGCTGGGCATGGTGGCATGTGTCTGTAGTCCCAACTACTAAGGAGGCTGAAGTGAGAGGATCACCTTGAGCCCTGGACATGGAGTCTGCAACGAGCCGAGATCATGCCACTGTACTTCAGCTTGAGTGACAGTGGGAGACCCTATCCAAACAAACAAACAAACAAAAAACCAAAAATGAGTTAAAAGTGTGCTGATGGATATTTTATTATTCTCTAAGAGCCCTAGAGTTAATTTGAGACACAATGATATCTTATCAAAAGAGATTTGGCAATCACTGTATAATGTACATATATCTTGAGGTGCAGGATTAGATGGGGCATAGGAATGATGACTCCCTGGCTAAAATGACTTTCTTGAAATCACTTACTCACACACTCCCAATCTCTTTAAGTAACTGAGGCAAAGGGATAAAGTTTAGCTAGATATAAAGCAGAAGTAGAGTAGTCCTTCCATCAGAAACTGGCAAGATTCATTCACAATGGAAGTTTAGTGTCTTAAAGTCATCTGGGGCTGCCATAACAATATACCACCAGGGCTGGGTACTGTAAACCACAGAATTTTATTTCTCATCGTTTTGGATAATGGGAAGTCCAAGATCAATGTGGGGACAGATTTAGTTCTTGCTCAGGGTTCCCTTTTTGGTCTGCGGATGACCTTTGCCATCTCTTTGGGTGCTCATGACTTCTTGTTGGATAAGACAGCTCTGGTCTTTCTTCTTCTTATAACAGCACTAATCTCATTGTGGGGGTCCCATCCACAAGACCTCAACTAAACCTGATTACCTGCCAAAGGACCTACCTCCTAATTCATCATATTGGGGGTTAGAACTATAAAAAAAAAAAAAATTCTAACTCTTCTGACTAACTGAATGTATTCCTCCTCAGAGCCAAGGGCATTCCAAAATCACCCTGAAAAACTAGCTCAGGTCATGATAAGAGGTGGGGATCAAGCATGCTTCATTATACCCTCCTCTGGTTGGAATTCAGGTACAGCTGACCAGTATTAACATTTAAACAGAGATCTCTTTTTTTTTTTTTTTTTGAGGGTCTTGG
>NW_016107694.1:228669-248281 GCF_001604975.1 Cebus imitator | reverse complement strand
ACCCAGGCTGAAGTGCAATGGTGCAATCTCAGCTCACAGCAACCTCTGTCCCCTGGGTTCAAGCAACTCTCCTGCCTCAGCCTCCTGAGTAGCTGGGACTACAGGCGTGCACCACCATGCCCAGCTAACTTTTGTATTTTTAGTAGAGACGGGGTTTCACCATGTTGACCAGGATGGTCTGGATCTCTTGACCTCGTGATCCACCCGTCTCGGCCTCCCAAAGTGCTGGGATTATAGGCGTGAGCCACCGCGCTTTAAGCCCGCAGGCATTTCCAATCCGGGAGCACTGACAGTCTCCCAGTGGGCCCTGGAGTGCAGCCACTGCCCAGCACCCGCCCTCCCCAGTCATGTTCCCAGCAGCGTTGGCCTCAGGGTGCACAGCAAACCGCTCTGCACCCTGCAGGCACCTTGGGCAGAGAGCACCAAGGCTCCCCAGGAGCCCTTCCCTGGGTCAAGGAAGGAAGGTGAGCGCAGCCTGGGGACACTGGGCAGAGAAAAGGCAGGCGTCAGCGTTGGGTGTGGAGGGCGGCTGGGCACTAAGTCCCTGTGAGAGCACACGCTGTGCCGTCAGTATCCCCAACCCCAGGCTCTGATTCTAATATATTCCAAAAAAAGTCCTTAGTATTTGATATGAATATTAGTCCAAATTACAAAAGGATAAAACATTAAAAATCAGATGCTCCTTTGGTGCAAAATATTTAAACATGCTTGTAATAAGGGAAAAAAATTCAAATTTCACATAAGTCTTGATTTACTACAAATAAATTTCTGTGGTTAGAGTATTAATATGTCTTATGCCTCAGAAACACCACCACAGCTGTGGATGGGAACCCTGTTTGCTTCCCATCAGGTTGCAGATGTCTTAGAAACACAATCCTAGACTATGGTTTCAAGAGACCCAAGCAATCACCTCATCTGCTGACTTCCAAGTTGCCCAAAGCAGGTCAGGTGCCTGGAGGGGCCCCAAGCAACCCTTCAAAAACCCTCTCTCCTCAATGACCCCCATCAGAGTAGCCCCACTTTTGAATGCTTTACCAATCCAGATGCCAGCTGAGGTTTCTTTTCACAAATTACTTCCATGGCTAAGGAAAAATTACACACTCACTGAACTAGTCCAAGCCCCTCTCTACAGTATTTTTTTATAAGTAACAGGAACTTATTGTGGATATTCAAGTTTCTTTAAATATAAAACACTACTATAAATGCATAGAACATCCTCCCCTCTGAAACCTTGTGTCAAAGGAAAAAGCAAACAACAAGAATGGGATTGTGTGGAATAAAGGTGGCTGAGCAATAGACTTCCTAACTGTGGACTTACATCAAGGATTGGAACAAATTAGATCTAAATCTACAATGGGCTCCGGGGTAGAGCTGAGGTCCCAGCTAAGAAGGAAGAACCACAGAACTCAGAGCCTGGAATCCAACCCCAGGGCCTCCTCGTTAGCATCAATGTGCAGAGCCATTATCAGGACTTCTCAAAACCAGGAAAGTAGGCAGGGAGGTCAAGAACTGGTCACCTGAAAACACATAATCCCAGCCTGTGAATCCCTTACCCATCTGGGATCAAGCTCGTCAGCAAGCAGTCTCTTGCATCAATCCATAGACCCCTAGAAAATGGGCAATGGGCTAGGCCGACTGCTGGAAACCACCGCCCTAATGGGAACACATCTAAAAAAGCATCAATGGTTGTATTCTCTATAGAGAATGAAGTGAGCTTCAGTATGAAAAAGCAGAAGGAAACTTTTCCCCTAAAGTGATAGAGCAAAAGAACTCCATGATGTGCAGAAAATAACACAAGAGAGATGCACGGGCAAGGAACTAATAGTAATCTGAATGGTTTTAAATAAAAACAAACTTTCCCACCCATGGAAGGGAGAAAACTATAGTCAATATGTGGTGAAAGAGGAAGGGTGTTATGCAGGTTGACCTAGTGAACTGACTTGCCCTGGTTTATTCTCACTCAGCCTCAGACCAAAACCCAAGGATCAAAACCAACTTTTGGCAAAAAGGCCAAGGAATAATAATAAAGGATAGGATGATTAAATATATGGCCTGTAAGTAAATAATCCAAAGACAGATGAGAGGTATCAAAAGGCAGATGTATTTTCCTTCCAATCATCCGTAATTAGGGATTCTTCCAATAACTTAGAGAAGATATAGCCGAGTTGTGAATTGCCACATGCACAATGCCAGCATAGCGGCAGCCTATATGTGACGAATAAAACCATTTCTCCAGATAATAAAAGCCAACGTGGCCCATTATTCCCTGGGGCAAGTACTCTTGAAGATGACATGATCTCTTTAGAAAAACCAAGGGAAAACTGTTTCTGATTAGCATTCTTCCCCCCAAAGTAAATGATTCCAGAGTGAAAGTTCATAACTGTGTCCTTTGCCTAGTGACTTCTGGAAGGTGGATGAAACTTGAGACTCATTGAACATGGGGTGACTTCTGTAGTGCAGCAATCACTTGTGAGCTTGCATACCAACATTGCAAGGTGGGGGAGAATTGTATTCATTTCTAATCTCTGGAGGCTTCGGCATCCAAAGACTGGAGAGTAGGAAAGGAAACTTCAGAGATCAGCCTGGCCAACATGGCAAAAGCCTGTCTCTACTCAAAATACAAAAAATTGGCCAGGTGTACTGGCATGCACCTGTAATCCCAGCTACTCAGGAGGCTGAGGCATGAGAATCGCTTGAACCTGGGAAATGGAGTTTGCAGTGAGCCAGGATCATGCAACTGCACTCTGTCTCAAAAAAAAAAAAAGAAAATTATGAAAACTCTTTCTTGAATACATGGGCACCTCCTGAACAGGGAGGTGGCTGAGTGGAGGTCCTGGCAGATGGGACTGAAAATCCTGGCAAGGTAGGAGCTGGGACTTCAGTGTGGTCGGTGTCTGGACCCCAGTGGTGCCCTTTGTCACAAGTATCCATCTGCATCCGCTGACTTATATGGGGAACCTGGAGAAAAACCAATGATATGAGTTGGCTGTATTCCCACCCAAATCGCATCTTGAATTTTAGCTCCCATAATCCCGCCGTGTTATGGGAGGGACCCAGTAGAAGGTAAATGAATCACAGGAGCTAGTTTTTCCCATGCTGTTCTCATGATAGTGAATATGTCTCATGAGATCTGATGGTTTTATAAAAGGGCAGTTCCCCTGCACACACTTTCTTGCCTGCTGCTATGTAAGATGGGCCTTTGGTCTTCCTTTGCCTTCCATCATGATTGTGAGGCCCCCCCAGCCATCCTAAACAGTGAATCCATTAAACCTCTTTTTTAAAAATAAATTACCCAGTCTCAGGTATGTCTTTATTAGCAGCATGAGAATGGACAAATACAACCAACTTCAATAGCTTAAGTGGGTCCAGTCACCACTCCAGAAGATACAGGATTATAAACCATGGCAGCATCCACAGTGTTAACTCAGCATATGTGCAGAGTATATGAGCTGTGGGGCCATGGTGGCCTCCACCTAGATTTCAAAACATGTATTGAACAGCCAGGAGCCCCAGGCAGAAGTTTGTCACAGATGTGGAGCTACTGCAAAGACCCTCACCAGGGCAATGTCCTAATGGAGTGCATGAGAGGGGCCACTTCTGAGACCCAACAACTGTAGAGTTGTTTGTTCGTTTCTTTTTTGAGACAGAGTCTTGCTCTGTCGCCAGGCTGAAGTGCAGCGGCACAATCTTGGCTCACTGCAATCTCCACCTCCTGGTTCAAGCAATTTATTAAGTGTGACTTAATAAAGTTGGGGTCCTTAACATCTCATATCATGGCTAATGCAACAGTTCTTTCATTTCTTTAGTGTGCTCCACATACTAGCATCTGGTAAATTAAGCATCAGATATTTCCCTTCTGAATAAGTCATGATCACTTGTAATAAAATGAGAGATTGATTCCCAGAATATTGACATGGCATTTCAAAACCCCAAAAGTATAACACTAATCTAGCTTTTATTTATTTATTTATTTTACTTTTTTCGAGATAGAGCCTCACTCTGTCGCCCAGGCTGGAGTGCAGTGGTGCAGTCTCTGCTCACTGCAACTTCTGCTTCCCGGGTTCAAGCAATTCTGCTTCAGCTTCCAGAGTAGCTGGGATTACAGATGTGTGCCACCAGGCCCAGCTAATTTTTGTATTTTTAGTAGAGATGAGGTTTCACCATGTTGGCCAGGCTGGTCTCAAACTCCTGACCTCAGGTGATTCACCCACCTCGGCCTCCCGAAGTGCTGGGATTACAGGCATGAGCCACCGCACCTGGCCGAAATACATTTCTTATATAACAGAGAAAGTTTTCATTGTTCTGTGTTCTACTCATGGCTAAAAGTTGCCTAAAATGGGTTTTGTCCTTTTTTCTTCTTCCTCTTCTCTAGAGCAACTAAAAAGATAGCATTGTTCTTAACCCAAAGAGGCCTCTACTAAAAATTTCTATATCAGTGAAACTAGTTATATTGGAAAATATCACCAACTAAATAAATAAAACAAGGTAAAGCTTTTTGCTAATTATTTTTGAATAATTTATTCCTGGGCTCCCTATGACTCGTTGAGGAATTGCAAGACACTGGAAAGTCTCTAATTAGGGAGGTTTAGAATAAACAGAAGTATAAACATTCATAGGAGTTAGATTTGAAGAAAATGGCTCTTAACATACAAACCCACCAGCAAGTTAGCATCTTGGTGGAAGTTATTTATTACATGTTTTCGTTTGAACAGAGAACATCCACACTGATTGTCTCAAAAGTGTTCTTATCCTCGTATAGTGAAGGAAATGTATGCAAGGCCAGGTGAATGTGGTATGCAGGGAGATCCAGGCACAGCTGCTGTTTGGCTTCCCTATTGGCTGCCATGTGGACTGTGGACAAATGACCACTTTGTGAATGGTCCTTAGAGAGGAAATCCTAAAAAGATCCCAGGACTTGCAGCAGTCACACAGGAGATTGAGTCTTCAAGGGATCAGAGTGCTGGAGAACACAGAGACACTTAGGTTAGCTAAAGAAGGTGAAACGTGAGGCTGGGCACAGTGCTTCATACCTGTAATCTCAACACTTTGGGAAGCCAAGGCAGAAGGATCACTTGAGCCCAGAAGATTGAGGCTGGCCTGAGCGACATAGTGAGACCCCCATCTCTACAAAAAATAAAAAGAAACCAATCAGGCCAGACACGGTGGCTCACGCCTGTAACCCCAGCCCTTTGGGAGGCCGAGGTGGGCAGATCATGAGGTCAGGAGTTCGAGACCAGCCTGACCAACATGGTGAAACCCTGTCTCTACTAAAAATACAAAAATTAGCTGGACGTGGTGGCATGCATCTGTAATCCCAGTTACTCCAGAGGCTGAGGCAGGAGAATTGCTTGAACCTGGGAGGCAGAGGTTGTGGTGAGCCGAGATTGTGCCATTTCACTCCTGCCTGGGCAACAGGGCAAAACTCCATCTCAAAAAAAAAAAAGAAAGAAAAGAGAAAGAAAAAAAAAAACCAATCAGGTATGGTGGCATGCGCCTGTGGTCTTAGCTACTCAGGAGGCTGAGGTGGGAGAATTACATGAGCCTGGGGAGGTGAGACCCTGTCAAAGAGAAAGAGGAGGAGGAGGAGGAAGAGGAAGAAGAAGAAGAGAAGGGAGAAGAGGAAGAAGTAGAAGAAGAAGGAGAAGGAAGAGAAGGAGAGAAGAGGAAGAATAAATAGAAGAAAAAGAAGAATCTGGCCAAACACAGTAGCTCATGCCTGTAATCCTAGCACTTTGGGAGGCTGAGGCAGGTGGATCACCTGGGGTCAGAAGTTCAAGACCAGCTGGACCAAGATGGTAAAACCTTATCTCTACTAAAACTACAAAAATTAGCCAGGCGTGGGTGGCAGGCACCTGTAATCCCAGCTACTCAGGAGGCTGAGGCAGGAGAATTGTTTAAACCTGGGATGCAGAGGTTGCAGTGAGCCGAGACTGTGCTACTGTACTACATTCTGGAAGACAGAGTGAGACTCCATCTCAAAAAAAAAAAAAAAAAAACAGAAGAAGAAAGAAGAAATAGAAGAAGAAATTGTTTCTGAGTGGCCATGAAGAGTAGGAAGAAAACCCAGCCTACCTCTTGCTGGGTCTACGGGGAAAATGTTAAGGCAGAGAAGGTCTTCTGAGAGAGACTAGGTTTGGTGAGTAAGAGAGTTGAAAAGCTAGAAGGAAGGAAGATATTGAAGTTACTCTTACTGCATAATATATAACCCCAAAACTTTGGGTGCTCAAAATAACAATCTGTTTTTGTTTTTGTTTTTTCATGGTCTGGGAGTTGACTGGGTTCAGGTAGGTGATTTTCACTCAGGGTCTCTCACACTGTTGCAGTGGCTGGGGCTGGAGTCATCACAAAGCCTTCTTCAGTCTCATGTCTGGCAACTGATGTTAACTGTCATCTGAAACCTGTGCTGGGACTGTGGATTGGAAGATCAAAATGTGGCCTCTCCCTGTGATCTGGGCTTCCACACAGCATGGCAACTGGATGAAAGGGCAAGCATCCCAGGAAGACCATGGGCAAATCATGTCACCTTTTATGATATACTTTGAATCACTTCTGCCAGTCACAGACCTTCTCAAATTCAAAGGGAAGGAGCACAGACCTGACCTCATCATGGAGCAATGTTAAGGTCATGTTTGAAGAGGCACATGCTATTATTTTGTTATTATTATTATTATTGTTATTAAGAGGGAGTCTTGGGGCCGGGTGCAGTAGCTCATGCCTATAATCTCAGCACTTTGGGAGGCCATGGCAGGAAGATCACCTGAGGTCACGAGTTCAAGACCAGCCTGACCAACATGGAGAAACCCCATCTCTACTAAAAATACAAAATTAGCCGAGCTTGGTGGCGCATGCCTGTAATCCCAGCTACTCAGGAGGCTGAGGCAGGAGAATTGCTTGAACCTGGGAGGCAGAGGTTTTGGTGAGCCGAGGTTGTGGCACCGCACTCCAGCCTGGGCTACAAAAGTGAAACTCTGCCTCAAAAAAAAAGAAAAAATAAAAGAGGGAGTCTTGCTCTCTCACCCAGGCTGGAGTGCAGTGGTACAATCTTGACTCACTGCAACTTCCACCTCCCGGGTTCAGGCAATTCTCATCCCTCAGCATTCCCGAGAAGCTGGGATTACAGGCACGTGCCATCATGCCCAGCTAATTTTTGTACTTTTAGTATAGATGGAGTTTCACCATGTTGGCCAGACTGGTCTCAAATTCCTGACCTCAGGTGATCTGCCCACTTAGGCTTCACAAAGTCCTGGGATTACAGGTGTGAGCCACTGCAGCCAGCACATGCTATTAGTAAAAAGTTAGAACAGGCAGATTTGGTGGTTTGTGCCTGTAACCCCCTACTTTGGGAGGCCGAGGTGGGCCGATCACTTAGGTCAGGGTTTTGAGACCAGCCTGGGCATCATAATGAGACCCCACATCTCTATAAAAATTAAAAATTAAAAGTCGGAAAACAACAAATATTGGCGAGGATGCAGAGGAAAGGGAATGCTTATACACTGTTGGTGGGAATGTGAATTAGTACAACCATTACGGAAAATAGTACGGAGACTTCTCACAGAACTAAAAATAGAACTGCCATTCAGCCAGCAATCTCACTGCTGGGTATCTACCCAAAGGGAAAGAAATCAATATATGAAAAAGTACCTGTACTCATATGTTTATCACAGCACTATTCATAGTAACAAAGATATGGAATCAACCTAAGTATCCATCAACAGATGACTGGATAAAGAAAATGTGGTACATATACACTGTGGAACGTGACTCAGCCACAAAAAGAATGAAATCATGCCTTTTCCAGCAGTGTGGATAGAACTGGAGGACATATCCTCAGTGAAATAACTCAGAAACAAAGTCAAATACTGATGATTTTCATGCCTGGGCATTAAACAATAGGTACATGGGAGGAAAAATAGACACTGAAGACTCTAAAAGATGGGAGGAGGGTGAGGGGTGAATATTCTCCTATTGAGTACAATGTTCACTATTTGGTCATAGTTACACCCAAAGCCCCAGACCTCAGTGCTCCGCAGTAAGAAAACCTGCACCTGTACCTGCTAAATAGACGAAACTTTTTTTCGGTTTTATTTATTAAAAAATTCAACTGGCCGGGTGGAGTGGCTCACGCCTGTAATCCCAACACTTTGGGAGGCCAAGGCAGGTGAATCAACTGAGGTTGGGAGTTTGAGACCAGCCTGACAATATAGCAAAACCTTTTCTCTACTAAAAATACAAAAATTAGCCAGCCTGTGGTGACATGCACCTGTACTCCCAGCTACTTGGGAGGCTGAAGCAGGAGAATCACTTGAACCCAGAAGGTAGAGGTTATAGTGAGCCAAGATGGCATCATTGCATTCCAGCCTGGATCGCAGAGTGAGACCATTTCGGGGGGAAAAAATTAACATTTGGCTGAGTATGGTGGCTCATGCCTGTAATCCCAGCACTTTGGGAGGCTGAGGCAGGCAGATCACTTGCGCTCAGGAGTTTGAGACCAGTGTGACCAACAGGGTGAAACCTTGTTTCCACTAAAAACACAAAAATTAGCCAAGCATGGCATTGCACACCTGTAATCCCAGCTATTCAGAAGACTGAGGCACAAGAACCACTTGAACCCAGGAGGTGGAAGTTGCAGTGAGCTGAGATTGTGTCACTGCACTCCAGTTTGGGTGACAGAGCAAGACTCTGTCTCAAAAAGGAAAAAAAAATCAACTTTTATTTTATTATTATTTTTGAGATAGGGTCTCACTCTATCACCCAGGCTGGAGTACAGTGGTGTGATCATGGCTCACTGTAGCCTTGACTTCCTGGGCTCAAGCGATCCTCACCTCAGCCCACTGAGTAGCTGGGACTACAGGTGCACACCACCATGCCTGGCTAATTTTTTTTTTTGAGATGAAATTTCACTCTTGTTGTCCAGACTGGAGTACAATGGCTCGATCTTGGCTTGCTGAAACCTCCGCCTTATGGGTTCAAGCGATTCTGCTGCCTCAGCTTTCTGAGTAGCTGGGATTACAGTCACGCACCACCATGCCTGGCTAATTTTTGTATTTTATGTAGAGACAGAGTGTCGCCACATTGCCCAGGCTGGTCTTGAACTCTTGAGCTCAAGTGATCCACTCACCTCGGCCTCCCAAAGCGCTGGGATTACAAGCGTGAGCCATTGCTCTAGCTCTTAACTTTTGTGTTAGATACAGGGGGTACATGTGCAGTTTTGTTACAAGGGTATTTTGCACCCAGGTAGTGAGCACAGCACATTAAGTAGTTTTTCAACCCAGACCCCTTTCCCTCCTCCCCCACCTAGTAGTCCACAATGTCTACTGTTTCCTATTTAAAACATTTAAAAATTAGGCTGGATGTGGTGGCTCATGTTTGTAATCCCAGCACTTTGGGGGGGTGAGGCAGGCAAGTCACCTGAGGTCAGGAGTTTGAGACCAGCCTGGGCAACATGGAGAAACCCTGTCTCTACTAAAAATACACAAATCAGTCAGGCGTGGTGGCGGGCACCTGTAATCCCAGGAGGCTGAGGCAGGAGAATCACTTAAACCCGGGAGACACAGGTTACAGTGAGCCAAGATCACACCATTGCACTTTCGCCTGGGTGACAGTGAGACTCAAGTCTCAAAAAATAATTAATCAATTAAAAATCTAAAAATTAAAAAAAAAAGAGCACACAGGGTATGCAGCCACCTTGGAAAATATAATCTGCCACAGAGGGCAAGTAGAAAGAATGTTGGAGTTTAAGATTTCAGAAATCTAGTCATCCAAAAGATCACAAGAGCTGTTCATGTGGCAGCTTAGGGGAGTGGAAGCAAAGGTCTTCAGAGCTGAGGAAGACGTAGGATGGTGAGTCAGGTGAACTGCATGCTCGTCCATGTGGACACTGACATCCTCAGGAAAGCAGAAGGACTTCAGAGAACAGAAGGCAAAACAAAATGTCATTCATTATTTTTTATTAGAGATAGGGTGTTTCTCTGTCACCCAGGCTGGAGTGCAGTGGCTCGATCATAGTTCATTGTAGCCTTGAACTCCTGGGCTTAAGCAATCCTTCTGCCCCAGCCTCCTAGCTAGGGCTACAGTGTGTGCCACTATGCCCAGCTAATTTTGTATTTTTTATTTTTTGTAGAGATAGGGCCTTGCTATGTTGCCCAGGCTGGTTTGTAACTCCTGGCCTCAAGCGATCCTCCCACATTGGCCTCCCAAAACACTGGGATTACAGGCATGAGCCTCTGTGCTCCACCACAAACACTCCTTTTTTTTTTTTTTTGAGACAGAGTTTTACCTCTTGTTGCCCAGGTTGAAGTGTAGTGGCACAACCTTGGCTCACTGAAAACTCCGCCTGCTGGGTTCAAGCAATTTTCCTGCCTCAGCCCCTTGAGTAGCTGGGATTACAGGCATGTGCCACCATGCCCGGCTAATTTTGCATTTTTAATAGAGAGGAGGTTGCTCCATGTTAGGCTGGTCTCAAACTCCTGTCCCCAGGTGATCTGCCTGCCTTGGCCTCCCAAAGTGCTGGAATTACAGGTGTGAGCCACCATGCCCAGTCTACAAAACGCTCTTTTAAAAGTTTTCATCTTTTTTTTTTTTTCCTCTGGAGTGGTGAAATAATTAATCTCTGTGGTGAGGACTTCTTTTTTATTTGGGAAAAGGTATTTGCTGTGGGCCTATTGTTTGTGCAAAGATACTAATAGCTAACATATTTTGAGTGGCCATTCACTCATTAATTCAAAATATATATACTGGGGCAGGCATGGTAGCTCATGCCTGTGATACCAGCACTTTGAGAGGCCGAGGCAGGTGGATCACTTGAGATCAGGGGTTCAAGACAAGCCTGGCCAATTTGGTGAAACCCCACTTCTACTAAAGATACAAAAATTAGCTAAGTGTGACAGTGTGTGCCTTTAGTCCTAGCTACTTGGGAGGCTGAGGCAGGAGAATCACTTGAACCTGGAAGGCAGAGGTTGCAGTGAGCCAAGATCATGCCACTACACTCTAGCCTGGGTGACAGAGCGAGACTCTGTCTCAAAAAAAAAAAAAGAAAAAGAGAGCGCCTACTTCAAGAGGTCTGGCTGGCCAAGACACTCCATCTGCTGTACACTTGGGCCCACCACAGGCTTCATGCTGAGGCATGCTCTTCCCAGACTGCACCAGCCAATGACTCTGCATGCCAGGGATTCCAGATTCAGGCCATTCCTGCCTTACAAACAGCTTCTATGTGGACAGTTTGCTCTGGGCTCTCTGCAGAGCTCTCAAACAGTTGTCAGACCTGCATGATGGTCAGTACGCTCTCCATGACTATTCATTTTTTAAATTTAATTTAATTTAAATTTTTATTTTAGATAGGATTGGAGTGCAGTGGCTCGATCATGGCTCACTGCAGACTCTACCTCCTGGGCTCAAGCAATCCTCCCACCTCAGCCTCCCGAGTAGCTAGGACTACAGATGCATACCACTATGTCCAGTTAATAATTTTATTTTATTTATTTATTTTTTTTTTGAGATGGAGTTTCGCTCTTGTTACTCAGGCTGGAGTGCAATGGCGCGATCTCGGCTCACCGCAACCTCCGTCTNAAAAAAAAAAAAAAAAAAAAAAAGTACACTTGGATGGAACCAATGGGGATGTCAAAGATTGAGTACCCAGCCTGACCTTTGTCTTGGGGCTCTTAGAGATTTACTATTTCCTATTTTTTTTCTGGTCTCTTCCCCTCCCTGTATGTGCATTAGTTTGACAGTATTTGGGAGGGTCTTTTGGTGGTTGAAGTTATGCACATACTCTCTTAGGGCAATTTTCCCTTGCTGGCCTAGTACCTCCTGCCAATCCCCACGGGAAAGTCATACATTGATCAAACTCTGTCATTTGCCCCTTACTGCACATGCCCGGACATGTTCCCAGAGGAAGGTCAAACTCCGCCATCTTAAGTTCTTAGTGGGAAGTTGTTGCCCATGAGCTCAAGATGTCTCCTGTTAGATTTTCCCCTCCCTGTCACCACCCTGATATTTTTTGTGGCCCTCTCCTGCCCTGTTCATATCTGCCTATCTACCTACTCTAAAACTAGTACCTTAAATATCTCCACATCCCCCTCCAGCTACCCCATTTCTCTGCTCTCTTTTCAAATTGTCTGCATTAGCTGTTCTTTATTCTTCACCCCCTAACTCCTCAGTTTCCATTTCTTTATTTGTATAACTGTTCCCAAATGCTACTAAAGCAGCAGACCTCTTTTTTTCAAAGCATTTGTTATTGTTGAGCCCTCTCATTTCCTGGCTCCTGTGACACTATATTCTCTGGTTCCCTGCATTCCTCCTGTATCTGTCTCTTTTGGCTGTTTCTCTACCCCGACTTCTAAATGTCCACACTTAGGCTTCTCTTCCTATGTGTTCCCCTGAGGTGAACTCAGCTGGTTTAATGACTTGAAATACCATTTTCCTACTAATGACTCCCAAACTTGTACCTAGACCTCTTTCTTGAGCTGCAGACATGTATCCCATCACCTACTTGACATCTTCATCCCTTTGCTTATAACATGCTTCACAGCAGGCTTTGTTCCTTGACTGGTTTCTGCTTAACAATTAAGTTTTAGTCAAGGTATTTCCTCAGAGAGTATTCTCCTGACATATGAGATGTAGTCAATTGGCCCCCAGTTACCCTCTCTCCTAAAATCTTGTATATTTTCTAACTGTGACCTGTGATTTTCTTACATATATGTTTACTTATTATTGTCTTTCTCAGCAGAATGGTAAGCAAAGAACAGGGACCTTAAATGTCTTTGTACTTCTATGTCCCTAACACCCACCAGACACAGTTCCAATAGTATTAAAACACTATCCCAATATTTGCTGAATAAGTTATTTCTAGTACTTTTTATAAACACAAAACAAAGTAAATATCTTTTTCTTAACAGTTAAAACACATTTTTAAGTTTAGTTCCATCTTGCTTTCTTAATTTACTTCTTTTTGTCTTCACATCAGATTTAATAAAATAATTATAAGTCAGGGGTCAGAATACCTGTATGTTTATGGAGTAAAATCAACAATAATCAAAACTCTTATCTTTCAGTGTAAAAATGTGTTTATTCACAACCATTTGTGAATTACCATTTGTTACCATTCCTTCAAAAAAGTCTTTATGAACAAAAAGCCAAGAAAAATTACAATAGAAGCTTATGCCAAACCAAAAATATACATCTGATGTATACAAACTTTAAAAAGCATTAACACAGGCAATGTGAATATAGATTACCTTAAAAATATTTCCAAGACACAGCTACAACTTAAATTATGTTAAGACAGATATAAATTATAGCATTACCTAATGTATTCTATTTACATATTTAAAGTGTCATATTAATTTCTATAACATAAAAAAAGAGATAAAACTACAGATGTTGTTGCTTAGCAGTTCAAATATTGAAAGGGCCACATGATTTTTTTTTTTTTTTTAAAGTACAGCAAGAACTTTAGGTTATTATTTATATTGGGACCTTCCTAGATTTATAAGAACATGCATGCACTGTCATTGTTTGTTGCAAGGGAAAGAAAATTTAAAAACACTAAGGAAAAAACAAAAAAATGGTTTGCTTGCTAAAATCATACCGAATCCTCAGCAAAATGAAGGAAAGCAGTTATGGAGTGTTTTCTATCCCTGGCCCTTTATATTGACACATACATTTTAGAGAAAAGAACAGATAACCATCTATCACGAAATGCAGTTATAGATATTGGTATGCTTAGTTCTATCCTATTAAAGCACCTTGTACTATAAGGTAAAGGAAAGCTTAATAAAATCAATGGAGGCTTTCATACCGGAAATAATTTTATTTGAAATATCTGTATTACCTTTTTAGATTTTTCTTTCTTAAATAATGCAGAGAATATGTTCTGTGTAAAATCTATCTAAGATCATTCATTGGAAATATAGAATTAAAAAAAAATAATGGCACTTAAAAACAATGCTGTATATCAATTAACTTAAAGTCAATATGGTGGCATGTAAAATGAAGTGGAAAAACCTAAATATATTATCTTCTTAAATATTATTTTTTATTATTACCAACTTGAAATGTCCGAACTCCAAAGGGCTATTTTTATTATATTATCTTTTGCTCAGGTTGAATCAACATTATCATACTAGGACATGTAATAAGTATAGAAAAAAACCAATACTTCAGCATTTCTTAGAGTCATCTACTCAAATCAATTGTGCTTACTATTAGATAACAAAATCCAAAGAAGTCATAGAAATAAATGCTGGAAAAGGGAACAATATTCTAAATCTGAATCTGACAATCCCTCCTCATGCTCCCTTCACATTTACTGAGAATTAACAAAAAAAAGTCTTAATATTTTCATAGTTAGACAATGAAATAGGCTTCAAAATCGTTCAAAGTAAAATTAATTTTAAAAATTTAAAGTGGAAGAGCGGGGCGCGGTGGCTCATGCCTGTAATCCTAGCACTTTGGAAGGCTGAGGTGGGTGGATCACCTGAGGTCAGGAGTTCAAGACCAGCCTGGCCATCATGGTGAAACCCCCATCTTTAAAAAAAATAAAAAATTAAAGTGGAAATCTACCATAGTTAACACAAATGCTATACAGAAAAGACTTAAAGTAAATTTTATTGGTAACATGACAGGACCATTAAATTGAAAAGCAGAAGGCAAATGATGAAATTGCACTTAATTCTGAAGCAATTCAGATCTTATCATCCCTACTCCTTTCTAATAAAATAAGCATTTACAACATGGTTTCTTACACGTCTCCCTTACAAAAAGGCTCAGCACAATCATTTATACATTCTAGTTGGTTTTTAACATTTGGTCATAACTGATAAACAAGGTCACACGATTTTACCCTATCTAGTCTGTTGATCTGTATCACAATGCCTTATACCAGAATCAGACAGTTCAAATACAGGATTTACAAATCCAGAATACTCAGAATTTCCGTTATCATCCATTTCGGCACTAACAAAATCATTCTCCCACTCTAGCCCATTGGAATCATCAGAGGCTGATGTAGGATTACTTCCAGTCTTCTCGTTGCTATACTTAAGTGCTGCCTGTAGAATGTCTTCCTCTGTTTTGGAACGTTCTCTTATCGGAAGCATTCTATTCATTCCTTCTTCATCTTCCCACTCTAGATCTAAGGATGTGCTATCGTCATTTCCACTAGTTGATTTAGTTTTGATCATTAAATTACAACTGCTTTCTGTATTAGGCGTCAAAACTGTAGCATCTGACGAGAGTCTACTGCTTCGAAAAACTTCACACTGTGACTTTGTATTTCCCAAAAAAGATTCGAAGTCATCTTCTGGTCCTGAACTTTGATATTCTCCATTGTTGGAAGGATGCTATCGCTGCACAATTCTCTGCCTTTCTTGATCCAAGAGCTTTCGCTGCTTTGCTGCCCTGGCTGCTTCACGCTGTGCAGCGTATAAAGCTTCTTCTAGTCTTAACTTCTCTTCTTGCAAGGCTAACTCTTTTTGAATTTTCTTATCAAGATCTTTCTGCTTTTGGGCAATAGAATCATAATGCCTTTCTCTTAAGTCAACAGTTTCTTCCTCTGTAAGAGGCCCATGACTGCTTCGTGGGCTCTCCCCTTCATCACTTTCTACTAGATTCTCAAACTCTATCGTTAAGTGCTCACCTCGTGAGCATGTTCTAAAATACTTGGATCCTCCGCCACCGCCTGCTCGCCGCAGCCGCCTCGCTTCCTTCAGTCCAGCAGCAGTTCCCCATCGCATTCTGCCCAGGCGCCGCCGCTCCTCCTCCTCCTCCTTCTCCTGCTCAGTGCCCAAACCCAGGCTCAGCAGCCACATCCACGCGGCAAGAGCCGAGATGGGGTTCAGGGACCGAGGGCGGCCGGCCGGAGCGCGGTGGTGTAAGGGGCCGGGGCGATGAAAGGGATGAGGCGTTAGGAACAAAGGTAGTGTTTACTCCAGCGGCTGCCAAGCCACCGCTGCACGAGGTAGGAGAGGGAGGAGGACCGGGCTGAAGGCTCTGGACTCCTTTGCCGTCCTCACGGCCCCTCTTGCCTCAGCCCCCAGCCCAGCATGAGTGCTATTTTTTTTTAATTTTTATTTTATATATTTTTTTGAGACAGAATCTCGCTCAGTCTGTCACCCAGGCTGGAGTGCAGTGGTGTGATCTCAGGTCACTGCAACCTCCCCCTCCTGAGTTCAAGCGATTCTCCTGCCTCAGCCTCCCAAGTAGCTGGGATTACAGGCACCCACCACCAGGCCAGGCTAATGTTTGTATTTTTAGTAGAGATGGGGTTTCGCCGTGTTGTCCAGGCTGGTCTCAAAGTCCAGACCTCAGGTGATCTACCTGCCTTGGCTTCCCAAAGTGCTGGGATTACAGGCGTGAGCCACCTCACGTGCCCATCCATGCTTATTCTTGCTCCCACTTTCCTTTATTCTTCACAGGCTCTTGCACATCAAATTCCACCTTGGCATCTGCTTCTTGTGTTATGGAACCGAACTGGGATCAGCTCAACTGGTTCCTCCTTTGTTCATTGTTCTCTAGTAGCACAATGGCTACCGGGAGTACCCTTCCTGCAGTCCAGGAAGTAAAAAATTGTGTTGCTGAAAAAGCCTTTGTCTCAGTGCTAATTTTTCTTTGCGGTACTGAGCATCTATTTCCAACACTACCCGAGGCCAGGAGTTCGAGACCAGCCTGGGCAATGTAGCAAGACCCCATCTGTACAAAATTTAAGAAAATTAGTCAAGCATGGTGGTGCAGACCTGCAGCTGGGATTACAGGCATGTGCCACCACGCCCAGCTAATTAATAGAGACAGGGTTTCACCATGTTGGTCAGGCTGGTTTTGACCTCCTGACCTCAAGTGATCCACCGGCCTTGGCATCCCAAAGTACTGGGATTAGAGGCATTAGCCTCTGTATCTTGCCCCAAACGGTTTTTGTTAAAGACAGCGTCTCACTCTGTCCCCCAGGCTGGAGTGCAGTGGCACAATCATAGCACACTGCACCCTTGAACTCCTGGGCTCAAGCAGTCCTCCCACTTAACCTCCTGTGGAGCTGGGACCACAGGAACTTTTCCACTTCCCACAATTCCCTCCTCTTTTACTTTATAGTTTTTCTTTTTAAACCTTTTAAAACATGTTTTGACTTAGTTGTTCTGCCTGAGGTTTTTTTGGAGACGGAGTTTCGCTCTTGTTACCCAGGCTGGAGTGCAATGGCGAGATCTCGGCTCACCGCAACCTCTGCCTCCTGGGTTCAGGCAATTCTCCTGCCTCAGCCTCCTGAGTAGCTGGGATTACAGGCACATGCCACCATGCCCAGCTAATTTTTTGTATTTTTAGTAGAGACGGGGTTTCACCATGTTGACCAGGATGGTCTCGATCTCTTGACCTCGTGATCCACCCGCCTCGGCCTCCCAAAGTGCTGGGATTACAAGCGTGAGCCACCGCACCCGGCCTGCCTGAGTTTTTAAAAGAAAAAGCTTCTCTCTCTTTTCTCCTTACACTATTTCTTTCTTTAGTTTTACTTCCCATCTCTCTCTCTCTTTCACACACACTTTCTCTTACTATTTTCCGACATATGTCAACCCTTTTTTTTTTTTTTAAAGATGGGGTTTCTCCATGATGGCCAGGCTGGTCTTGAACTCCTGACCTCAGGTGATCCACCCACCTTGGCCTCCCAAAGTGCTAGGATTACAGGCAGGAGCCACCGTGCCCTGCCTGTCAAACCTTTTTTAACATTTTGCTGGCTGGAGCGGGACTTGCCTTGGGCCACCCCTTGTGCTGCTGGCTATAATTGGGCTGCTACCTTCTTGCTTATCACGTTGCTCAACGACTTTTCAGGGCTAAGTGCCTGGAATTTTTCTCGAAGAAATTCAAGATTTTTTTTTGAAGTTCATGCTTGCATGGGCATGCAGGCTACTGCACCTTCTCATTTGGAGCGCCTGAATTGACAGGGGCAGTATTTACACACACAATACTGTTTCACTCATCAATTCCACTCCTGATGTATTCCCAATAGAAAGGAGGGCTTATGCTGGCTGGACAGGGTGGATCACGCCTGTAATCCCAACACTTTGGGAGGCCAAGATGGGTGGATCACCTGAGGTCAGGAGTTCAAGACCAACCTGACCAACATCATGAATCCCCATCCCTACTAAATACAAAAAAAATTAAAATTAAAATTAAAAAAAATTAGCCAATTGTGGTGGCACATGCCTGTAATCCCAGCTACTTGGGAGACTGAGGCAGGAGAATCACTTGAACCCAAGAGGCAGAGGTTGCAGTGAGTCATGATTATGCCACTGCACTCCAGCCTGGGTAACAAGAGCAAAACTCTCTCTCCAGTTAAAGAAAAAAAGAAAAAAAGAAAGAAAGAAATGAGGGCTTATGTCCACCAAAGCTCGTTTATAGAATGTCCATAGCAACTTAATTCATGACAGCTAAAAATGAGCCAGATGTCCAACAGCAGTAGAATAGATAAATAAAATTGTGGATATGTAATATAATAGATTATTACACAGTAATGAAAAGTAACAGTCACTATCTGCAATAACATGAGTAAACCTCCCAGATATAAAAAAAGCCAGATGATCAAGAGATCTCATTAACTGAGTAAAGGAATCTATAAGAAGGTGTGACATGGTAAAAGCCCCATAAAACTGCACACCTCAACCATACCTCGGCTTTCTGTTGAAACTGCTCTCTGTAACCCTAATGTGACAGGCAAGCAACCCAAACCCACGCCATCTTGGCCCCTGCGACTTGTAATAAGTAACTAAGGTCGTAATTTCCACCCTACCCAGACAATGTGTAAACTAACACTTATCTTGACTTCTGTGAAGCCCTTAAGTAACAATTGGAATGTCCAAAGTCCCCTGGCCCTCGGAATGTCTGGAGCCCCTCACCCTCAGCTCTGCCCAGGAGGTGACTTATGGAATCCACTGGCCCTCGGAATGTCTGAAGCCCCTCACCCCCACCGCCGCCCCTCACCTTCACCCCTGAGGTGGTTTATGGGCATAAAAGGTCTTCACACCCTCCTTTCAGGGGCCATAGGTTGGAGAGACGTGAGTCCTCCTTGGCCGCCCTGCAATTTGGTATACTTTTGTCTTGGTGTTGACTTTCTATGCTGGCTCCAGTACAACAAAGGGAAGCTGCAGGAGTCCACTTAGATTTATGAAAATCATTAGGGATGCAGAGTGAGGTTTTTTTTTTTTTTTTTGAATCAGGGTCTCACTCTGTCATCCAGGTAGGAGTGCAGTGGGGCAATGTCGGCTCATTGCAGCCTCAACCCACACCCCCATCCCAAGACCCCGGGGCTTAATCAGTCTTCCCCCCTCAGCCTCCCAAGTGACTGGACCAACAGGCATGTACCACCAACCCAGCTAATTTTGTATATTTTTTGCAGAGACCAGAGCTCCCTATGTTGCTCAGGCTGGTCTCGAACTGCTAGCCTCAAGCAATCCTCCTGCCTCAGCCTGTCAGAATGTTGTGAGCCACCCCACCCGGGCAGAGTGAGGATGTTTTTGAGGACTGTGGTAAACAGCCTCCTCATATTTATATCCTGTATAATCCTCTCCCTTTGAGCACGGGCTGGACCTAAGGACTATTGGGACTCTTTTCTTTCTTTCTTTCTTTTTTTTTTTTT
>NW_016107694.1:224687-227354 GCF_001604975.1 Cebus imitator | reverse complement strand
AGACGGGGTTTCACCATGTTGACCAGGATGGTCTCGATCTCTTGACCTCGTGATCCACCCGCCTCGGCCTCCCAAAGTGCTGGGATTACAGGCTTGAGCCACCGCGCCCGGCCCTCTTTTTTCTTGAAACAAGAGGGAGTTCCCTCTTGCTGTCCAGGCTGGAGTGTGGTGGCACGGCTCACCACAAACTCCACCTCCCAAGTTCAAGGGATTCTCCTGCCTCAGTCTCCCAAGTAGTAGCTGGGATCACAGTCATGCGCCACCACACCAGGCTAATTTTGTATTTTTAGTAGAGACAGGGTTTCTCCATGTTGGTCAAACTGGTCTTGAACTCCCAACCTCAAGTGATCTACCTGCCTCGGTCTCCCAACGTGCTGGGATTACAGGCATGAGCCACCGCGCCTGGGCCTGACTTTTCCTTTTCTTCATACTGATTTTATTAGCTCGTCTATATTTTTCTATATGATATGAATTATGGTAAGCCACCACAAATTCAGCTTACAGAGAAGCAAGGCATTCGTAAACTTTTTTTTTTTTTTTGAGACTCTCACTCTACGGCCCAGGATGGAGTGCAGTGGTGCGATCTTGGCTCACTGCAACCTCTGCCCCCTGGGTTCAAGTGATTCTCGTGCCTCAGTCTCCCAGCTACTTAGCTGGGATTACAGGTGCACAACACCATGCCTGGCTAATTTTTTATTTTATTTTATTTTTTAGTAGAGGCGGGGGTTTCACCATGTAGGACAGGCTAGTCTTGAACTCCTGACCTCAAGTGATCCACCTGCCTCTGCCTCCCAAATTGTTGGGATTGCAGGCATTAGCCACTGTGACTGGCCCATAAATCATTTTTTAAAAATAGTTTTTTAATTTAAAACGTAGTTTTGCATATTAAAAAAAAGTTTTGCACAGGTTGAACACAAAGTGCCTGGAGGTGGTGGTGGGAAGATCAGGTCATAGGAGGGTGGCTCAGGAGCCCCAACCATTGGCCAGGGGTGACTTGGATTGTGTCAGAAATATCAAGTGATAACGACAAAAAAGGGAAAAAGGATGGCAACTGGTTGCCATCCCAGAGGGAGGGGCCGAGGGTTCACCCAGCCACCCAAAATGGGATCCTTGCTGCATGTTCCTGGCAAGGGCTCCCCTAAGTCCCTCCTGCTCAGTCCCGCCCATCACATCGGCCCCGCCCTCACCCCGGCCCCGCCCTTCACACGCGCGGCGTCGCGCAGCCTCAGTCTCCCAGCCAGTCCGGCGTCCTCGGCGGTTGCGCGCTTAGCCCTCCTCCCTCCGTGCCGGGCGCGCGTTTTCTGCTCTGCCAGCCTCATTTTGGGGCGGTTAGGCTGCGCGCCTGTGGGGACGGGGCCCAGAGCAAGCGACCGTGACAATGGGGCAAGGCGGCTGGGTCGGGCCGAGGGCAGCGGCCGAGGTGAAGGCGGAAGGAGGCGGCGGTGTCGGAGGGGTAAGATGGCGGCCCCGGTCCTCCTGAGAGTGTTGGTGCTGCGGTGGGAGCGGGTGGCCGAGTATGCCATGTGTGGTGCGGAAATCCTGCTTTCCATCTATGCCTACCAGGTGCAGAGGGAGCAGGAGCGAGACCCCGAGCACTGGGCCCTCTGCGACCTGGGGCCCTGGGTGAGGTGCTTCTCCACCTTTGCCTCCAGGTAGCCATTAGGGAGTGGGCCGGGAGCGGCCGCGCGGGGCCAGGGTGCAGGCTGGGGGTGGGGAGCTCGCGGCGGGAGCGCGGGCCTGGGCTGGCTGGGACCTGGCGGTGTGGGAACGGACGGGGTCCGGCCGGGGCCTGGCGGGGGGCGGCAGCTGGACGCTCCTGCCCCAGGGGCGGCCGGAGCCCAGGCCGCGCTGCAAAGATAGCGGGGCTGCGAGGACGCCGGGGAGGGATGAGGTGACAGAGTGCCTCTGGGAGGCCGGGGCGTAGGGATGCGGTTGGGCGGGCGGGGGCCGCGCTGGGCTGCAGCGCGAGGGTCTGAGGAGGGTGGGGCCCGGCCAGCCTGATGGGTTTCCTGGTTCTCGGGAGGAGGACCGGGGTGTAGGACCTTGTCCGCCGCACCCGCGAGACCAGCGGCCGCCTCTTGTTCCCCCCATCGCTGCAGCCGAAGCTTTGGGGCCGGCTTGGACTCGGGGGGTTTGCGTTTCCCAGTGTCTTCCTGGTGTTAGGACAGGTGTTTCCGTGGTCAGGTCTCCTTGTACTCCAGCGCTAGAGAGAATTTGCAGACATATTGGGACGGTGACAGGGCAAACACGAGTTTGACCCTACGCTGGAAGAAGATACCGGCACTTAACATACGTGATTTCTTGGATTTCACCTTGTATATTTCAGTGTGGCAGGAGGGGGAAATGATCTGAGTTTGGGTCTGAGTTTAAGCTTCACTGGAGTAAATGACACGTATGTTATGTGTATGGTGATGTTTTAGGTATTGGGATGACTTTTAAACTTTGTTGCTTATTAGTATAATAGGATACCCACAGCAGATTAAAAACACACGCTTTGCTAAACTTGAGCGATTGGTTTGTGTTACTGATCATTTTAGTTTTTTTTTTTAAATGTTGTAATTGGTTTGTTACGTTTTCTTTTAACGCATTAAATTTTCCTAGGCACGTTACTTTGAAAAAGGGAGGATTTACATTTTAAAGGTGGCTGCTGTTTTTTTTTTTTTTTTT
>NW_016107694.1:201626-223838 GCF_001604975.1 Cebus imitator | reverse complement strand
CCATTGCATTCCAGCCTGGGTAACAAGAGCGAAACTCCGTCCGTCTCAAAAAAAAAAAAAAAAAGAAAAAAGAACTAAAAATAACTTTTGATCCTAGTTTAATATGGAATTTAAGCAGAATTATTACCAATTTTAGATTTTTTTAAAAAACAAGTCTAAAATAAATGTACCTTTTAACATTGGGGCATGGAAGGAGTACCTTACTGTATATTTAAGTTCTTAAAATTGACTTTGTTAAAAAAGAGTTTTGAACCATTTAATAAGCAGACACTGTAAATATTCTCATAGTTATATGTCCTGCAAGAGCTGTGTGTGCATCATAAAACATCAAGAAGTATATTAAAAGTATATATAAGTACATGTAAGATTAAAGGTAACTGGATCTCTTTATAGTTTAAATTTGAATTTAATATGTTGTGACCGAAAGTGCTGTTTCAGTGTGTAGCTGTGGACATAAAACAGTTTAACTTAGATGCTTGTTAAGCATAGGTAAAAATAAGATATGCTAATAAGAGTAAATAACTTATTTGCTATCTATACAGTGAAATTATTTTAAGAAATTTGTTTGGTTTGATCAGCCTGTTTATAAACTACTTGCAAAAATCAAGTAGTTTATAAACTACTCATTTAATAAATGAATTTACATTTCAACTTATTTTGGAAATAGTTTATAAACAGGCTGATCAAAATCACATATGTATATATACATATATAGTCACATATATATATACATATATAGACTAATTTTCTTTTGGAAGTACGTAGACAAAACATTGAAAGTTTTTATTTTGTCAAGCTGAAAGAGACTTTAAATGAAAGCTGATTATTGGACACCTCAAGTTAGTTTCTTTTGAGTAGTGACTGCCATGTAGCAGTACTACTCAAAGATGTGACACTTAGGAAAAGAAAGTTTGAGCCCAGGCTGGGTGTGGTGGCTCACAACTGTAATACCAGCGCTTTGGGAGGCTGAGGCAGGCGGATCACCCGAGGTCGGGAGTTCGAGACTAGCTTGACCAACATGGAGAAACCCCGTCTCTACTAAAAATACAAAATTAGGTGGGTGGGTGTGGTGGTGCACACCTGTAATCCCAGCTACTTGGGAGGCTGAGGCAGGAGAATTGCTTGACTCCAGGAGATGGAGGTTGCTGTGAGCCTAAATCACACCATTGCACTCTAGTCTGGACAACAAGAGCGAAATTCCGTCTCAAGAAAATTTGAAGCCACCTGGCTCACGCCTGTAATCCCAGCACTTTGGGAGGCCGAGGTGGGTGGATCATCTGAGATCAGGAGTTCAAGACCAGCCTGACCAACATGGAGAAACCCTGTCTCTTCTAAAAATAGAAAATTACCTGGGTGTGGTGGTACATACCTGTAATTTCAGCTACTCAGGAATCACTTGAACCTGGCAGGCAGAGGTTGTGGTGAGCCGAGATCGCACCACTGCACCCAGCCTGGGCAACAAGAGCAGAAACTGTGTCTCAAAAAAAAAAGAAAAAATGAGCCCGAGAAAAGTTAACAGATGAAAAAGATTGGCAAAAAGAAAGACCTCTTTCAGGATTCAGTGTCAGCACATGGTTTTGGATAGCTTATACTCAACTTTATTCTCATTTCACAATCCCCAAATGTGCTAATCCAAACAGAATAAGGTAGGGATTAAAGAGAGAATCTTTAGGGGCATGTATTATCTGTGTGTAAACTGCCATATTATTTTGGGGCCATAATGATGTAAAGGGTCAGACTTTTAGATTTCTACAGAAATATTTCCCCAAAATTAGAAGGCTACAATAGAAATGCTGATTTTTTTTTTTTTTTTTTTTGAGACGGAGTCTCGCCCTGTCACCAGGCTGGAGAGCAGTGGCGTGATCTCAGTTCACTGCAGGCTCTGCCCCCTGGGTTCAAGTGATTCTCCTGCATCAGCTCCCTGAGTACCTGGGATTACAGGTACATGCCACCATGCCCAGCTATTTTATGTATTTTTAGTAGAGACAGGGTTTCACCATGTTGGCCAGGATGGTCTTGATCGCTTGACCTTGTGAGCCACCATGGCTGGCCTGATTTTTTATTTCTACCAGGTACAGCCAGTAAAAGGAAATGTCACACCACTATCTCCTGTCACCATCATTTCATTTAACAAAAGGATATTTTCACTCAAATAATTTGAAAGAACAGAATCTCTCACAATAAATTTTATTTTTTATTTTTTTGAGACGGAGTCTTGCTTTGTTGCCAGGCTGGAGTGTGGTATATTTTTTAAAAACCTAAACAGAACATCTAGAGTTGGAAATAAATTTTAAAGTACAATGATGGCATTAATAGTAGTTGAGGCACTGCACATGTGTGAACTTCAAGACAACAATAGAAACTCAAAAATGAGAACAGAAAGAAAAATGGAAAAATTGATAGAGCATCAATGACTGTAACAAGGACAATTGTTAGAGATAGAAAGAGTCTGACATACATGTAATTGGAGCCCCAAAAAAGAGAGAAAGGAGAGAACAGAAAAAAGATTGTAAAAAATGATTAGCAGAAAATTTCCAAATTTGATGAAAACTATAAACCCACATATTTAAGAATCCCAAGGAGAATAACCATGAAGGTAACCACACGAAGGCACATCATTATCACATTGTTGGCAACCAATAATAAAGAGAAAATCTTGAAAGCAGGCAGAGAAAAAATACACATCATGTACACAGTAACAGAGATAAGAATGACAGCAGACTTTTCATCAGAAACTTAGCAAATCAAAATAAAATGGAAAGACCTCTTTAATTTTTTTATTTATTTTATTTTTTTTGTTCGAGACAGAGTCATTCTTGCCGAGGCTGGAGTGCAGTGGTGTGATCTTGGCTTACTGCAACCTCTGCCTCCTAGGTTCAAGTGATTCTCCTGCCTCAGCCTCCTGAGTAGGTGAGATTACAGGTGCATGCCACCACACCTGGCTAATATTTTTGTATTTTTAGTAGAGATGGGGTTTCACGATGTTGGCCAGCCTGGTCTGAAACTCCTGACCTCGTGATCCGCCTGCCGCGGGCTCCCAAAGTGCTGGGATTACAGGCGTGGACCATTGTGCCTGGCCTGGGGAGACATCTTTAAAGTACTCTTTTAAAGAAAAGCTTACTGGGGCTGGGTGCAGTGGCCAACACGTTCAATCTCAGCAGTTTGGGAGGCCATGGCAGGAGGATTGCTTGAGTCCAGGAGTTCGAGAGCAGCCTGGGTGACATGGCAAAACCCCGTCTCTACAAAGAATGCAAAAATCAGCCAGGCATGGTGGTGCGCCTTGGTCCCAGCTCCTTGGGAGACTGAGGTGAGAGGATCACTTTAGCCCAGGAAGCAGAGGCTGCAGTGAGCTGTAATTGAGCCCCACTGCACTTTAGCCTGGGTGACAGAGCAAGACCCTGTCTTAAAAAAGAAAAAACAACAAAAAAAACGGAGGCCTACTGGAACTTGTTGCTGGCAGACCTCCACAAGAAATGTTCAAGTTGTTTAGGCAGAAGGCAAATGACAAAGGATTGAGAAGTGCTAGAAATGGTAACTATGGGAGTAAAAATGAGACTATATATTTTTTTCTTTTTTAATCTCTTTAAAAGATTATTGTATTGAAGGTGATTTCTAACAGGCACAGGATTTCCCTTTTTGTGTGATGGAAATGTTCTGCAGTTAGTGGTGATGGTTGTGCATCTCTGAATTAAAGAAATAGTAGCTTTAAAAAGATAGTTGTTTAAAACAAAAATAACAACACATTGTAAGTTTTGTAACGTGGGAGGAAAAGGTATGACAATAGCACAAAGAATGGAAGGGGATGGGAAGGGTATAAGAAACCTTAGGAAGGCTTATTTATTTATTTATTTATTTGACATAGTATCACTTTGTTGCCCAGGTTCTATTTATTTATTTATTTATTTATTTGACAGAGTATCGCTTTGTTGCCCAGGCTGGAGTGTGGTGGCACAATCCCTGCTCACTGCAACCTCTTCTTCCTCGGTTCAGCAATTCTGCCTCAGCTTTCCAAGTAGCAAGGATTTCAGGTATGCGCCACCACACCCAGCCAATTTTTGTATTTTTAGTAGAGGTGAAGTTTCACCATGTTAGCCAGGCTGGTCTTGAACTTGTGACCTCAGGTGATCCACCGACCTCAAGTGATCCACCTTCCTCAGCTTCCCAAAGTGCTGGGATTGCAGGGGTGAGCTACCATGCCTGGCAAAACCCCTAGTAAGGTTCTTAAGCTGTACGTGAAGTGGAATCGTCAAATTTATATCTAGAAAATTAAAACAATTTATGTTCCCATTTCAAATGTATGGGAGTGCCAATTTAACCGTATCCTTGTCCATATGTGGTATTCATTTAAAAACATTACCACCCAGATGTTTTTAAAAACTTGATTACCCTAGACATCTAATCCTCACAATGCTTGAAGGATACTTTATCTCTGTAATCTTTGAAATTCTATCAGAATCTCTTCGCTTTAAATTTGGGTAAAACATAAAATGTATACATTTATTTTTTTCCCTTTCCTTCTCTTCCTACCCCCTTTCTTCATAAGCATAGTTTTCTTCAGTAATTTCAATGGTTACTACTTCAGCTTCATTTGTTGTAGAAAGTGGACGTTTTGAAGACGCAGTCCATGTCTGTCTTATTCTCCATTGTATCATGGCTGTAGTGTACTAGATGATCGATGCTCGATAAATTTGTCAAAAAAAAAAATACTGTTTTCTTTCTGTACACAGTATGGGTAAGGTTGATCTACATATTTCTAACATTTTTTTCTTTCATCTTGTTAATCTATTTTGTCCTTTTGAGTTGTAGGATAATTCATTTACTGATTTTTTTTTGTGTTACTAATTTTTGTTTGGTTATATTTCATCTGCTACTTATTGCTTCTATTGCTGTTTTAAATTTGGCAAATCATGCTTTTCATCTCTGAAAATCTTTCCTTAGATTATTCTGATTTCATTTTTACAGATGCAAAATTCACTCATTCTTTTAAAATATTAAGCACATTGCATTTCATTATTTTTCTTCAATTTATACCAGATATTGTGAGACTGTCAAGTTTTTAAATCTCTTTTTCAGCTCTAGGGCATTTAAACTTTAATATTAGTGTGTTTAAAACTCCTTACGACTGGGAAATAAAAGAAAATGGAGTACCCATTTCTTCCTTCAATCCAGCCACCTCAACACATAATTAAAATGTGGTATTGGTGCTGGACACAGTGGCTCATGCCTGTCATCCCAGCACTTTGGGAGGCTGAGACAGGCAGATCCTGTGAGCCAGAAGTTTGAGACCAGTCTGGGTAACATGGTGAAACCCCATCTCTACAAAAAATTAGTCACACATGGTGGCCTGTGCCTGTGGCCCCAACACTTGGGAGGCTGAGGTCGGAGGATTGTTTGAGCTCAGGAGGATGAGGTTGTAGTGAGCTGTAATTGTACTCCAGCCTGGGTGACAGAGCAAGACCCTGCCCCTGCCCCCGCAAAAAAAAAAGTATCATGAAATTTTTATTAGTATAAAGTTAGGTCTAAGAGTTTTATTTGCAAAGATTACCATGTGGGAGTAATCTCTAGACAGTTTTGCCTTCCTGGCCTCTTTTGTAAGACCCCTCCAAAGGTGGAGAACTGGATCAGGAAAATAAGCAGAGCTTGAATACACACTGCGATTTTTGAGAGGACCATGAATTCAGAACTTGAAAGAACTGGAGTTACTTCTTTCCTTAATTACGCTTTGGAGTTTTGCCCTCGGGACCGAGAACTGAATGTGAGTTCCTCTTCCCTAGGAGTCCAGTCTAATCCTAGACATATGGTAATAAGCACAGTCAGTGTGACAGAAATTGGTGGTGTGAAGGTAAAGTGAAGGGACCCATAATTCATGGTAGATGTTTTCCACTGAGGGGCCAGCATGGGTTTTATGCAGAATGGAGGACATTTGAGATTTCATTTTGGGGGAATAGGAGACTGTAACCTGGAATGGATAAAAAAAATTAAAAGCAATGCTTACACTCAGGTTGGAAACCTTGAATTTGTACTGGTGCTAATTATGGATTTTTTCCTAGTAGTATTTACTGCCCCTATACAGGGGTGGAAAATGAAACTAGTGTATTTACTCAAAATAGGTGATTGGAAGGAAAATGGGACTGAGCAAAGTACTGCTTTATAATCGGCCCCAGATGTTGGGATAAGACTGCTAGAGACTCATTACTTTTCACATATAATGTGAAATTAATCATTAAAACTTTAAGTAAAAATGGAAGTTTTTGGCCAGGTGTGGTGGTTCATTTCTGTAATCCAAGCACTTTGGGAGGCAGAGGTGGGTGGATCACTTGAGGTCAGGAGTTCAAGACCAGCCTGGTTACCAACAGGGTGAAACCACATCTCTACTAAAAATACAAAAATTAGCCCAGTGTCTTGGCTGATGCTTGTAATCCCAGCTACTTGGGAGGCCAAGGTGGGAGGATCACTTGAACCCAGGAGACAGCAGTTGCAATGACACCACTGCGCTCCAGCCTGAGAGACAGAGCAAGACTTCGTCTCAAAAAAAGCAACCAACCAACCAAACATACATGGTATGTTTTAGCCCATTGTACTTACTCTTGTCCAAGCTCAAATTGTCCCTTTTATAGCCTGTAGTGCTACTTCTGCTTGGCTTTTGGGCCTTGTAACAATCCCGTTTATGCTTAGTTTCCTTGTTTTCCAGTGTGACACAATGTTCTTGGCTTATCTTGCATATTTGCTGCCCAGCTACTTTTCCAAGAAGAATGTGAATGTTTAAAACAAAAAGTTTCAGGGCCCCAGTCACACCCCAAACCAGCTTAATCAGAATCCCTGGTGAAGATAGGGCCTAGATACAAACAGGGTCCCCAGAGTGGAGTGCAGTGGTGGGATCTCAGCTCACTGCAACCTCTGCCTCCTGGGTTCAAGTGATTCTCCTGCCTCAGCCTCCTGAGTAGCTGGGACTGCAGTTGTGAGCAACCATTCTCAGCTAATTTTTGTATTTTTAGTAGAAACAGGGTTTTGCCATGTTGGCCAGGCTGGTCTCCAACTCCTGACCTCAAGTGATCCACCCACCTTGGCCTCCCGAAGTGCTGGAATTACAGGCATAAACCACCACACCCTGCCAGGATACAGTATTTTTTAAAAAGCACACCCAGCCTTGGATGGAAAACCACTTGAGGGAGAGTATGCTGCTTTATTGGGCTCTGTAAACACCTTATCTCTGCACAAGGCTGGGGCTAAAGCTCTCATTGCTACGTAGTGACCTTTCTTCCTCTCCTGCTTAAAGCTTGTTTCAGAATTTTGACCTGAATGCATCTGTGTTGAAAGCCAGGCTTGGTCAGTCACCCCAGGACTCTGTGTAGGTCCCTTTCCTTGCTTGTATGTTGAGTTGGGGCTCATCTTCGTGCCTCTGGGAAATAAATTATTTGATAGCTTGCTTAGAGTCTCTCAGTACTTTCCCTTGCCCTTAGAATGAATACTAAAATATGTGGCATGCAGTGTAGACTGTGCACAGACTTCAGTGTAGACTGCTTAAGCCCCCTCTTGGTTCCTGGAGTCTGCCATGCTTCCTTCTACCACCAGGCCTTTGCACATGCTGCTGTCTGCTGGGAATGCCTTGCCTTTCCTCATTCTTTAATTCTCCTCTACTCGTCTTTCAGGCATCAGCTTGACTGTCTTCCTTGGGGGAGCATCTCTGAACTTGGTACACCAGATCAGCACCCATGTGCTGACTTTGTCTCATTGGTAATATTTCTCTACCTTCAGGACACATATCAAGGCCCAGAAGTTGCAGTTTTGCATATGTTTGTGTGATCATTTGATGCATGTCTCTCTGGAGCCTGATTCTTTGGGGCCCACGTCCTGTCTCCACCACTTTTACCTGTGGGACCTTGAACAAATCATTTCATCTCTGGTCCCCAGTTTCTTTTAACTGCAAAACAGGGATAATATAATACTTTCACCTGCCTTGTGAGGTGGGGATGAAGATTAAATAGGGTAATTTGTGTAAAGCACTTAGAACAGAGCTAGCTATTAATAGTAGAGAATCTTGGCAGGTATTACTAATGATTACTGCAGTGGACCACAAGCTCCACACAGGCAGTGGTCATTTCTGTTTGTTTAGATTTGTATGCAGGGTGCTTGGCACATGGATGGTGCTCAGGAAATATTTGCTGGATGAATGAATGAAGTGGAGATAATAGTAATACCATGTTTATAGAATTCCATGAGGATATAAAATAATGCACATATATAAGTTCTTGGTAGCCTGTCTAACTCATAGTAGGTGGTCAATAACTATTCAATGCCTGAATGAAGAAAGTCGGGACAATAGTAATACCAGCTTAGGAGATTGTCGTAGGGATCTAAGGTAACCCTGTAGTACCTTGTAGAGTGCCTAGCACATAGTAGGTGCTCAGAAAATATTTGTTGAATGAATGAGTGAAGTGGGGATGATGGTAACACCAGCTCTTAGGGTTGCTGTGGGAATAGAGGATAAGGCAGGTCAATAGCTTGTTGTATTGTGGTTGCACCTGGTAGACACTCTGTTGAGTGAAATGAGAGGAGCTGCTATGAGTTTCTTTCTCCTGGGGCTTAGGAGAGAACCCTTTTGGGGTACAGAATGGTATGGAGCAGACACTGGTCCTCTTGAAGGAAGAATGGGCAGCTGATGACTACTTGCCAAGCTCTGACCTGAATGAAAAGTTGAATCATTCCTTTCCCTCTTCCTCCCTAACCTGTTCTTTCTTTCCACTAGAATCCTTGCCCAGAGTCCAGCACCTCCTTCCTGTCCAGGATCACCTTCTGGTGGATCACAGGGTAAGGCTGGGCTCCTGAGACCTCAGGGAGGTGGTGGGGAATGAATGAATGAATGAATGAATGACCATGCTGAGCTCCCTACTTGACTTCTGTCTGCTTCACTTTTCTGCAGAGTTGTCTTGAGTCTGCCTGTGCTGGCCATGTGGTCTCAGAGACATCAACTCTGTGCCCCACGTCCATCACCTTGAATGTGATAAACACATGAGCCATGAGCAGCTTAAATATCTGCAGAAGGCTTGGCCTGGGACAGTCATACACTGGACTGCTTTTGCTTTAGGTTCAGATTTGGGTTTTTATTTATTTATTTATTGCCTGGACATCATATTCAATCTGACAGATTTGGGTTTTTTAAATAAGTATAGTTACTATTGATATTGTTCCCCTCCCATCCCCCATTCTTTAGAAAAATAATACTGTCTCACTATAGGAAATGTTGGTTAAAAAAACACATGTGGCCGGGCGCGGTGGCTCACGCCTGTAATCCCAGCACTTTGGGAGGCCGAGGCAGGTGGATCACGAGGTCAAGAGATCGAGACCATCCTGGTCAACACGGTGAAACCCCGTCTCTACTAAAACTACAAAAAATTAGCTCGGCATGGCGGCGCGTGCCTGTAATCCCAGCTACTCAGGAGGCTGAGGCAGGAGAATTGCCTGAACCCAGGAGGCAGAGGTTGTGGTGAGCCGAGATTGCGCCATTGCAGTCCAGCCTGGGTAACAAGAGCGAAACTCCGTCTCAAAAAAAAAAAAAAAAAACAAAAAACAAAAAAACACGTGTGCAGATCAGTAGTAAGGAAACACCCAGAGGCAACCACTGTCACCATTTTAGTATGCCTCCTTCTGGTCTTTTCTTTTTGAGATGGAGTCTCACTCTGTCTCCCAGGCTGGAGTGCAACGGTGCGATTTCAGTTCACTATAACCTCCGCCTCCTGGGTTCAAGCGATTCTCCTGCTTCAGTCTCCCATGTAGCTAGGATTACAGGCGTGTGACATCATGCTTAGCTAATTTTTGTATTTTTAGTAGAGACAGGGTTTTGCCATGTTGGCCAGGCTGGTTTGAACTCCTGACCTCAGGTGATCGACCCACATCGGCCTCCCAAAGTGCTGGGATTACGGGTGTGAGCCACCATGCCCAGCCACCTTGTGGTTTTCTTTTTGTACATCTTTTTCTGCCCATTGTCAACATCTTATTGGGGATTATTTGAAGACTCTTTCTTCCACCCTAATATGCATCATCTTTTTGGGTTTTTTTGAGACAGGCTTTCGCTCTGTCGCTGAGGCTGGAGTGCCGTGGCACAATCGTAGCTCACTGCAGTCTTGATCTACCGGGTTCAGGGGATGCTCCTGCCTCAGCCTCCCGAGTAGCTGGGACTATAGGCACGCTCCACCATCCCCAACAGATTTTTGTATTTTTTGCAGGGACTGGGTTTCACTGTGTTGCCCAGGCTGGTCTCCAACTCCTAAGCTCACAAAGTCCTCCCACCTTGGCCTCCTGAAGTGCTAGGATTATAGGCATGAGCTACTGGTCCTGGCCTATGTTAGCCTTTTTTAATGTAAATTTTTTTAAAGTTGGCGGGGCATGGTGGCTCATGCCTGTAACGCCAACAGTTCGTGAGGCCAAGGTGGGAGGATTGCTTGAGCCCAGCAGCTCAAGATCAGCTTGGGCAACATAGGGAGACTCTGTCTCTACAAAAATAAAAAATAATTAGCCAGTAATAATGGCTCACACCTGAAATCCCAGCTACTCGGGAGGCTGAGGTGGGAGGATCACTCTGGGCCAGGAGCTGGATGCTACAGAGAGCTGTGATCATGCCACTGTACTCCATCCTGGGTGACACAGCGAGATCCTGTCACCAAATAATAAAGGAATGAGGCCCGAGCATGGTGGCTAATGCCTTTAATCTCAGTGTTTTGGTAGGCTGACAGGGCAGATTGCCTGAGGTCAGGAGTTTGAGACCAGCCTGGGCAACACGGTGAAACCTCGTCTCTACTAAAATACAAATAATTAGTCAGGTATGGTGGCATGTGCCGGTAGTCCCAGAGTTGGGAGGCTGAGGCAGGAGAATTGGTCGAACCCAGGAGGCAGAGGCTGCAGTGAGCCAAGAACCCGCTACGGCACTCCAACCTGGGTGACATAGCGAGACTCTATCTCAAAAAAACAAAAAAATAAAAAATGAATGAAAGAGTGAATTAGAGCCATCTTGATATTTTCCTCCTGAATCATCTTTTTTCCCCAAATCTTTTCTATGCACTCCCCAAAAAGAAAGCTATTTTTCCTTTATGACCCAACAGAATGAGCTATTATAACCTTGTAATATGTGCAAATGTCTATCCACATTCAGACATCCCCAGCTGTGTGGCTGCCTTCATTCACAGCGGGCAGTTGTGCTGGGGAAGGGCGCAGCATCGGCATGCGTGTGGAGTGAGTGAGTCCCGTCCTTCTCTTCTCATTGACTCATTGCCTAACTACCTTGTGTCTTGGCCTCAGGTTGATCGTCCGGGGCTACCACCAACCCCTGGAGAGCAGTGGCTTCTGGTCCTTAAACAAGGAGGACACGTCAGAACAAGTCATGCCTGTTTTGGTAAAGAACTGGAAGAAGAAATGCACCAAGTCTAGGAAGTAAGTGTGTTTCCTTGTGCTCTAGAATGCCCCGGTTTCCTCCTTTCTGCCCCTGTGGCCTGAATCCAGGCTGCATCCCTGGCAATGCTGCTTGTTACTAGCTTTGTGATTCTCCCTTCTCCTCCAGGCCTCAGTTTGTTTTTCTGCCAAATGGGGTAAAATCTCACAAGTCATTAAGGCAACTGAGTAGAAAAGAAGACAGAAGCTGGGCATGGTGCCTCACGTCTGTAATCCCAGCACTTTGGGAGGCCAAGGCGGGTGGATCACAAGGTCAGGAGTTTGAGTCCAGCCTGGCCAACATAGTGAAACCCCATCTCTACTAAAAATATAAAAATTAGCTGGGTGTGGTGGTGAGGGCCTGTAATCCCAGCTACTTAGGAGGCTGAGGCAGAAGAATCGCCCGATCCCAGGACGCAGAAGTTGCAGTGAGCCAAGATTGCACCACTGCACTTCAGCCTGGGAGACAAGTGAGACTGCCTCGAGAAAAGAAAAGGAGAGAGAAAAATGCTGCCAAAGCAGGCAGTTGATGTTGTTTGCCGTGGCACATGACTGTCCTTCCTTAAGTCAGTCTCACTTTTTCTGTCCCTTTCTGAGTGTCTGGCATCCTTTGTGTTCCTGCTGTTTGAAGTGTTTCTGTCCAACACACCCAGCTGACCATGTACATTTGTTTAGCCAAAGAAGCCCCATTTGCAGGTGATTTTGGCTGTACTGGATTTTAGACTCACCCTCTATGTAAGGCACCACCATGCCTGACTTATTTATTATTTTATATATGTATTTTTTTTTGGCACAGTTTTCATTCTTGTCACCCAGGCTGGAGTGCAGTGGCGCAATCTCGGCTCACCACAACCTCTGCCTCCTGGGTTCAAGCAGTTCTCTGCCTCAGCCTCCCAAGTAGCTGGGATGTGCCACCACACCTGGCTATTTTTGTATTTTGAGTAAAGACAGGGTTTCTCCATATTGGTCAGGCTGGTCTCAAACTCCCAACCTCAGGTGATCTGCCTGCCTTGGCTTCCCAAAGTACTGGTATTACAGGGGTGAGCCATGTGCCTGGCCTTTTTAATTTTTTTTTTTTTTTTTTTTAATAGAGACAGGTCTCACAATGTTGCCCAGGCTGGTCTCCAACTCTTGGCTTCCAGAGGTCCTCCTATCTCAGCCTCCCAAGTAGCTGGGATTACAGTTGCGATCCACCATACACATCTAAGTTCTGGTTTAAAACAACTCAGGCTGCCCTGGGGAAGGTGGATATTAGGGATGAGAGTGAAGGCAGATAGACCTGGGTGGGGACCTCAAGGCCTGTCCATGAAGTTCCTTCATGCCTCACTGGGAGCCTCCATTTTATTTATTTATTTTGACACAGGGTCTCACTCTTTTGTCCAGACTGGAGTGCAGTGGTGCCATCTCAGCTCACTGCAGCCCTCATCGCCTAGGTGGAGTGATCCTCCTACTTCAGCCTCCCGAGTAGCTGGGTCTATGGGCATGCGCCACCACACCTAATATTTTTTTGTAGAGATGGTATCATGCCATGTTGTCCAGGTTGTGCTTGAGCTCCTGAGCTCAAACAATCCACCTACCTTGGCCTCCAAAAGTACTGAGATTACAGGCATGAGTCTCCATTTATTACCCAGAGTATTTTCTGAAAATTCAGTGAGATAAATGCCATAATAAGCTGTGCCCTGGTCCTGAGCAAGTGCTGGGCAGGTTTTAGTTGTACAAGTTATATTTATTCATCTCTACACTTCCATCTTGCTAGGGAGGGTGTGGTGAGAACTGGCTCATTGGGCTTGAAAGCAGGCCACCTGAAAGGGGGCCGGCTCTGTGAGTACCTTGGTGTTTAGGGATGCTCAGCTTGGGGCCAGGGCATCATTTCCTAGGGACATTGACAGATGGATCGCTTGCTTTATTCCCAGAGGCATAAGCCAGATCTGGCACCTGTAGCCCCTGTGGAACTAGAGAGTGACAAGAACAACCCTGTCCTAGGCTGGAATTTCCTGGTGTGGCCCTTTACACCCAGATCCCTTTAGTTAACCGGAGAAGGGAATGCAGCCCATGCAGCTCTGGGCTGCTCAGGGACCACGTGAGGGAGGCCTGGGCTTGGAGGTCTGCATGGCTTCTTGGACCACTTTACAATCTTTCTTCACCCCTGAGTGACTTCATCTCAAAAGTCAGGTGTGCTGGGACACAGTGGCTCATGCCTATAATGAAAGCACTTTGGAAGGTGGAGGTGGGAGAATCACCTGAGGTCATGAGTTTGAGAACAGCCTGGCCAGCATGGTGAAACCCTGTCTCTACTAAAAATACAAAAATTAGCTGGGTGTGGTCACACTTGCCTGTAATCCCAGCTACCTGGGAGGCTGAGGCACAAGGAATTGCTTGAACCTGGGAAGCAGAGGTTGCAGTGAGCCAAGATCACACCACTGCACTCCAGCCTGGGGGACAGAGTGAGACTCTATCTCAAAAAAAAAAGAAAAAATGCGGGTGTGAGCAATCTCCCTGCTTCTACCTTTGGGTATGAAAACCCAGTGCTTCACTGGTTTGTGTGTAATGTTCTTTTTTGTGTATGGCCTCTTAGAGCTTAGGGCCATTTTGGATTGTGGTTTTTGCTGGAGTGACTATAAAACGCTTCTGTGAGTCTGGAAGAGTTTGGCAGTTTTGTTTGTGTGTTTTTTTGTGTGTGTTTAACTATAGATATAGTTACTATACAGCCAGCCACTCCCTTCCCAGACATCCACCCAAGAGAGCTGAGAACATATGTTTATAAAAGATTGATACAGGAATGTTCTTAGCTACTTTGTTTGTGATAACTCAAACTGGAGGTAAGCCAGACATCTATTAACAAGTGAACAGACAGATTTACCCATTATATGCATCTGCACAACTGAATTCTAAGTTATGTACAAGAATGAACCATTGGCTGGGCACAGTGGCTCATGCCTGTAATCTCAGCACTTTGGGAGGCTGAGGTGGGTGGATCACCAGAGGTCAGATTAAGACCAGCCTGGCTAACTTGGTGAAACCCCATCTCTACCAAAAATACAAAAATTAGCCATGTATGGTGGTGTGCACTTGTAATCCTAGCTACTTGGGAGGCTGAGGCACGAGAATCGCTTGAACCTGGGAGGTGAAGGTTGCAGTGAGCCGAGATTGTGCCACTGCACTCCAGCCTGGGTGACAGAGCCAGACTCTGTCTCAAAAAAAAATAAAATAAAATAAAAAATAAAAAAAAAAGGATGGTCGGGATGGCTCACACCTGTAATCCTAGCACTTTGGGAAGCCAAGGTGGGTGGATCACCTGAGCTAAGGAGTTCAAGACCAGCCTGGGCAACACAGTGAAACCCCATCTCTAAAAATACAAAAAATTAGCTGTGCAAGGCAGCTTACACCTGTAGTCCCAGCTACTCGGGAGGCTGAGGCAGGAGAATCAGTTGAGCCCGGGAGGCAGAGGCCACAGTGAACGGAGATCGTGCTACTGCACTCCAGCCTAGGCGACAGTGAGAATTTGTCTCTTTAAAAAAAAAATAAAAATGAGGCTGGGGACGGTGGCTCACGCCTGTAATCCCAACACTTTGACACTTTGGGAAGCCAAGGCGGGTGTATCACCTGAGGTTGGGGTTCAACACCAGCCTGACCAACATGGAGAAACCCCATCTCTACTAAAAATACAAAAAAATAATTTGAAGAGAAATAAAAGAGACAGGTTTCGTCAATGCACCCTGGTAAAGTTAAGGGACTAGAGTGTAAGAAGAATGTGATGTACAGGCAGAATGCAGGGGCAGTCGAGCTAGAAGTGATCTTAGGGAACACAGTCATGGAAGAGCAGCAAGATGCCATTTCTTGCTCAACTCCAGTCCTCTGGTAGCAGTCACCTGGAGGGCTGCTTGAACGTAACTCAGTGGGAAAGAATGCCATGAGTGACTGTGGGTGTCTGCTGTGCGTGTGAGAAGGAAGGGAAGGGCCCAGTATTTGACATGCTTGAGATCTAACCCCTTCCTTTTCCATATGACAAAATCTAAAGCCAGAGAGGTGAGCTAACCAGCTTTGGGGTCACACTGTGAGCTGGCAGTAGAATGTGGCAGGTGACCTGACTCTCAGAAGAACATTCCTCTAAGCCAGGGGCTGGCCAAAAATGGACTGAGGTCCACATATGGCTCATGAGCTCAGCATGGATTTCATTTTTTAATTTTTTTGAGACAGAGTCTTGCTCTGTTGCCCAGGCTGGAGTGCTGTGGTATGACCTTGGCTCAACGCGACCTCTGCCTCCCAAAAAGCTGGAATGACTGTCATGCTCCACCACGCCCAGCTAATTTTTTTGTGGGGCACAGCGTCTCACCCTTTTGCCCAATCGGGAATGCAGTGGCGTGATCTTGGCTCACTGCAACTTCCACCTTTTGGGTTCAAGTGATCCTCCTGCCTCAGCCTCCTGAGTTAGCTGTGACCACAGGTATGCACCACCATGCCCTGCTAACTTTATTTTGTTTTATTTATTTATTTTTTGAGACGGAGTTTCGCTCTTGTTACCCAGGCTGGAGTGCAATGGCGCGATCTCGGCTCACCGCAACCTCCGCCTCCTGGGTTCAGGCAATTCTCCTGCCTCAGCCTCCCGAGTAGCTGGGACTACAGGCGCACACCATCACGCCCAGCTAATTTTTTGTATTTTTAGTAGAGATGGGGTTTCACTGTGTTGGCCAGGATGGTCTCGATCTCTTGACCTTGTGATCCGCCTGCCTCGGCCTCCCAAAGTGCTGGGATTACAGGCTTGAGCCACCGTGCCCGGCCAATTTTTTTATTTTTAGTACAAACCAGGTTTTACCATGTTGGCCAGGCTGGTCTCAAACTCCTAGCCTGAAGCATCCCGTCCGAGTCCACCTCTCAAAGTGCTGAGATTACAGGTATGAGTCACAGCGCCCAGCCAGATTTCATATTTTTAACGGTGAAAAAAAAAAAACAGTATTGCATGACAGATGCTAATTCTGTAAAATTTAAATTTTAGTGCTTCTAAATGCATTTTTACAGGAACAAAGTCACACCCATCGATTTCTGTATTATCTAAGTCTGCTTTTCCACTACGCAGGAAGAGACAGGTATTTGTGACAATGACCATATGGCCTGGAATGCTGAAAGTTTCCAGAAAAAGTTTCTTACCTCTCCTTTCTTCCAGTGTCTCTTGAACTTTAATGTCCATACACACCACCTAGAGAACTAGTTACAATTCAAATTGTTTCAGTTGATCTGGGCTGAGGCCTAAAATTCTGCGCTGTTAATAAGAACCAGGTGAGGCCATGGCTGCTGGTCCACGGACCATACTTTGAGCAGTGAGGATCAACCCCAGTGTGTCTCTACATGTCAACCTGAAAATCACCAGCAGCAGTACCTGGGGGTGTGTTAGAAATGCAGATACTCAGGCACACCTAGACCTACTAAACTGAAAATCTGAGTGGGGCCCAGAAAGCTGTGTTTTGTAGTAACAAGCTATCGGCCAATACAGTGGCTCATGCCTGTAATCCCAGCACTTTGGGAGGCCGAGGCAAGGAGTTTGACACCAGCCTGGCCAATATGGTGAAACACCATCTCTACTAAAAATATATTTTAAATTAGCTGGGTGTGGTGTTGCATGCCTGTAATCCCAGCTACTCAAAGGCTAAGGTGGAAAATTCGCTTGAACCCCGGAGGTGGAGGATGCAGTGAACCAAGATCACGCTACAGTACTCCAGCCTGGGAAACAGAGTGAGACTCCATGTCAGTCAACCAACCAACCAAATATATTAAGCTATCCAGGTGATTCTGATGCAGGCTTGAATTTGAACACCATGTCTCCTGCAGGTCCAGACTCTGAGAGATTTAAGGTAAGACTAAGAAAATTCAGTGTCAGCCGGGCGCGGTGGCTTATGCTTGTAATCCCAGCACTTTGGGAGGCCAAGGCGGGTGGATCACGAGGTCAAGAGATCGAGACCATCCTGGCCAACACGGTGAAACCCCGTCTCTACTAAAACTACAAAAAATTAGCTGGGCGTGGTGGCGCGTGCCTGTAACCCCAGCTACTCAGGAGGCTGAGGCAGGAGAATTGCCTGAACCCAGGAGGCGGAGATTGCGGTGAGCCGAGATCGCGCCATTGCAGTCCAGCCTGGGTAACAAGAGCGAAACTCCGTCTCAAAAGAAAAAAAAAGAAAATTCAGTGTCAGCATGAGTATGCTTTCACAAATGCTGAAAAGGCTAGAACTTCCTTAAACATTCCACCTGCAACTCAGCTAACATAAAGCAGGTGGTAGTTTAACAGATAAGTTTCATATTTATAAAAATGTTTAATGCTGCTTCACAGAAAAATTTGTCAACCTGACCAAGAAGGAATAGTTGTAATGAGCACAACATTACAAAAAGAATGACACAGTTAATAATAAAAAGACAGAAAAGACATGGTACGTCATTTGAAGTCATCCTTCACCATTAAATGTTTTTAACTGTGCTTAAAAGGGAATTTCCATAGTCTATCTCTATATGGTCTCGTGATATGGGTCCAGCTTTGCAAAATGGTAAGTTGCACTGTCTTTTTTTTTTTTCAGATGGAGTTTCGCTCTTGTTGCCCAGGCTGTAGTGCAATGGCGTGATCTCAGCTCACTGCAACCTCTGCCTCCTGGGTTCTAGTGATTCTCCTGCCTCATCCTCCGATTACAGACATGAGCCACCACACCCGGCTAATTTTGTGTTTTTGAAGAGACGAGGTTCATCATTTTGGTCAGGTTCGTCTCGAACTCCTGACCTCAGGTGATCCACCCTTGCCTCTGCCTTCCAAAGTGCTGGGATTACAGGTGTGAGCCACTGTGTCCGGCCTGCACTGTTGTCTTTAAATTTTTCAAAGCCAGCTAGGCAGCAATAGACCTGTCACCGTACCCCAGGACAGGCACCAGAACACTCAGTGTAGCATGGATCATGATAGTAAAATACAGGGAACAACCTGTTTTTGCAGTGAATGGGAGAAAGGTAATTCCAGCAGGGCACATCCACATGCCAGACAAGCATGTATCATGAACACAAATGAAGGAAGCCAGTCATGGCAGCAGTGCATCTGCAGTCCTAGCTACTTGGTAAGCTAAAGCAGGAGGATTGCTTGAGCCCAGGAGTTCAAGGCTGTAGTGAGCTATGATCACACTGCTGTACTCCAGCCTAGGGTACAGAGTGTGACCCCATTTCAAAACCAAAACAACACCACCAAAAAATCAGAATGAACCCAGATGATATACTATTAACTACACAAAGAGAACTCCCTGTACAGTATGATCCCATTTAAATCTGTCAAAATATTTTTTTTTAAACCTATATGCTTATACATTGTCTTCTAAAAGCATGTACAAAACTGTCACTTTGGAGGAGAGGAACTGCTGGAAGAGAAGACAATATACTTCTTATATCTTTCTGTATGATTTGATTCTTTTTTTTCTTTTCCTACAGTAGATGACAAGTATTTGTTCAGCAGTTGCTGTGCATTGTTTTATGTACGTAGGATATAGCAGCCTACCTGGAGCTGACATTCTAGTGGGGAAGGGAAAGAAAAGAAAATATGTGTACTTTTAAAAATTCTTACTTTTAATTTATTATTATTATTTTTTGAAACTGGGTCTCACTCTGTTGCCCAGGCCAGAGTGCAGTGGCTCAATTTTGGCTCACTGCAACCTCTGCCTCCCAGGTTCAAAGGATTCTCATGTCTGAGTCTCCTGAGATTATAGGCATGCATCACCATGCCCAGCTAATTTTTTTTTTTTTTTTAAAGGAAAAACAGGGTTTTGCCAGGTTGGCCAGACTGGTCTGGAGCTCCTGGCCTCAAGTGATCCACCTACCTCGGACTTCCAAAGTGCTGGGATTACCGGTGTGAGCCACCACACCCAGCCCAAAATAAGTAAATTTTAGTGTGTGTTTAGACCATGCCATATCTGCGGTCTAACCACAGTTAACTAATGTGGTCCATGGGACACTTACAGTCCATACAGTACTTTGTGACCAGTTGGTGATAATATGAAGAGGCAGCACCATAATGGAGATCAACTATGGCACCAAGCATGCCATTCAGCTCAGCTCACATTTTTTTCTTTTTTTCTTACAATGCTTTCTTAATTCAGGAAGCAGAAGGCACTGGTTTCCATCCTGGCACAAATGCCTTAGCCTGCCATGTTGGCCAGGCTGGTCTTGAACTCTTGGCCTCAAGTGATCTGCCTGCTTTGGCCTCGAAAGTGCTGGGATTACAGATGTGAGCCACCGTGCCTGACTGCCACCTGCTGGTTTATAAAGGCCCCTGTGATTCACTTGCAACCAAGATTGAGAATCCCTGGTGCAGAGTGCCTTCCTGAGTCCAGGAATGATTTGCAGCGCCCACGTCCCTTCCAGGCATGTCTGTGTCTCCCTGTGGCTGTTTCTGTGAGACCCTGCATTTTCGAGTTCTGCTTTTATTTGTGTCACCTGAGCATGTTCCCACAGTCACCCTGACCATGCTGCCTGCTGCATATTGATCCCTTTTGTATCTTCCGTCCTGGGTCCTCTCCCATCTTTTCTGGGGTCAGTCCTTTCTTGTGTTACATTGTGCTGCTTTCTCTCCTGGCAGCAAAGCATGAGGCAGCCAGTTCAGAGTGGGGACTGTAGTCATCATCATCACTGAGGTATTGTGAACCAGGAAAGAGATATGATCTGTTTCAACACAGCACAGTGCTCAAGCACCCTTGATAAATGTTGACTGTCATTGTCATTGTTGATGTTTTGGTGATTATTATTGATGCTGGGTGGCTTCTTCCTGAGATCGGGGCAGATACCCAGCTGTCCTGTCCCTTGGTGTTCTTATCAGGGTCCTTCCCTAAGTCTGCAGCTAAGGCATCTGCCAGGGCTGGGGTCTCATCTGAAGACTCAACTGGGGAAGGGCGCACTTTGAAGCTCACCTCGTTGTTGGCAGTACTAGGTTTCCCAATTGTTGAAATACTTCCTTATTACTGTGGAAACAGCCAGTGCCCCAGGTACCTTTTACAATGAACTGTCTGGGGCTCTCTTGTGATCTGAGCACTAAAGGGGTCCCTGGGCCTCTGCCTGTTGGATGATGCCCTTGTCAGACTGGTTATCTATTTTGAATATCATCTCTTCTTGCAGTGCTTGGGAACCAGGGGGCTATGCCCTTTCCCTCTTGCAGTTCCTTGCATCCTGGTCCTGGGAAAGTGTGCTTAACACAGCAGAGATACTGTTATCTGGGCTGGGTTTTACCCATCGCTGCTGGTACAGGATGCTGGCTCGGGCCTAGTGCCCTCAGTGGATGGAGCGCTCTGCACAGCTGCAAAGCACTGTTCCTGCCCCAAGGGACTGAACTCCAGTACCACCTGCCTCTCAACCAGACAGCCTGTTTATGGCCTCTGCAGAGCAGGTCTACTTTCTGAGCATCCTGGCTGTCTGGTGCTCTGCCATCTCCTCCCTGAAGTGGCCAGTTTTTCTTGCCCTTGGTTTTAGCATCTGACTCATATAACTCCCCTCCCCTCCTTTGTCTCTTTTTGCCAGGGGTCACGGGCATCAGCGGTCCAGGGAAGGAAGCAAAGCAAATGGAGAATGGCATGCTGGTGACAGACAGTGCGGGGAAGCAACTACAGAAGTAAGTGGGTGGAGGTGGCAAGTATCCTTGTGTTTGATTATAGAGGACTTCCTTAGATCCCTGGGGATTTATAGCATGTGCAGTATGTTAACCATGCTAGATTTTAAAAACTGGCCAAGTTGGCTGGGCATGGTGGCTCACACCTGTAATCTCAGCACTTTCGGAGGCTGAGGTGGGTGGATCACCTGAGGATAGGAGTTCAAGACCAGTCTGTCCAACATGGTGAAACCCTGTCTCTACTAAAGATAGAAAAATTAGCCAGGCATGGTGGCAGGTGCCTGTAAATTCTAGCTACTCGGAAGGCTGAGGCATGAGAATCATTTGAACCCAGGAAGCAGAGGTTGCAATGAGCTGAGATTGCACCATGGCACTCGAGCCTGGACAACAGAGTGAGACTCCATCTCAAAAAACAAAAGCAAAAAACAGCAAAAGAACAACAACAGACATTGACAAAGAGCCTAAACATACCAGACCTTGGGGATTTGAGAAAGGATGGTGGACCTGCAGTTGCTATAGGGGTCAGAAGAGGGCAAAGACAATGTGGCCTAGCACTGTGCTTTGGTACATGTCACTTTTGCCATTGTTATCATCTTATACAGCTTGCATTCTAGTGGGAGATTCCAGACAGTGCATGAGCGCAGAAGGATGTAAGATTTTCGTCCGAAGTGCTAGCTTGGATTTGTGAAGCCCTAGGTCATGAAGCAGGAAGCCCCAGCTGCCCACCTGAATTCTAGATTTCATCCAGAGTTGGTTCTGATTCTTTCCTCTGCTGCTCCCTGAAAACCCACACTTGCTTTTGGATTTGAACGCCACTTCCACCTTACTTGGCCTTAACCAAAGACCTTTGCACAGATCTCATGGGCAAGGAAAGGTTACCCACCCCTAGGCCCTAGATCAAAGAGGGGAGGTGCTGGAGGTTCATTTGGTTTTCAGGAAGTGTTTTCAGGACACAGTTTTGGGGGTGCAGTGATGAATCACATGGGGCTCTTAACCTCAGGTAGTTTGTAATCTTGTTCAGTAGATAATTAGGTAGAGGAAGGCATAGAAAGTTCCATGGCAAAGAACCACATCTGTGTTTTGCATGGCCTCCATAATTTCTTTTTTCTTTTTTTTTTTTTTTGAGATGGAGTCTCCCTCCGTTGCTCAGACTGCAGTTCAGTGTTCAGTGGCACCAACTC
>NW_016107694.1:199282-200926 GCF_001604975.1 Cebus imitator | reverse complement strand
AAAAAGCACGCACTTTTTGCATATCTGTGGTCATGGGCTTTTTGCAGACCCCCAGAGATCATCACAGATTGTGTTTTCCACAGGCCTCATTCCTGCCTGAGACATTCCCTTTCTCTGGGGACGTATAACCCTGGGGAATGAGATGGCAGGGGAGGGGGTGCAGGTGTTTGCACATGTTCATATATATGTTTACATGTGCGCCTGTGTTGTTGACATCCCTATGCTTTACTTCTCCAGACAGCTCAGCAGTTCCTCCTCCTATAGTGGGGACATCAGCAGGCACCACAGCAGTACCGCAGAGCTGCAGAAAGCCGAAGCCAAGAAGAAGACTTGGAAGCTGATGGAGGCTGAGAAGGCACAGACAGGGCAGGTGAGATTTGCTCCTTGAGTGATGATGGTGGCTGCAGCTTACAGAATGCCCACTATGCAAAGTGCCTTGTCTACAATACACTTGTAAAGGTACTATTTACTGCACCAGAAACTGAGGCCAGAGAGGTTTAGTGACTTACCCAAGGTCACTGCTGGTAAGCGGCAGAACTGAGATTTGAACCCTAGCAGACTCCTAGGTTGGTGCTTGTAGTCTCTGCTCTACTGACTGCCACATCGATTTGAGCAGCTTAGGGGCTCTCATTAGCTGTAGGTGACCTGAATGCTTTAAATCAGGGCTTTTTGCAATGTGGGGTTCAGTTGTGCCTGAAATGGTTTCAGGTTGTGTGCAGACATATTCAATGACAGATGAATGTTTTATTTTTTATTTCTTTTTTGAGATAGAGTTTCACTCTGTCACCAAGTCTGGAGTGCAGTGGTGCGATCTTGGCTCACTACAACCTCTGCCTCCCAGGTTCAAACAATTTTCCTGTCTCAGCCTCCCATGTAGCTTGGATTACAGACACTGGCTACCATGCCCAGCTAATTTTTGTCTTTTTAGTAGAGACAGGATTTCACCATGTTGGCCAGGCTAGTCTTGAACTCCTGGGCCCATCTTCCCTCCTCAGCCTCCCAAAATGCTGGGATTACAGGTGTAAGCCATTGCACCTGGCTTGTTTTTCATTTCTCATTTAGTCCTTATGATTATGAGAAAGTCTCAGTTGGGTCCTAGCCTGCTTTCAGGACCTAACAGTTGGTAGCCTCTCTCTGTAACAAGGAGAGTGCGTTTCGAGCTCCTGTTTTATTTATTTATTTGTTTAAAAGATCATGTTGGTGATCCAATGTTTATTTTTAAAAATAAATGTGATTACGTTTTTTTAAAAAAAATAGGGAATGGAATTTTTTAAGTAGGTAAAAAATAAGCATACAGATAAAGAAAAGCAAAAAAAAACCCATGAAAAGCGGGGGAGTGAGGCTGCGTCACTTTCTTTTAAATCTGCTCTATTGTTAAAAGAACTAGAGGAGCAAAATCAAACAAATTCAAAAGCTAGCAGAAGACAAGAAATAACTAAGTTCAGAGCAGAACTGAAGGAGATAGCTAGAGACAGAAAAAACCCTTCAAAGAAATCAGTGAATCCAGGAGGTGGTTTTTTGAAAAGATCAACAAAATAGACCACTAGGCAGACTAATAGAAAAGAGAGACAAATAGATGCAATAAAAAGTAATAAAGGGGCCGGGCGCGGTGGCTCAAGCCTGTAATCCCAGCACTTTGGGAGG
>NW_016107694.1:181547-199017 GCF_001604975.1 Cebus imitator | reverse complement strand
TCAGATATTACTACAAACACCTCTTGCAAATAAACCAGTAAATCTAGATGACATAGATAAATTCCTGGACATGTACACTCCCTAAGACTAAACCAGGAGGAAGTTAAATCCCTGAATAGACCAATAATGAGGTTTGAAATTGAGGCAGCAATTAATAGCCTACCAAACAAAAGTCCAGGACCAGACAGGTTCGCAGCTGAATTTTACCACAGATAAAAAGAGGAGCTGGTACCATTCCTTCTGAAACTATTCAAAACAATACAAAAAGAGGGAATCCTACCTAACTCATTTTATGAGACCAATGTCATTCTGATACCAAAACCTGGCAGAGACACAACTTAAAAAAAATTTCGGGCCTATATCCATGATGAACCTTAATGGGAAAATCCTCAATAAAATACTGGCAAACTGAATCCAGCAGCACATCAAGAAGCTCCATCATGATCAAATCAGCTTCATCCTCAAAATGCAAGGCTGGCTCAACATATGCAAATTTGTAAACATAAACAGAACCAAGACAAAAAACTACATGATTATCTCAATAGATGCAGAGAACGCCTTCGACAAAATTCAACAGACCTTTATGATAAAAACGCTGAAGAAATGAGGTATTCGTGGAACGTATCTCAAAATAAGAGCTATTTTTGACAAACCCACAGACAGAAACAGTATATGGGCAAAAACTGGAAGCATTCCCTTTGGAAACTGGCACAAGACAAGGATGCCCTCTCTCACCACTCCTACTCAACATAGTATTGGAAGTTCTGGTCTGGGAAATTAGTCAAGAAAAAGAAATAAAGGGTATTCAACTAGGAAAAGAGAAAGTTAAATTGTTTTTATTTGCAGATGACATGATTGTATATTTAGAAGACCCCATCATCTCAGCCCAAAATCTCCTTAAGCTGATAAGCACATTCAGCAAAGTCTAAGAATACACAATCAATGTGCAAAAGTCACAAGCATTCCTGCATGCCAATAACAGCCAAATCATGAGTGAACTCCCATTCATAATTGCTATAAAGAGAGTAAAATAGGAATACATCTAACAAGGGATGAAAGGACTTCTTGAAGGAGAATTACAAACCATTGCTCAAGGAAACAGAGGAAACAAACAGATGGAAAAACATTCCGTGCTCATGGTTAGGAAGAATCAATATTGTGAAAATGGCCATACTGCCCAAAATAATTTATACATTCTATGCTACCCCATCAAGCTACCATTGACTTTCTTCACAAAATTGGAAAAAACTACCTTAAACTTCATATATAACCAAAAGAGAGCCCACATAGCCAAGACAATCCTAAGCAAAACAACAACAACAAAAAGCTGGAGGTATCATGCTATCTGACTTCAAACTATACCACAAGGCTGCAGTAATCAAAACAGCATGGTTCTGATACCAAAACAGAGATATAGACCAATGGAATAGAGGAGAGGCCTCAGAAGTAATGCCACACATCTACAACTATCTGATTTTTGACAAACCTGACAAAAACAAGCAATCGGGAAAGGATTCCGTATTTAATAAGTGGTGTTGGGAAAACTGGCTAGCCATCTGCAGAAAGCTGAAACTGCATCCCTTCCTTACACCTTATACACAAACTAACTCCAGATGTATTAAAGATTTAAACATAAGACTTAGCAACAAAAGCCAAAATAGACAAGTGGGATCTAATTAAACTTAAGAGCTTCTGCACAGCAAAAGAAACAATCATTAGAGTGAACTGGCAGCCAACAGAATGGAAAAAAATTTTTGCAATCTACCCATCTGACAAAGGGCTAATATCCAGAATGTATAAAGAAATTAAACAAATTTACAAGAAAAAACAACCCCATCAAAAAGTGAGCAAAGGATATGAACAGACGCTTCTCAAAAGATGTTTATGCAGCCAACAAACATGAAAAAAAGCTCATCATTACTGGTCATTAGAGAAATGCAAATCAAAATCACATCGAGATACCATCTCATGCCAGTTAGGATGGCAATTATTAAAAAATCAGGAGACAACAGATGCTGGAGAGGATGTGGAGAAATAGGAACATATTTACACATTGTTGGCAGGAGTGTAAATTAATTCAGCCACTGTGGAAGATAGTGTGGCAATTCCTCAAGGATATAGAACTAGAAATAACATTTGACCCAGGTATCCCATTACTGGGTATATACCCTAAAGATTATAAATCATTCTATTATAAAGACATATGCACACACGTTTATTGTGGCACTGTTTACAATCGCAAAGACTTAAAACTAACCCAAATGCCCATCAATGATAGACTGGATAAAGAAAATGTGGCACATATATACCATGGAATACTATGCAGCCATAAAAAAGGATGAGTTCATGTCCTTTGTAGGGACATGGATGAAACTGGAAACCATCATTCTCAGAAAACTGATGCAAGAACAGAAAACAAAACACTACATGTTCTCACTCATAAGTGGGTGTTGAACAATGAGAACACAGGGACACAGGGAGGGGAACATCACACACTGGGGCCTGTCAGGAGGAGAGGGGGGTAAGGGAGGGATAGCAGGGGGTGGAGGGATTGGGGAGGGATAACATTAGGAGAAATACCTAATGTAGATGACGGGGATGGATGCAACAAAACCACCATAGCATGTGTATACCTATGTAACAAACCTGCATGTTCTGCATATGTACCCCAGAACTCCTGGGCCTAGGCAACCTCAGACTCCAAAGTAGGTGGGACTATAGGTATATATCACCACACCCAGCTATTCTTTCTACAATTTTTAATATTTTAATCTCACTACAGAACCAATAACATAGGTAGAGGAACAATCTCTTCTGCCAAATATATAATACCCAAATAATAAGTGTCCAAGAAAAACAGCTATATGCTATTTGTTGTACAGTTTTTTAACTAAAAGGTGCCAGGGAGATTCCATGATTACCACAAGTAATTTGATCCACTGAAGATTTATACTGGCAAAAATATAGATGTCACACTAGTATGATTTAAAAGTCAAAGTATTAATATTTATCTAATTAAACCTTAACCAAATTTCATATTTTCTCTGTTGGGGAAAGCATTTCCTAATGTGATTTTTCTGTTGCTATGTATCTTCCAGTTCATTTTTGTTCAGCCCACACTATCTCAGTACTCATCAATCTTTTGTTAGTTACCAACATTAAAAAAAAAATTTAAATCAACTGGCCATATGTCTATGGGTTTCTCTGACCAACTTTCCATAACTTACATCATAAAACAATAATAGGTAAACCACTGCTAAATTTTAAAAGTAAATACTAGCAAAAGTTGACTGGTGAGAAAATGTCACAAGAGACCACTTTACCTTGGTAGTAAGTCAAGTCTTCACCATCTGGTTTAGGGTATGAATCCACACGCAGTTAGTGAAAAATGCTTTAGAGCAAAAATATACAATAAAAATGAGCAAGTTGATTTTTTTGTTGTTGATTTTTTACAAATTTTTTAACTCCCAGTTCATGTTCAGCTTCCCCCTCCAAAAAACAAAAACACAATCTGGGAAAAGATCAGCCATCTGTATATCAAGTAACATTTCTTGACACAATTAAAATATGACCTCTGTTCTAAAAATAGATTTTGGTTACCTATTTCTGCCTCCAGCTGTCTTAATCTATAAAATATTCAGTTAAAACTGACTGAGCTCCATAACAAATAGTGACAGCCAATATACTGGCAGAGCTTGACAATAATTTACTCTCACCAGTTATCTGTCTTGAAGCAGAACATGAAATTCAGTTAATGGATGACATAACTTTTGTCACCTAAACTGGTAGGAACCTTATGACCTAAAACAAGGTAGAAAGATCCATTGTCTCTTGTCCATTATCTATCTGGTTAAAAGACTAGTCTGTGTCACTTGAAAATGGCAGTCTTGATTCCTCAGCATGAAAACCACTTACGAAGGTCCTAGTGCTTTCTTTTGTCCTAAAAGAGTGCAGAGAATCCCCTGCTGTATTTGAAATGTGTGAGGGCTAAATGTACAAAAGTCTAATAATGAAGGTATATTTTCTTGAGGATACTCTTCCCAGATAATTATAAAAATCCAATTATTTTCACTCTATGGGTCCTACCTTATTCAGGTCCACATAAACTAATTAGCCCTTAAAAACCTTCATAGGCACTCAGATATCCAATGAGAGAGACTGCTGGAAAAACAGAGTCCTGGCAGTTGTACCTCTGTTTCCGTAATACCTAAATATCTTTCTTCCTATAGGTTCCCACTTCCAGATTTCACTTATGCAGGGCTCCATGGCAGTTTCCAGTGATCTTCAAATCTTCAGTCTATGAAAGCACAGATTCCTGAAAGGATGATCTCAAATGACCAGGAGTGGGAGGGAGCGCTCTATAGCCCTGCTCCTGAAAAACAACCTAACTGAAGTCTCCACTACCTACCAGTACAGACACACCTCCAACTACCCAGCTGAACTTCATGACTGATTTGACAGCCAATGATGCCCCTGACACAACCTACACCGATATGGGAAGGACATCAGTGAATTGAGAAAAGAGGCAGAGATGAGGAGACACCTGCCCTAGGCCACAGATCTATGTAGTTCAGCAGTCTCCAGCCCATCAGTACTGAAGGGGCTCTGAGCCACCCTTCTGTTTTTTGGGACGGAGTTTCGCTCTTGTTAGCCAGGCTGGAGTGCAATGGCGCGATCTCGGCTCACCGCAACCTCCGCCTCCTGGGTTCAGGCAATTCTCCTGCCTCAGCCTCCCGAGTAGCTGGGATTACAGGCACACGCCACCTCCCAGCTAATTTTTTGTATTTTTAGTAGAGACGGGGTTTCACCGTGTTGACCAGGATGGTCTCGATCTCTTGACCTCGTGATCCACCCGCCTCGGCCTCCCAAAGTGCTGGGATTACAGGCGTGAGCCACCGCGCCCGGCGAGCCACCCTTCTGTAAGTCAGGATGGAATTATATGATACCACATTTCTGTCTTGCTGTAGAGACTCCTCCTAGTGTCTCCAAATGTTTTAGCATCTTAACAGCAAAAATCTTTAAGTTTGTCAGTTCTTGATTTAAAAAGAGCACAGCAATCTGTTTAGAGCTTCCTTGAACCCTCTATTTTAATGTCCCTTTGTAGTTAATTCCCAATATCTTGTGTCCTTCATCTTTATAATTTATCAGACGTCATAAACCCCAATATTCTAATCTCTTATTGAATAATCCATATCCAGTGTCATTTCTCTTCAAACTTGGCCTTGCCCTGGTTATCCATTCTTAGCCATTTCCATTGGGTTCACCAGCTAATTCCCTTCTCATTCTAACCACTGGGTGCACCAGACCCACTCCCCCTTTGTATTATTAACACATGCCAGGCCAGGTGTGGTGGCTCACACCTGTAATCCCAGCACTTTGGGAGGCCGAGGCGGGCAGATCACCTGAGGTCAGGAGTTCGAGACCAGCCTGACAAACATGGAGAAACCCCATCTCTACTAAAAATACAAAATTATCCAGGCATGGTGGTGCATACCTGTAATCCCAGATACTCAGGAGGCTGAGGCAGAAGAATCGCTTGAACCCGGGAGGCAAAGGTTGCGGTGAGCCAAGATTGTGCTATTGCACTTAAGTTTGGCAACAGAAGCAAAACTCTGTCTCAAACAACAACAACAAATGCCAATAGAATAAAAAAAAGAAGGAAGAGTATTGGGCTTTAAAACAAATTCAAATCTCATTTCTACCACATCTTATGTCCAAAAAAGAAACATCCTAATCTCTTTTGAGTCTCGAGTTCTCTATCTAGAAAATCATTTGACCAGAACATATGACACAGATAGAAGTACTAGAAGATATTTTAATTAGTCCTAAGATTCCTTAAATATCTGTAATTCTGTGTGCTTTTGGTTCTGTCTATAGGAAAACTGGGAATACGGGAATACATACCCAGCAGAATTTAAAAACATAACAAAAGCAACACCAAGGAAAAAAAATCATGGAAAAAGAAAAAAATAATAAAGCATTATGGAAGTAGGCAGAAATACTAGTCTAAAGGGAAAACAAAACTGGAAGTTAAATAATTTATCTCTGAGACTTGCCAAATCTTGGTTTTGTAAAACTTCCAGTTCTATGGCCAAACCTTAACTCTGCCTTAAAGACTTTGATGGTTAATTAAAAAAAAAAAAAAAAAGATAAAAAGATGCTGGTACCACAAAAATTGTCAAATTTATTAGGACAAATTCAGTGACTAACCTTATTTCTAACAGTAACCTAAAATGAGAGTTGAACTTATTTAAACTCATTAATTTAGACATTAATCTGACTAATCTTACACAGACCTATACATTAATCAAAGTGCTGCACAGATATCTCTATCAATCTGTACTGAGGAGCAAGAGAAAAGATTTGAAAGCCAGATAGGCTGATGGTCAAACTCTTGGTCAGCTACTTTGTGAACTATGGGATCATGATCCAATTAATCAACCTCTCTAAACCACAGCTGCTTATTTAATAAACAGGTTATAAGAAAACAGATGTTGTGATGGCTTTATGAGATAAATACATAGCACATAATAGGGTGGTTAGCCCAGAATACAACACTCAATAGATATTAATTTCTTCCATCTATATTTTCTTAGTTAACATAATTTTTAAAATCTGTAAAATCCTACCTGACTGCAGATTCATCAGAACTCCCAGAATCTATTAAAGGAAAAGGTAAAATGCATTTTAAATCAATAATGTATAGAAAATTAAAACCATAAGAAAGTACAGTGATTATGCCTGTAATTTCAACTATTTGGGAGGCTGAGGAAGGAGGATCACTTGAGAAACCCAGAAGTTTGAGGCTTTAGGAAACATAGCAAGACTCTACCTTCATAAAAAAAAAAAAATATGCAGTTGTGTGCATGATTTAGATCATTTTTCTTTAAAGTATAGGACTGATGCTTTGTTACAAATCATTGATTTGAGAGCATACCTGGGACCTTATTAGAATTAATATAAATTATACCTATTGGTATATAATTAATGCAGTAAGAATTCTTACTTCCCTTACTTTTTATTTATTAAACGCAAAGCATAAATTTATCAAAATTTGATATCTACAAGTGAACTGCAGTATATAAGTCATCCTAGCCAAACCCTATGAAATTGGCTAAAAATGGTATTGTTAGCAGAACAGATGGAATGAGTGACCAGTGTCAAAGAGCATGATTTCTGGACCAAAATATGAGGGGTGCACTTAAAACAGTAAACTAGTACCCCTTATCCACTATATGTGTGGAAAAGACACACTTGCCATGTTTTTCTCTGTTCTCGCACCACAGCAACAAGCAACAAAGAAGGCTTTTGTGACCAAATGTGTGGAGAGGTTTTCCCCACCAACAAGCAAGCAATCACTTCTGCAGATGACACAAACTGGGTGTCATTTAATTCAGTTCTCACACTGTCTGCAGATAGCATCAGACTGCACAGGTAAAGGGCTCATCAGTCCCATGAGACTGCCTCCCTACATCAGTCCTAAGTCTGAAACTCCAGAACTTCCTACCAATCGGCTTCAAATTGGGGTTCCCAGGACTCCCTCTTTGGGTTAAATTGAATTGCTGGAATGGCTCAAAGTACTCAGGGAAACACACTTACCAACGTACTGTGAATGACGTCACAAAAGGTACAGATGAGCAGATGCATATTGCAAAGTCTGGGGTTAGCGGCAGAGATTCCATGCTCTCTCAGGACACACCACCCTCCCGGAACCTCCATGTATTCAGCAATCTGGAAGCTCTCCAAACCTAGTCCCTTTGGGTCTTTATGAAAGCTTCAGTACATAGGCATCACTAACTAATCACTGGCTGTTGGTGACTGACAACCTTTATCCCTTCTCTCCTCCCCAGAGTTTGCAGAGTGAGAAAGAAGAACTCAACCCTCTAATCAGCCATGTCTTCATGATGGTGACCAGTTCCCATCTTGAATATACCTAGGAGCTTCCAGCCATTGATCATTAGCATACCAAAAGACATCACTTTGGAAATTCGAAGGAGTTTAAGAATTGTACACCAAGAAATGAGTCAAAGTCCAAACACAGATTTTACATCTGCAGTTTTGAATTATGTAGTTACAGCTACTAACAGTTAACTGTATTCCAAACATACTACATTGAAAACTCCAGAAATAAACAAGTCATAAGTGTTAGTGTACCAGTCTGAGAAGCACAATAAAATCTTGAGCTCTTGCCCTCTATCCATCCCAGGCTGTGAATCATTCCTTTGTCCAGTGCATTCACACTGCTTGTGCTGTCCAGCCATTAGTCATCAACATGGTCTCTGCCTGCATCCAGCCATCAACATCATTAAGGCCTGAAGGTCCAGGAACACTCAAAGCTGGTAATCTTTTTTCTGACCTAGAGTCAGGGGGTGAATCGTGACCTGACACTACTTGACAATGCCTACATCATACCTCACTTCATCTCATTACATAGGCATTGTATCACTTCACATCATCACAGGAAAAAGGGTGAGAACCATACCATATATTTTAAGAGAGCACATTCAAATAATTTTTATTACAGCATATTACTATAATTTTCCATTTTCCTTTAGTTGTTGTTAATTTCTTACTGCACCTAATTTATAAATTAAACTTTAACATAGATATGTATAGGGAAAAAAAACAGTGAGTGATTCAGTACTATTTGTGCTTTCAGGCATTCAGAGGGCCTTTGAATGTATCTCCCACAGTTAAGGGGGAACCACTGCACTTAATTTGTTGTAACACAACACATTCTCTTTAGCTCTTAAAACTGCAGTTTAGGATAAAACACCATATCACCAGAATTCAGCAAAACCTAGGAATCAGACCAGAAACAGGGACTCTTGCAAAAACTTTCCAGCTGCCAGTGGGGAAGCGCTCAAGAGATATTAATGTGTTACTCTGGCCAATAGTCTTGGGGAAGGTGCTGGCTCTTTTACTTAGTTGTAGCTATGTGCTCTGCCCTACATCTAACAAGGCCCAAATTCATCTGCCATTTGTCCGCCCACAGAAGGAACCACTGGAAAGATGACTGCTTTAAGAGCTTATCCACTCTGAACCACATCACAGAAGACTGTCTCAACAACGACAACAAAAAAGAAACAAACCTAATTGTTCCGTGTAAAAGTAAGTCTAGGTCCACACTAGATCTGAAGAGTTCTCAATGCCATGAGATAGGACAGAAATATATTAAAAAATTATATTCCTGCTTTCTGTAGAAATAAAACTTGAATTTAAGCTTTTGTAAGACAAGTCAAGAAAAAGCAAAAAATGCAAAAGTAAAACTTGAAAGGCCATTTCGTTATCATGGGCTCATGATCACGAGATATTCACAAACTATATATATTGTTCATATTGTTCAAAACTTTGGTTCTGAATTTTGATATGAGTAAGTTGCAGTTTCATTCAAGGATGTCCAAGAGATCAAATAAGACAATGTCATTTGCTGTTTTCAGTCTTTTTTTTTTTTTTTTTAAGAGAACAGTAAACTTCTTTAGAGAAATGAATTGTCAAAACTTCATAGGCTAAAGGCTCATGAGTCATAATTCTAAGGGCATTTGTAAAATATGGTGGTACATGCTTGCATTCTGAACTTCTCAGCCTTAAACCCTGATATAGTAAATATTCACAGATATAAACTGATTAAACAAAAGCCCCTTTTAATCTGGCATTATTTTTCCTTTTTTTTTTTCCTTTTTTTGGAGACAGTCTTGCTCTGCTGCCAGATTAGAGTACAGTGGTGCAATTTTGGCCCACTGCAACCTCTGCCTCCCAGGTTCAAGTGATTTCTGTGTCTCAGCCTCCCGTACAGCTGGGGCTACAGGCATGCGGTGCCACACCCAGCTAATTTTTTATATTTTAATAGAGATGGGGTTTCACCATGTAGGCCAGAATGGTCTCGTTCTCCTGACCTCATGATCCACCTGCCTCAGCCTCCCAAAGTGCTGGGATGACAGGTGTGAGCCACCACGCCCAGCCTATTTTTCTTTTCTTTTTTTTTTTCTTTCTTCATTTATCAGGAACAGGAGAGTCTAATTAAATGTGGTAGAATGGTATAAGGGAATACAATGAAACATGTAAAATGAATTAAACCAGAGCTAATCATATCAATGTGGATACATCTGGAAAATATAATACAAAGTACACAAAAGAAAGTGGCAGAAAGATATGTAAAGTGTAGATATAGGACACATAAAAATTCTGCATATTATTTCTGAGCATCACAATATAGTTAAGGATTTCAAAAGGGTATTGAAATGGAAAACAGCAAATGATGTTGGTAGTCTCAGTGATGTTCATGATGTTGGTTGTATTTTTACAACCAATGCAATTATTAAAAAAAAAAAAAACTTATACCAGAAAGTCTCAAAACCACCATTTTAAAAGACTGTCTTCCAGTTATGAATGAATGATTACTTTCCTAGTTTTTGATAATTAAAGATGCCACAAACACACCCATACACACACATGCATACACAGTCTGCTCATTAGAACATTTCATTGGCTTTAGATCATAGGTGTAATAGCATTAACGGGAAGTCTCTAAAGTTAATACAGAAACTGAAATCTAAGTAAAACATTCCTTTAAGTAAATACCAGAACTCCAACTAGCACTAAGACACTGGAAATATCTCAGAGTCTCAAAGTTCACTGCTTTGAATCCTCGACAAGTATAAAAATTCCATATTGGGAATGTTAATGCTATTCAAAATATTAAAATGGAAACATCCAAGTTAAAACTCCTATTTTAAAAATCTTATTTTCTTATACTTTTAAATTTATTTTTATTGAAATATGGATACTAACAGTAACATTTAGAATAAAAAAAATTAGGGGTAAGAAGAATATGAGTACTTCCAACCATTTAATGTACTTAGTTCCAGCATTCCATTTGTATTGAAACTATACCTGTTCTCAACGTCTGTACATTCTTTCTTTGTACTGCTTCTCTCACAACAAGATCTTCCATTTCAGTGGTAGGCTGAATGGGTTTTAAAAGAAAATAATCAGATATATTTTGTACAATATAAAGTTAGTAATTAAAAATAAATATATATAATTACCTTCTAGGAAGGATGTTATTCAGGAGGCCCTACAAAGCAAAGGGGACATGTCATCAATTATATGTAGGTATGACAGGGCCAACCAAATATTCATGCAGTGTTAGTATCAAGCTGAGTCTTCGTGCCTGGCTATGAAAATAATTACTTAAGGTTTTGAGGGTTCTTTTTGGCATCTTCTTTTCATTGCCTAGGACAGCAACGTGATGGAAATATACTGAGTAAAATGGGAATATAGGATCCCTAAATCACAAAGTTTATATTTCAAAAGTGAGATTGTTTCAAATGCCTATAACTAAAATAGAAAAGTATGGATATTAATGTGAACACGTTGGGCTGATAAGGATAAAAGGGACCATTAAACAGTGGAGCAAATCATAACCTGAGAGAATCAACATCAAGGCTAATGGTGAATGCTACAGAGTATTTAAACTTGAAACATCACAGGCATTGATGCCAGAACACCACAAATATTTATCATGTGCTTCCCCTTGTCCTGTCACTTAGGAAATACACAGTTGGCATGCCAGTTCAGGTGAATGTGTGATTCACCTCTCATCAAAGAAAGTGTTCTAAATTGATCAGCTGTGATATACACTTATGAAATAAGTTTCTCAAAATTCTCATTTTCCCATGCCCACGTGGCTACTGAAGCACCTACATTTCTCATATCCTCTCATTTGACCTTTTCTTAAGAGTTCCTTGATCCACTCATGCAAGACTTAAAACACATCAAATAAACCAGAAAGAATAAGCTTTCGGTATCAAAATATTTATCAAAAGAGAAAACACTGAATTGCCACAGACTTGATAGAAAAGAATAAACTTTTATATTTCAAGATCAGTGCATTGTTCTTAGAAAATGACAATTTTGAAAAAAAAAATGACAATTTTGGTAGTCACAGAATAAATTTTATATGACTGCTTCTAAAATTAGCTAAGTTTGGCATGTCATCTTACTCTGTAAATGACTTTTATAAAACAGCTATCATATCAAAGAACAGGCTGACCCCCCAAAAATTAGCCAAAATGCAATTTAATCACATTCACTCATGTCAATGAAACTTCTTGCTCTGAAGAAGTTTATGAAGAGAATTTAGCTGCTATGGTTTACCCCAATTTTAGCACTCCCTCCTGCCTCCAGTAATCTCCACAGCAATAACTGCTTTTGCTAGACTGGGCATATGCCCAAGGAACTGGAAGTGAGGTGTCTCAAGCTTCCTTGGTTTTAACTCCAAAGTCCCCCAACAAACTTTTTTTCTTCCCCTCTCCTTGCCCTTTCACAATCCCTCCTCCTTTGCAAAAGAAATCTTTAGATCTGTCATCCTGATGCTTCACTTCCTAACTGCTTTTTATGGATAATTGTCATGACTTTTTTTCATCTGTATTCAGCAGTAGTATACACCAAACTTCTGCTTCCTGTGTGGCTAGAATCCTACTTCAGAAATAAAAGGAGATTAGTGCCTTCCCTTGATTCTGTTATTTTTTTAAATTGCTGTCCAATGGCTCTTTTTCCAGATTTCTCTAAAGGAGGGCTATTTCCTTGTTATTCAGAGCTGTGTCCAAGGAATAGCACCAACACGACCTGAGTACTCCTGAGTACTTCTGAGAAGGGCAGAATCCCACACATGCTGAATGAGAATGTCCATTTCCCAGAAGCTCCTCAACTAATGCATGAAAATTTGGATGCCCTGTTCTACACCTATGTGCTTCCACATTTGTTTACCTTAATTGCCCATCTGGAACTTACCCTCAATTTCTTCCCCATTAAATTCCTGAATTTAATTCTGCATTATAAGCCATAATGTTTTTAATAAATTTTTAATCAGGCTATACCTTCTCTAACTTCCTCTCCATAAATCACATGACACTATTCAATTATGTCAATTTGGCTTATATGATACTATCTGATGAAGTTACAACATTTTCTATAAAACTAAATTATGGCCATACATGGCTGCCCATTTATGGTGATACTCATCGATGGTAGATAAAACACAGGTCTGTGTGGTGAGGTACCTCAATCCTTAATCCCTCTCCAATAGTGAGAATGACAGCAAGAGCAGGAAGATGTGACTCTAATTCTCTGACACATTTTGGTGCTGGAAGCTGATGTTACCTTCTTTTCTATTTCTATCACTGTGCTCTTCTTCTGAAAATCAATTTGACTTTACTACTTTCCTTTACATATACCCGCATGCTGTTTCTTCATTTATTCCATGTACACTCTGCCCTCCTTATTCTTTCTCTTTATTCATTTTCTCTTCCATCTTTCCAGACTTTCCTCAGATCTTAGAGTATCTTAAAATGGGAACTAATAATTCAGCTCCTTTAGTGGTACTTTCAATAGACTCAACTGCTGACCCCTGTTTACATACACAACTTATCACCTTTTTACTTCTCCTTTACTTGTTATACATTTAATAGAACATTTTCTTTAGCTATTTGTATATATTAGTGCTCATATTTTATTTAAAAAAAATTCCATCAAATGACGTTTTAAATAAAATAGTATTCTTACCTTGTTTTACATTAACTATACTGTGTTTTTTGTTGTTGTTGTTTGTTGTTTTGTTTTTCCATTGGCAGGTCCAGGTAAAGGCTCTGACACTTTCTACAGGGACACGCTGCTGAGGTAATATCAAGCATGAGTTTCCATTTAAAAAATTATGAGTTGCATAAAGACTTTATCAATTTTTTTTCTTTTTTGAAACAGCAATCTTTCCACTTCAACTTCCTCAGTAGCTGAATCTACAGCTGTGTACCATCATGCTAGGCTACTTTTTTATTGTTATTTTTGTAGAGATAAGATCTTACTATATTGCCCAGGCTGGTCTCAAACTCCTGGTGTTGTGGGTTTTTTTTTTTTTTTGAGACATAGTCTCGCTCTGTCACCAGGTGCCAGGCTGGAATGCAGTGGCATGATCTCAGCTCACTGCAACCTCTGCCTCCGGGGTTCAAGCAATTCTCCAGCCTCAGTCTCCTGAGTAGCTGGGACTACAGGTGTATGCCACCACACCTAGCTGATTTTTTTTTTTTTTTTGTATTTTAGTAGACATGGGGTTTCACCATGTTGGCCAGGATGGTCTCGGTCTCTTGACCGCATCATCCATCTACCTCTGCCTCCTAAAGTGCTGGGATTACAGGTGTGAGCTCCTGGGCCTGGCCCAAACTCCTGGTCTTAAGTAATCCTTTCACTTCTGCCTCCCAAAGTGCTGACATAACCAATGTGCACCACCACACTAAGCACTAATCAGTTTACTTAAATAAATCTCAGTTTACCTAAGCTTGGTTGCTCACTCTTATAATCCCAGCTGTTTGCAAAAACCAGGGTAGGTGGATTGCTTGAGCTTGGAATTCAAGACGAGCTTGAGCAACATAATGAGAACCTATCTCTACAAAAACAAACAAACAAAATGAGTTAGGCATTGTGGTGTGCACCTGTAGTCCCAGCTACTTGGGAGGCTGTTGTGGGAGGATTACTTGAGCCTGGGAGGTGGAGATTGTAGCGAGCCAAGATCATGCCACTTCATTCAAGCCTAGGCAACAGAGCAAGACTCTGTCTCGCCCGAAATTTCAACTTAGTATTTTAAAACTAACTTGACTTAAAAAATAACAGAAGCATGTACTGAAACCAAAGCATTCCAGTAGAGAATGTTACCTACACTTTCTAGATCAGGCTCATCTGTTACCTTCATATGTCCATTGACTTGCTTATCCAAGCATGGCAACCCGAAGGAAACATATTCACAGACAAAATATTAGCATGTGCATATTTCAGGCAGGAACTAGCTTCAAAGTACCTAACTCTATTTTGCAATCTCCACCAAAAATAGGAAAACATTTAAAAAGTACATATTGGTAGTCGATCACAGTGGCTCATGCCTGTATTCCCAGCACTTTGGGAGGCTGAGGTGGGCTTATCATGAGGTCAAGAGATTGAGACCATCCTAGCCAATATGGTGAAACCCCGTCTCTACTAAAAAATACAAAAATTAGCTGGGTGTGGTGGCAAACGCCTGTAAACCCAGCTACTTGGGAGGCTGAGGCAGGAGAGTTACTTGAACCTGGGAGGCAGATGTTGCAGGGAGCCTAGATTGTGCCACTGCACTCCAGCCTGGGTGAAAGAGCAACACTCCATCTCGAACGCTTATGTATACACACACACACACATATATAAAATATATATAATATAGATATACGTATTACTTGGTGTAATACTTACAATATTTTAAAAATTTAAATATCCTCATATTTTTGTCAAGTTTATGATAGGAAATTTGGAAATATGTGACATTGAGCATCAATAGAACACCATAGAAGATGCTTCATTTAGGTAAACAAAGACTTGAAAAAAACCTACAGATTTTTTGATAAAATCTTTACTGATAGAAAAAATGGTTGAATAGAATGATAATGTAGTAATAAAATTTATGTTATATTTAAATAAAAGCAAGCAAATATGTGATCAACTGAGTATTTTATTTATTTATTTTTATTATACTTTAAGTTCTGGGGTATATGTGCAGAACATGCAGGTTCGTTACATAGGTATACACGTGCCATGGTGATTGGCTGCATCCATCAGGCCAGGAGCAATGGATCACACCTTTAATCTTAAGACTTTGGGAGGCCAAGGTGGGTGGATCGCTTGAGCCCAGGAGTTTGAAACCAGCCTGGGAAAAATGGTCAAACCCTATCTGTACAAAAGACACATAAATTAGCTGGGCATGGTGGTGCATGCCTGGAATCCTAGATACTCAGAAGACTGAGATGGAAGGATCATATTACCCTGGAAGGTCAAGGCTGCAGTGAGCTGAAATTGCACTACTGCACTTTAGCACAGACAACAGAATAAGACTCTGTCAAGAAAGAAAAGAAAAGAAGAAAAGGAAAGGAAGAGAAAAAAAGAAAAGAGAGAGAAAGAAAGAAAGAATGAACTTCAAAAGTGTAACAAGCTTTCTTTAAAAGGAAAAAAAAAAAAATAGGAAGCATCTAAAATGTGCCAGCATTCAATTTCACATTTGTTGTACATACTGTAATCATAAAAAATAATTATGATGACGGCTTTCTGCCATTTCCAGAGTGTTAAGGGCAAAATGATGAATAGATGGGATTCTTTGTTGTCTCCATTCAGAATTTCTTCCTCTTAGACTTTCACATGGCTGGATGTCATCCTTTAGTTGGCAGCTTAAATACCATACTCAGAGAGGTCTTCTCTGACCGCAGATTTCCATTCCTCTCCCATTCCCATCCTAACTACACACTTCCTTGATAACTTCAAACATTTTCTATTTTCTTCATAGAAAGCATTTATAGTGAGAAGTATTTGCTCTTTCTTTTTCTGTTCCTACTACTATAGCATAAGATCTCATCTTGTATATTCAGTGTCTCACTGAGTAGCACAGTTTGCGATCTATAACCAAAATAAATTCTAGGTCCAAACACTTAAAATTTCATCAGAAAGTCTCATGTTCCAAACTGCTATGTTCCTGCAGGACATCTTCAGTCATAGTAGCCTGCTGAAACTGAACACACCCCTACCCCAAATTTAAAATCCCCATGCCATTTCCTCCTTTCCCGTTGTTTTCTTGATGCTATTGCCATTTTATCATCCTTCAGGTTTACAAAAATTTCCCTCGAGTTTTATTAAGTCACTGAATACTGCTGTGATCATTTTGTCTCACATGTGTAAACATATTTTCCAGTTTACAAATGTTTTTACATTTCCCACTACTTTTGTTCCTTACACATAACTGAGAGGTATCATTAGTATCATTTTTATGAACGAGGTCAATGACAATCAAATAAAGAATTTTTCCTAAGGTCCCATACCTAGTAAGTGGCAGAACCAGGATGCTAACATGTCTTTTGACTTCTTCTGGTGCTGATAAAACTATGCACCAGCTGCTTCTAGTGAAAAGTCACATCCCTCCCATTTCTCTCCACAGTCGTAACATTAGAATACACCATTATTATTTTATACGTCTGCTGCTATAAGAGTGGCTGCCACAAAAGTACTCAGTGTGTTCTCTTTTTGAAAATGACTTCCACTTACTACAACACTAAATTGTTGTTGTTACAGTCCCACATAGTTACTGCTCTCCGTGTTTTTTTCTTTAACCAAAAATGTTCACTGTAGATCTATATTGGACAATGAAAATATATAAACTTACTAAAATCGCAGCATTATCTTTTCAAGTTCCAATTTCAATAAAAACTACAATTGAAAGCCGGGCGCAGTGGCTCATGTCTATAATCCCAGCACTTTGGGAGGCCAAGGCGGGTGGATCACAAGGTCAAGAGATCAAGACCATCCTGGTCAACATGGTGAAACCTCGTCTCTACTAAAAAAAAATACAGCCGGGCGCGGTGGCTCAAGCCTGTAATCCCAGCACTTTGGGAGGCCGAGGCGGGTGGATCAC
>NW_016107694.1:169661-181172 GCF_001604975.1 Cebus imitator | reverse complement strand
AAAAAAAAAAAAAAAAAAAAAAACAACTGAAAAACTACAATTGAAACTGTTTCTCTCTAACCCTCCTTATGATTTTGCACATCCAGATATACCACAGAATCATAAATTTGGCCACAACTTAACCTGAAATAATTCTTTAGATTTTAGATAAACATTTTCAGAACAGGAAGTGATTTTTTACACATTCTAAACTTTTATTTTTGTGGCACTATACTACACTTGCTTCTTAAATCAATCATGCAAATTAGCAGAATTATACTACAAGCGGTAATTTACTTATCACATAATTATTAATTATGAGCTAAACAAGAAAATGCATTATGGGCATATGCAGGAGGTAATTATTTGCATAAATCACTTCTTGTGGGGGAAAATGAGAGTTTATAGTGGTACCTTATTTAAGTGGGTTGGCATTGCAAATAGTATTAGTTGCTTTTATTCTGTTTGTCAAAAAGATAAAGATAAGTGTATAAATTCAGCTTTTCCAAAGAAAAGGAAAAAAAAAGAGTAAATCTTGTGGCCAATAATTGTTAAATGAAAGCCACACGTAGATAACTAAAGAGAAAGCTGTAACTAAATTTGCTGACAATAAAGACATAGATGGACTGAAAGACCAGTCACTAAAGAAATGAGATCTGTGAGAAAAAAATTAGGTGGGGATAAATTATTTTAAAAATGTAAGGATGAAGGAAGAAACAACAAAAAAGCCTAACTAGTCAATTTAGTATGAGCTTCAGCCAAGAGAGAAAAGAAACAACATGATGTACAATAAAGTACATGGAGAAACAGATATATAACACAGCCTTTTGTTCCTTTATAGCCCTAACAATACAGGTTAATTCTTATGCTCCAATAAGTTTTTAAAAAATATTTCTGTGATACAGAGTTTAATTTTATTACTATAAAACATTCAATTAGCTAGCCATGGTCATCTACCACTACCTGAAAGACAGTCATTATAACAGAGAGGGAAAACTAGAACTTTCTGTCAACTTTCCACCTAGAGAAAGAATTGGTCACTGGAATTCTAAAGAGTAATGCATGACTTATAAAGGCATATTTATTACAGCATGAGTTGGGGCTAATAAAATGTTTAAGAAATTTTAGTCTAAAATCATAATCTAAGACTCCAGTTGAATTACACCAGAAAATATGTTGTAACCCTCTTTGTTATTAATGACCTATTTCTAATTTATTTCCTTTTTATTTATGGCATAGTTTCTCAAAATAACACATCAAAACTTATACATGCTGAAACATTAAAAATAATACAAATATAAGTAATATTTTTTAACTGCAGTATTTAATCAATAGATACATTATGTATATTACTTATAACATTTCATTATATAAAAATTTATTCGTCTATTTATTCAGATTAAACAACTATTAAGGCTCAATGTGGCAACTCATGCCTGTAACCCCAGCACTTTGAGAGGCTGAGGAAGGCATATCATGTAAGTCCAACAGTTAAAGGCCAGCCTGGGCAACAAGGCAAAACACCATCTCTACAAAAAATACAAATGACAGAGACCTACAGTCCCAGCTACTTGGATGGCTGAGGTGAGAGGATTACCTGAGGCCAGGAGACTGCAGTGAGCCAAGATCCCACCACTGCACTCCAGCCTGGGTGACAGAGTGAAACTCCATCTTGAAAAAGCAACAATTACAATGCTTCTTACATGGAAGACTGTATGCCAGGTACTCCAGGATACACACAAATATGTCTATAACCTCCAGTAGCTCATAGTATGCTACTACCAACTTCAAATGATTATTTAAACAACTAAGTGTGAAAATTTCTGAAATTTTCAATTTCTGAATGTAATATAAAGACTTTGAGTGGATATTTTAAATAAACTACAATGACAAAATTATGGTGTTAAAGTCTTACCATACTGGTATTGAGTCTGCTTATATAACTGGTTATTTGCAGCAAAATACATGTTATTCATTAGATGAAATGTTTTACATATACCCTTTATGGACAACTTATAAAACACACAAAAATCCATTTGTAATACAAATTTTGATAGCAAAAATTGAAATTTCTACAATTTATATTTTTAAAGCAGATACAATCTGGATATGTTGCCCAGGCTGTTCTCATCTTGAGCTCAAGCAATCCTCCTGCCTCAAACCCCCAAATAGCTAGGACTACAGGTGTACACCACCATACCCAGCTAGTTTTCTACAAATTTTAATATTATTTTAGTCTCACTACAGAACTAATAAGTAGAAAAAAAATCTCTCCTAAAAACTATATGATACCAAAATAATAAGTGTCCAAAAAAAGATATATGCTATGTGCTGTACAGTTTTGCCAATAAAATGTACCAGGGAGATTCCATGCTAACTATAAGTAATTTGATTCACTGAAGATTTATACAGGCATAAATATTATGAAAGTAACACTAGTATGATTTAAAAGCCAACATTAACATTTATCCATATAAACCTTAACCAAATTTTGTATTTCCTTTATTGGGGAAAGCATTTTCTAACGTGATTCTCCTGTCACCTATGTATTTTCCAGTTCATTTTATTTGTTTGTTTATTTATTTTCATTTTTAAAGACAGGGTTTCACCATGTTGGTCAGGCTGATCTTGAACTCCTGACCTCACGTGATCCGCCTGCCTTGGCCTCAAAAGTGCTAGGATTACAGGCGTGAGCCACCATGACTGACCTCCAGTTCATTTTCTTTCAGCCCTCACCCCGTCACAGTACTTAATCAATCTTTTGTTAGTTAACAAGGTTAAACACATTTTTTAAATCAACTAGCCATGTCTATGCTTTTCTCTGACCAACTTTGTATTACCAACATTAAAAATAGATAAACCGCCAGGCGCGGTGGCTCAAGCCTGTAATCCCAGCACTTTGGGAGGCCGAGGCGGGTGGATCACGAGGTCAAGAGATCGAGACCATCCTGGTCAACATGGTGAAACCCCGTCTCTACTAAAAATACAAAAAATTAGCTGGGCATGGTGGCGCGTGCCTGTAATCCCAGCTACTCAGGAGGCTGAGGCAGGAGAATTGCCTGAACCCAGGAGGCGGAGGTTGCGGTGAGCCGAGATCGTGCCATTGCACTCCAGCCTGGGTAACAAGAGTGAGACTCCATCTCAAAAAAAAAATAAATAAATAAATAAATAAATAGATAAACCATTGCTAAATTTTAAAAGTAAATAATATGCAAAACTTGACTGAGAAAATTAATTTTACAAGAGGCCACTTTACCTTGGTGGTAACAGTCAAGTTGTCATCATCTGGCTTAGGGCATGGATCAACACACAGTTCGTGGACAATGCTTTAGAGCAAAAATATACAATGAAAATGAGCAAGTTGATTACTTTCCAAATTTTAACTGCCGGTTCATATTCAGCTTCTCCCTCCAAAAAACAAAAACACAATCTGGGAAAAGGTCAGCTATCTGTATATTAAATAATGTTTCTTCATATAATTAAGATATGGCTCTGTTCTAAAAATAGATTTCGGTTACCTATTTTCTGCCTCTACCTGTCTAAATATATACAATATTCAATGAAAACTGACCTTGAGCTGCATAACAAATAGTGACAGCTGATATTTACCAGAGCCTGATGATAATTTACCCTGACAAATTATCTATCCTGAAGTTGTACTTAAAATTCAACTAATAAATGACATAACTTTTGTTACCTAAACTGGAAGAAACCTGATGACCTAAAACAAGGTAGAAAGATCCACTGTTTCTTGTCCATTGTCTATCTCTGGTTAAAAGACTAATCTGTGTCACTTCAAATTGGTGGTCTGGATTCCTCAGCATAGAAACCATTTAAGAAGGTCCCATTGCTTTCCTTTGTCCCAAAACAGTACAGGGAATCACCTGCAATATTTGAAATATGTGAATGCTAAGTGCACAGAAGTCTAATATCAAAGGTGTATTTTCTCTTTGAGAATACACTTCCCAGAAAGATTAACACATTAACAACAATAAAAATTCAATTATACTCACTCTGTACGTCCTTCCTTTTTCAGGCCCACATTAACTAGGAAGCCCTTAAATCTTTCACAGGTAGGGCTGGGCGCGGTGGCTCATGCCTAAAATCCCAGCTCTTTGGGAGGCCGAGGTGAGCAAATCACTTGAAGTCAGAAGCTCAAAACCAGCCTGGCCAACATGGGTGAAACCCTGTCTTCACTAAAAATGCAAACATTAACCAGGCGTGGTGGTAAACACCTGTAATTTCAGCTACTAGGGAGGCTAAGGCAGGAGAATTGCTTGAACCCTGGAGGCAGAGGTTGTGGTGAGCTGAGATCATGCTACTGCATTCTAGCCTGGGTGACGGAGTGAGCATCCCTCTCAAAAAAAACCTTCATAGGCACTCAGATATCCAAGAAGAGAGACTGCTGGAAAAACAGTCCTGATAGTTGTACCTCTATTTCCCTAAGTACTATCTAAATATCTTTCTTCCTATGGGCTTCCAGATTCCACTTGTGCAGGGCTCCTTTGGCAGTCTCCAATATTCAAATCTTCAATCTATGAAAACACAGATTCCTGAAAGGATGGCCTCAAATCACCAGGAGTAGCTGTCTACATCCCTGCTCCTGAATAACAAGCTAACTGGAGTCTCCATCAACTGCCCCCAGCATAGACACACCTCCAGTTACCCAACTGAACTTCATGACTGACTGGCCAGTCAATCATGCCCCTGACCCAGCCTACATGAACACTGGAGGGCTATCAGTGAATTATGAAAAGAAGCAGAGGTGAGGAGGCACCTGCCCTGGGCTACAGATCTATGTAGTTCAGCAATCTCCAGCCCCTAGTACTCAAGAAGCTCTAAGCCACCCCTCTCTAAGTCAGAATGGAAGCACATGATACCACATTTCTATCTGCTGTAGAGACTCTCCCCAGTGTCTCAAAATGTTTTAGCATCTTTCAGTAAAAATTTTCAAGTTTGTCAGTTATTGATAAAAAAAAAAGCAGCAACCTGTTTAAAGCTCCATTGAACCTTCTATTTTAATGTGTCTTTGTAAATTCCCAACATCTTGTGTTCTTCTTCTTTGTAATTTATCTTTATTAAACTTGTCATATACTCCAATATTCTGATCTCTTACTGAAGAATCCGTATTCCTATCCAATCCAGTGTTGTTTCTCTTCAAACTTGGCTTTCCCCTGCTCATTCTATTCTTAGCCACTTCCATTGGGTTCACCAGTTAATTTCATTCTCATTCTGTCCAGTGGGGTGCACCAGACTCACTTCTTTGTAACATCATCATCATCATCATCATCATCATCTGAGACAGAGTCTCTCACTCTGTCACCAGGCTAGAGTGCAATGGTGTGATCTCGGCTCACTGCAACCTCTGCCTCTCGGGTTCACCCAATCTCCTGCTTCAGCCTCCCAAGTGGGTGGGACTACAGACGCCTGCCAAAATGCCCAGCTAATTTGTTTTGTATTTTTAGGAGACTGATTTTCACCATTTTGGCCAGGATGGTCTGGATCTCTTGACCCCATAATCTGCCTGCCTCAGCCTCCCAAAGTGCTGAGATTACAGGTGTGAGCCACCACGGTTTGGCTATAATCCCAGCTATTTGGAAGGCTGAGGCAGGAGAATCGCTAGAACGCAGGCAGCAGAGGTTGCAGTGAGCCAAGACTGCGCCACTGCATTCAAGCCTGGGCAAGAGAGCAAGACTCTGTCAACAAAAACAACAACAACAACAACAACAACAAAAAGGCCCATAAAATAAAAAAAGAAGGGTGAATACTGGGCTTTAAAATGAGTTTAAATCTCATTTCTGCCACTTCCTATGTCCAAAAAGAAAACTATCCTAATTATTTGAGTTTCAGGTTCTCTATCTAGAGAAACACTTGACCAGAATGTTTAACACACGTTGAAATATTAGAGGTTATTTTAATTAGTCCTATGATTCCTTAAAATTTTGAAAGCTTTTGATTGTCTATAGGAGAACTGGGGATACACAGCCAGCAGAATTTGAAAAAATAACAGAACAAAACAAACACCAAAAGCAGAGAAGAACACTTAAAAACATCAAGAGAAGATTATAGAAATGTCATTGAAAAAGGAAAAAAAAAAAAGACTAAAAAAAAAGTATTGTGGAAGTAGGCAGAAATACTAGCCTAAAGGAAAAATCAACCTGGGAAGTCAAATAATTTCTCTCTAAGACTTGTCTAATCTTGGTTTTGTAAAATTTACAATCCTATGGCCAAACCTTTCCACTGCCCTAAAGCCTTTGATGGTAAAGATAAGATATTGGTTACCACTGAAATTGTCAAATTTATTAGGACAAACTCTTAGACCAACCTCATTTCTAACAATATCCTTAAATGAGGGTTAACATATAACTAGATTTGACTGTATTCATTAATCTGATTCTAACATATATCTTGATCCAATTGCTGTGCAGATCTTTATCCATCTATGCTGAGGAGCAAAAGAAAGATTTGGAAGCCAGGCAGGCTGATGGTTTAACTGTGAGTCAGCTACTTTACTTTGTTAACTACGGGGTCATGAGCCAATTAATCAACCTCTCTAAACCACAGTTGCCTATTTAATAAACAGTAGGTTATAACAACACAGATGTCTTGATGGCTTTATGAGATAAATGCATAGCATATAATAGGGTGGATAGCCCAGAATACAACACTCAACCGATATTAGTTTCTTTCATCTGTATTTCCTTAGTTAATAGAAATTTTTAAATCTGTAAAATCCTACCTGACTGCAGATTCATCAGAACTCCCAGAATCTATTAAAGGAAAAGGTAAAGTGCATTGTAAATCAATAATAAATATATAGAATATTAAAAACATAAGAAGGCACAGTCATGCATGCCTTTAATCTCAACTACTTGGGAAACTGAGGCAGGAGGATCACTTGAGAAACCCAGAAGTTTGAGACCAGTTCGGGAAACATAACAAGACTCTACCTTCACACAAAAAAAATTATGCACATTTGTGTGCATGCTTTAGACCATTTTTCTTTATAGGACTGATGCTTTGTTACAAAACATTCCTTTGGGAGCATACCTGAGATCTTATTAGAATTAATATAAATTATACCTACTGGTATGTGATTAGTGAAGTAAGAACTTTTACTTCCCTTACTTTGTATTTATTAAATGCAAAGAATAAATTTATCAAAATTTGAAGTGAACTGCAGTATACAAGTCATCTTAGACAAACAATATGTGATTGACTAAAAATGGCATTGTTATCAGAACAGGTGTGATGAGTGACCAGTGTCAAAGAGCATGATTTCTGACCCAAAATATGAAGAGCAGTTAAAAAAGAGTATAGAGTAGTTCCCTTATCCATGATCTGTATGGATAAGACATACTTGCCATGTTTTTCTCTGCTCTTACACCACAGAAACAATCATCAACAAAGGAGGCTTCAGTGATCAAACGAGGGGAGGGTTTTTCCCCACCAGCAAGCAAGCAATCATTTCTGCAGATGATACAAGCTGGGTGTCCTCTGATTCAGTTCTCATACTCTATCTGCAGACAGCATCATTCCACAGGTGAAGGGCTCAGTCCCATGAGTCTGCCTCCCTACATCAGTCCTAAGTTTGAAACTCCAGAACTTCTGACCAACTGGCTTCAATTTAGGGTTCAATTGAGATTCCCAAGACTCCCTCTTTGGGTTAAACAGAATTGCTGGAATGGCTCAAAGTACTCAGAGAAACACATTTACCAGTTTGCTATGAATGACATTACAAAAGTTACAGATGAAGACAAGCAGAGATGCATAGTGCAAAGTGTGGGGGAAGTGAGATGAAGATTTCATGCCCTCCTAGGATACACCATCCTCTAGGAACCTCAACGTATTCAGCTAACTGGAAGTTCTCTAAGCCCAGGCCCTTTGGGTCTTTATGAAAACTTTATTACATATGCACCACTGATTAAGTAAACCACTGGCCACTGGTGACTGAACACCTTCAGGTTTTCTCTTCACCCCAGAGTCTGCAGAGTGAGACAGGAGATCTCAAACCTCTAATCAATGTCTTCACGACAATGACCACTTGCCATCATGAATCTACATAGGGGCATCCGGCCATCAATCATTAGCATACAAAAAGACATCAGTTTGCAAGTTCTAACGATTTTAAGAATTGTACACCAAGAAATGAGTCAATGTTCAAACACAGATTTTACATTCACAGTTTTTATTTCTGTGGTTACAGCTTATAGTCAACTGTATTCCAAAAATACGACATGGAAAACTTAAGAAATAAACATGTCATAAGTTTTAGTGTGCCATTCTGAGAAGTGTGATGAAACCTTGAGCCCCCACCCAGACCAGGATGTGAATTCTCCCTTTGTTCAGTACATCCACACTGCATATGCTGTTCACCCATCAGTCATCAACACGGTCTCCTTCTGTTGCCAGCTATCAACATCATTAAGGCCTGAAGATCCAGAGTCACTCACAGCTCATAAAGATTTTTTCTGAGTTAGATTCAGGGGGTGCATAGTGGCCTAACACTGCATTACAATGCCTACCTCATTCACCTCACTTCATCTCATTACACAGGCATTGTATCACTTCACGTCATCACAGGAAAAAGGGTGAGAACCATAACAATATATTTTATTATGAGTTATTGTTGCTGATTTCTTACTGTGCCTAATTTATAAATTAAATGCTATCATAGATATATATGTGCAGAAAAAAAATGGTATGTGATTCAGTACTATTTGTGGTTTCAGGCATTTACTGGGAGTCTTGAAATGTATCTCCTACATTTAAGGGGGAACTACTGCATTTATTTTGTTGAACAAAACACAGCCTCCCTAGCTCTGCAGTTAAAACTGTTCAGGTTAGGATAAAATGACTTATCACCAGAAGCCAGCAAAACATAGGAATCAGACCAGAAACAAGGATCCTTGCAAAAACTTTCTAGCTGCCAGTGGAGAAGAGCTAAAGGGAGATCAATGTGTTACTCTGGCTAATACTCTTCTGGGGAAGGTGCTGGGTCATTTACTTAGTTGTAGCTATATGCTCAGCTCTACGTATAACAAGGCCCAAATTCACCTGCCATTTTACCTCCCACAGAAAGAACCACTGGAAAAATCACTCCTTTAAGAGTTTATCCACTCCGAATCACACCTCACATTCAGAGAGAAGCTTAAGAAACACTGGGGAGGTGTGGCAGGCTGCTAGGCAGTACTATCTAATGTGAAAAATATATAGAAAGAAAACCCTATATCAATGCCCTCTTGCTACCAGAATGTGCCAATGCTTTCCCCTCTCCCTAGTAGAAGAAAAAAATTCTTTTTTAACCTCATATAAAGCAAAATTGTATGATTTCCTTGCCATCCCTCATTACAGAGAATCTAGTCATAGGTGAGTCATGTCACCATAATACAGGCTGTTTTCAAACTCATCCCTCAAAGGAAGAGGATCAGTGAGAAGCATGGGTATTTACCTATAGCATTCACTGCCTGGTCTTATTTCCAACTGAAAGTAGGCATGGAAGACTTTGTGATTCCAGTTTTATAAAGGACAACCTCTTGAACTTGTTCCCTTCCAAGGAACAGAGAGTCTGTCTGAATCCACCCCATAAACCAAGATACTCCAGTTTGTGCTGTGTGGTAATGCATGGTGTCACTTTCCTCAACCCTTTCCATTGTGTGGCAAATGTCTACACAAATCATGTTTTCTAAATATGTAAAGCACATGTCATCAGATCTTATGATTAAAAAAACAGAAGAAAAACAAAAGGACAAAGTATATCTTAAATGACTACATTCAATTACCATAGACCTTTACTTTTTTAACTAGTCAAAAATATATCCACTGCACTACATGACTCTTCTGAAAAAAGTAAAACTATGAAGTTAGAAAAGATCAGTTGTTGGAGTTGCTAGGAAGAAAGGGAGAGATGAACAGGCATAGTATTAAGAATTTTTAGGGCAGTCAAACTGTTCTGTCATATTAAAATAATAGATACATATCATTATACATCTGTCCAAATTCACAGAATGTATAGTATTAAGAATGAAGCCTGATGTCAACTATGAACTTTGAATGATTTTAATGTGTCAATGTAGGTTCATCAGTTGTAACAAATGTATCACTTTGGTGGAAAATACTAATAATGGGAAGGACCATGCATGTGTGGGAGGCATGGAAAATAATGAGAAATCTCTGTACCTTCCTCTCAATTTTGCTGTGAACCTAAAACTGCTCTAAGAAATAAAGTTATTGATCTAAAAAAGATACTCATTGTCTATGCATCCCAGAATTTTCAGAACAAAAACTAAAATGGAAAATAAAAGATATTCACTGAACCTATTATGACATATTTAAGCAAGACATGGTGACCCCCAAAATTGGAGATCATTAAAGATCAAAGCAATAGCATGTAGGCATTATTTCTCAAATTGAAGTATATAAAATATGTAAAACAAATAAATTTAATTGCATGCTCAGGCAAGAAAATATTGATACAATGATTATTTTATATTATTTCACAATTCTAAACATGGATTTAGCACAATATGAAAACTAGATTATTCATGTAATGAAAATAGACAATTTTTATTGTAACTCAGAAATTATTACGCTTATTTAACAATTTTACTGAAAGGCTAATGAGGTAAGGGGGACAGATTGTAATTACCTGATAATGCTATGGTAACTTATAAAGAAATACCTGTTAGTCACCAAAACTCAAAAAAGTACCAGCATTGCAACTAAGGATGGATCATACAACAGAAACTAGTATCAAGTTACCTTATCTTATATTATTTGCTGTTAAAATGAAATTTTAAAACACCACCAAAAATTAAGTTGAGGCTAAAACTTTTGTGCAGTAAAGATTTCGTATAGCAGACAAAAGATTGTTGAAATTGAGAGGGTTCCCACCATTCCCTGAGAAGAATGGCTCATCATATCTAAAGTGTTTATAGAAACAATGTGGTTACTCTGAACAGATGCTTTCCTTCTGGGAGTCTGGAATTTGGGTACATGTGAGGGAGAGTAACCTCCATTTTAAAAACTTGGGTACTGAGTCTCTAATGAGATTCTGGTACTGGTAGACATCACTGCACATGTGTTGCCAAATGTGAGGCTGGGAGAATTAAGCAGATCCTGGGAACTCCACAGGAGAGAACTCCTGGAAACTTGTGCCTAGTTACTTCCAGACTTGATCACATGCACTTTTTCCAATTTTACCTGTACCCTTTCATTGTAATAAATTAAAGACCTGCGTATGATTAATTTCTGAGTCCTGTAAGACCTTCTAGTGAATCACCAAACCTGGAGGTGGTCTTGGAAACCCTTGACACAAATACATCATATAAGATTTTTATTAAGTTGATACGATATAAGTGTCTGTCATCAGATGGTTATTTCACAGAACAACTTTCCCTAATCTGTTTTTCTTTTTTTTTTTCTCCTTGATATTTGACTTGGAGATTCTTGTACTTCTATATCTAATTGAATAAAGCCATAAAAGGAATAAATAAAACACTTATTTCAGAAAATAATATGAAATAAGCGGCA
>NW_016107694.1:165076-169596 GCF_001604975.1 Cebus imitator | reverse complement strand
AAAGAAAAAAAGAAAAAGAAAAGGTAGTCAATTTTCTGCAACTCAATTGGGGCTTAATTTCTTCTTATAACAATTGTGCAGGCCAGGTACAGTAGCTCACACCTGTAAAATCGTAGCATTTTGGGAGGCTGATGCAGAAGGATTACTTGAGCTCAGAAGTTCCAGACCAGCCTGGGCAATATAGTGAGACCTCATCTAAAAAACACATATATACATGCATACATACATACATAACTTAAAAAGAAAAATAGCTAAGCATGGTGGTGTATGCCTGTAGTCCCAGCTACTTGGGAGGCTGAGGTGAAAGCGTCATTTAAGGCCAAGAAGCAGAAGTTGCAGGGAGCCAAGACTGCACCACTACACTCAAACACTAGCAACAGAGGGAGACAGTGTATCAAAAGTAAACAGATAAACAAATCAACCAATAAATAATTGTGTATCCAGCTAGATGTAACCACACATGACTATGGTCCCAGGTACTCAGGAGGATGAGGTAGGAAGACTGATTTAGCCCAGAAGTTCAAGGCTACAGTGAGCTGTAATTGTACCACTGAATAGATACTGTATTCTAGCCTGGGCAACACAGAAAGACCCCATTTCTTATAATAATAATAATAATTAATTATTTAAGTAACTTGTATAACTGGAGAACTCATCATTCAAGTAACTTGCATACCTGGAGAAAAACATATGACCACTGAAGAAAGTACAACAGTCTACTACTGATCATAGAGCTCCTTTTACTTGCTTCTATTTATTTCTTATAAAATTGAAAAAATGGTTCACCCATTAAAGGCAGTTCATCACAGAACAAGTCAAAAAGTCAAAAGAACTGCATCCAAAGTGTAGGATGTGTTATCCGCTGCTCCCTACAAATAGTGGATTTGGTCATAAAGAATTAGCAGGACTTTTAACTTATTAGTGTGTACATACGCACGTGTAAGAGCACATGTATGTGTGTGTATATGTGCATGTGTGTGTATGTGTAAACTATGACAGATAAAACCATTTTGCTTACATAAGAATATGTAACATAGCTTGTACTTCTCACAAAGAAATTGTTTTTCTGTCTTCTGCACTCAGTAGGTATCTCCAAAACATAATCTCCAATTTGTATGGGTGCACACTGTTTCAATTTTACAGTTCTTATTGCCATTTACTTATGGTACGAGAAAGGGATTGTTGAGTTCCCAGTTCTAAAGATAGTTACTTTCTTAGTGACACAAATTAATACGTAATACAGTTCACCCTTTAACAGCAAGGGTTCGAACTGCTGGGGTTTACTTATATGCAGCTTTTCTTCTGCCTCTGAAATTCATAGACAGATGAAGACCTTTGTGAGGATCCACTTATGTTTTATGAAAAGTCAATGTATTTTTTCTGATGATTTTCTTTCTAACAGCTTAATTTCTCTAGCTTACTTTGTTGTAAGAACACAGTATATAATAATGCAGCACAAATAAAATAGGTTTTAATGGACTGTTTATGTTAACAGGAAGGCTTCCAGTCAATGGTGCGTTACTAGTAGCTAAGATGGGGAAATTAAAAGTTATACTCAGATTTTCAACTGCACAGAGATTAGAGTCCCTAACCCCCATATTATTCACAGGTCAACTATAATTATTTATTTACTAAATACAATTTATTATAAAAATGAAATAGAAGATCCATATGTATAACAAGTTCAATTCATTATAATGTGACTATAGAGAAAACATACAACATACTAATTTAACAATCTTTCTTCTTATTTATGCAAAAAATATTATATAGAATTTCAGGGATTGTAATTAAGTAAATGATTTTTTTTCCAGAAAATACTGTTTCAGATTATAAATTGGATACCACTACCTTCTTAAATAACTCTGAATTCCAAACTAAAGAAGTTAAATTTTGAAAATTAATTTACATATATGTATATACATATATATACTTGCAATTTACACATATTTTTAAACTGGTCTTTTTCCATCAAAACTACCTTAATCTAGGCCGGTGCAGTGGCTCACACCTGTAATCCAAGCACTTTGGAGGCCAAGGCGGGCAGATCACCTGAGGTCAGGAATTCAAGACCAGCCTGACCAACATGGTGAAACCCGTCTTTAAAAAAATAAATAAATATAGACCAATCAATCAATAAATACATAACCCCCACCAAAAAAAACTACCTTAATCTTACATCTTACTTTCTTTTTTATCGAGAGTAGGACCAGCACGATAAATGAGAAATTTACTATCAGAAGTTTTACTTGCATTGAAATATCTTATTTTTATGCTCCAAAATTTGGTGTCAAATTCTATGTACAAAAAAGTAATAAATAAAATTGCTATTTTAATACTAAAATAAAAAAATATTTCCAAACATATTAAATTCTTAAACCATTTCAGGCAATATCAACACTAATACCAGAACTTTAATTTCTGTCCCAGACACTTCAAAATTTTAAGCTTTACAAGTTTATTAACCTTTTAATTAAAGAAAAAAAAAGTGAAGTACTCATAATGGAGGGAGCACAGCTTAGTAAATTAACTATAGTTAGCTGGACATCGTGTGAAGTGTCCTGCACTCAGAACAAGTCCTTGCTCTGTAACCAATAGGTATTTGTGTCAGACAAGTTACTTCTCTTAGGCTCCATGGTTTCTTCTAAAAAATAAGGATTTTGCTACCTTACTTCACTAGGTTGTTAGGAAGATGTAATGAGATTACATGCTTAAATGTTCAGAGAAATAGTAAAGCAATGGAATACCTTAGTCTTGAACTTTATGGCTGAAACTATTTTGGAGTCCCAAATAAAGCTTGATGTGTGTTTTTCCATAGGTTCTAATATTCAAATGTTGCAGTTTTCATAAAATGTTATTAAGTGCTAATTTTGTTTATTAGTTGTATTGCAGCTTGTAATCCAGGGCATTTCAGCTAATTCATAACTTACAACTAAATTTATGTATATTATCTCATTAAAATAGATAACGTCACCTATAATTGTCACCTATTACTGAGCTCATCAATCACACCAAGAGCAGAAAATTAACAGATGTCAAAACCTGGCTTGGACAACCACCACTCCTTCTCTACCTCCTCAAACTGAGCCAGCACATCTGTGCTAGGATTCTGGATCTCCATGGTCCTCTCCAACTAACATACAAGAAAAAAAACCTGCTTTTACTGTTTTTCAGGTTTATGAAGGAATGCAGGTTGACAATTTCCCATTTCCAAGACATGTACTAACAACATATTTGCATGTAACATCCCATATGTTACTCAGCTCTGCTCTCATTACATACATCACCATACATCAATAGTTTTATAGTAATCGCAATTTTAATCTCAGGTATCTCCTGTTTTGGTTTGACTCACACTGCTTCCTTGGAGCTGGTCAACAAATAGTCAAATGACCTACCAGGGACAATGCAAAATATGGAATGCTTTATGAATTTGTGTGCCGTCCTTAGGCAGCAGCCATGCTTATGCTTATCTGCTCTCTACTGATCCAATTTTAAAGCGTATGCTGCTGAAACAAGTACAAAGCCCTGTTTTATACATGGATACTAATGAGTCATAGATGACGCCTAGCTGTGTTAAATCCAACTCAATTTTATTAACTGGCTTACTGTGAGGTAGAACTTTAAAATATATTTAAAATGAGGTAGATATGAAAGTAGCCTGGAGATTTTTATTATTGTAGAAATGGATTACTTGAGGGGCCTACTGCAATTTGGTTCCCACTGCTCTGTGGAAAGAGAACATGGAACCTTCTGCTATCTAAACAAAGCTGCTGCACAGGATATAAAAAAGCCTCAAGATACAAATCTGACAGCAAAAGGGAAAGGGAACTCTAATCTCTTCCTGCAACATTATTTTAACACCTCTGACTGGTGGAACAATCTCAACTAATATTTGTCAGAGAAAAGACCAACAGGGGTCTCAAAGGATTACTTACCATGAAGACCTAGCCTAACTCTAGCTGAGATGTGGGCTCCAAATAGTGTTTTTAGTGTAGGGGAAGCATCAATCTCCTCCCTATTTGTGTGGGTAAAGCTAGGATGCCTGGCTCCCAGAGCAGGGTGCTGGGAACAATGGCTGAGCCTAATTACAGAAACTAAAGAACACCATAGCTTTGAACTCTATGTATAAATCACCATGAAAACTGAAAGGTCTGAATCAGTAAATGCATCCTGGTGGCAAAGGTCAATCATTATCAGATTGCAGGACCAGTTACAATGGCAACAATACAGCAAGTGAATCCATGGAAACAACAGAATAATTAGACTGGCCTATTTTCCCCCTTCTGACTTGTAAAGAAAGACTGCCTTCCTTAGACTTAGAAAACACCTTAGCTTCTTGGAAAATTCAAAGAATTAAGACACAGGAGATAGCCCCAGGGAACAATACAAGATTTTCTGCTAAATTGAACATTTTAAGACCCAATAACTCATTAGAAAAGTCTGGGCAGGCATGGTTGCTAGCACTTTGAGAGGCTGAGGCAGGAGGATTACTTATGCTCAGGAGTTCAAAACCAGCC
>NW_016107694.1:162664-165015 GCF_001604975.1 Cebus imitator | reverse complement strand
GGGGGAAAGAAGAAGAAAGGAAAGAAAGAAAAAGAAAGAAAGAAAAAAGAAGTCAAAGATGTGTCTCTATTTTTATCTGATGCATGGGGATTATACTTAGAATAAAATGAACCACATTGAGCTCCCTAGAAATAAAGGTCTTAAAAGTCCTGAAAGAATCTTACATTCTACTTCTAACTAATCTAGCCTTCTGCTTGATTTCTATCTAAAAAGTGGACTAACTCTTGCTATTTCAAACTACCCAAAACAAACTATGAACTCTCACCTGATGTATAAGATTCAATGGTTGCAATTATTTTAAACATCAATTTAGTATTAACTGGCCTTTTAGTGCAAACACTTACCTTGTCAAACCACGATAAATAGCATAATCTTCTGCATCTCATACACACATAACTTGAGTAAAGACGTTAATATTTTCCTGAAGAAAAATATTGACAATACCTGATGAGCCATAATGTACAGGAAGCATGAGAGCTGTTCTAAAATAACAAAGAAATAACTCCATTCAAGAACTTTAATAAAGTCATTACTAAACAGCTAGTTTGATACACTCTATCAATTTAATATCCTGCCTGTCAATGTAGACATAATAACCATTTACATGTACTAGCTTGTGTCTATAAGCATCTTGGATGCTAAAGTGTTCATCTTTGAAATTATCACCAAGGATAAAAGAAAGGAATGACAAGGAAGTCTCTTGTTCCACTGGGGTATGACATAGTACAAGTTGCTAACTTATAGTCCCTTGATGGCCAAGAAAATGTGCTGAGGTCATTTATCTGAAGTAGGCAAAGATTTAAATGAAGATTTCCCTTTCCTAGTCTGATATATTGTAATTCATATCAGCTAGGAGTCAGATAAGAGCTATCTACAGCCTAAAAACAATAAATAACAATAATGGCAATACTAGCAGTCATAAACTAAAAGTCCACCCTTCGAAAATTAATAAAATGCAAAAACCTTTAGCTAATGTAAGATTACAAGACCAAAAACATCAGGTTACAAATAACACTCTACATTATAAGAGAAAATGAATCCTACTATATGTTCTTTATGTTGCTTAGTCCAAATATTTTCTTTTCTACCTGATTGTGTTTTTTTCACTATATGCCAATAATTACGTTAATCTTATTAATATTTCTCACTTCAGTGACTCCACTCTAGAACACTCAGGTTTTCATTTTAAACAAAACTACTGTACTGTCTCAGCCTATCAACAGCATGTACATTTGTTTGTTTTTTCACTAAAAATTCCACCATTTGCTTTCTCTTGCAAATTACAGCAAATAAATTGGTGTGTTTCCATCCTATAAAACAGGAAAAAATATTCAAAAATTACAAATTTCTAAAATGAACTAAACATCTTCTCTAAGATGTTTGAACTTCAACATACAATATAGAAAGGAAGTAAATGAAAACCATTCCCTTCCTTCTCACTCCTCTGTGCTTTCTGATGTGCTGCTCTTTGCCTTGCAAACTCTGCTCCTCTGCCTCCCCACATTAACTGTGGTCATTGCCAAAATTCCCTTCAAACATACCAGTCCCAAGAATCCTTGCTTTGATCACAGCACTTAGCATGGTATATTGTAATTATTTCATTGTTTCCCACTGAAACCAAGAGCTTCTTGAGGGTAAGGCCTGTATCTTTTATCTCTATAGCCCCTAAAATCTAAAACATATTAGCAAATACTTTTAAGTTTTTTACATAAATTAATGATCTAAATTGTTATATCTAGAGCAGTTTCTTAAACTATACTCCAAAGAATATTTGCTTATTGTAACCCAAGAGAAAGACTCTATGACAATCTGCATATGAGAAGTATTACAAAACTGTATTTTCTAACCAGTAATCAAGAAATCTCTTGAACTTTACCTAATACCCATTTGACGATACTTTTTGTGGCAAATATTAACATTTAAGAAATTAAGAGTTTCAGAGATAGTTTCCAGAGCTTCCCAATACAGTTGGAGGTTTCCTCTGGGTGGTACAAATTTGCTTGATTCATTTCTATCAATGATGTTAGGATCCCAGATGCCAATGTCAGGCACTCCTCCTCCAAATGGGTCACTAAGGAAATGAGCTCTGAATTAAGAATGACTGGCTTCAAATGTACATATTTTCCATATTATTATAGTCCATGGGTTTCTTTTAACACAAAAGAACAGATTTTTATCTTAACTGTTACGAAGCTCAGTATGTTCTGCGTAAGAGAGAGAGGTTTAAAAAACTTAAAAATAGGGCCGGGCGCGGTGGCTCAAGCCTGTAATCCCAGCACTTTGGGAGGCCGAGGCGGGTGGATCACGAGGTCAAGAGATCAAGACCATCCTGGTCAACATGGTGAAACCCC
>NW_016107694.1:160808-161434 GCF_001604975.1 Cebus imitator | reverse complement strand
TAGCTGGGACTACAGGCGTGCGCCACCATGCCCAGCTGATTTTTGTATTTTTAGTAGAGACGGGGTTTCACCATGTTGACCAGGATGGTCTCGATCTCTTGACCTCGTGATCCACCCATCTCGGCCGCCCAAAGTGCTGGGATTACAAGCGTGAGCCACCGCGCCCGGTCTTAAAACCAATTTTTAAAAGTCATCTTCCAGTTTATACTCCATCTCCTTACACAAATTGCCTACAGACCACTTGATACAGAGAACAGGCTGGGCATGATGAGTTAGTTGAGTGAACCAAGTGGTAACACTGGTGGGTGTGTTGAAGAGAAGAGGTTTTATCATTCTTAAGTTTGACAACATTCATTGCAGGGGCCCTCCTCGCCAAAGACAGCCTAGAGAGGACGGCAATGAAGAAGATAAAGAAAATCAAGGAGATGAGACCCAAGGTCAGCAGCCACCTCAACGTCGGTACCGCGGCAACTTCAATTACCGACGCAGACGCCCGGAAAACCCTAAACCACAAGATGGCAAAGAGACAAAAGCAGCCGATCCACCAGCTGAGAATTCGTCCGCTCCCGAGGCTGAGCAGGGCGGGGCTGAGTAAATGCCGGCTTACCATCTCTACCATCATCCGG
>NW_016107694.1:142382-159168 GCF_001604975.1 Cebus imitator | reverse complement strand
AAAAAAAAAAAACAAAAAAACTCAGTGGACACCATATTTTATTTTTTAGACAAGTCTGAAGTCCAGATTTCTGCATAAGTCTTCTAAATTTTACATGTTGACTCAATTTATAGACGCAAACAAATCTGTGCACATTTAGAATACAGCCCTTTTGTTTTTATATTTGCTATGAATGTGTAACTAAATGGTTTTGTATAATCCAAGTATTTGTAAGCAAAATATTTTCTTTCTCTAGTATCATATGTTTTACCAAAAACACCAGGCCCTCATATATAATAAAAATTGCTATTAAGACTCATAATACCACTTGAAGAATTTTTTCAACATGTATTCATTTACAATCTATTTGTATATAATTTTCCCAGATTGTTAGCCAAACATAATTTATATGACTGCCAAAACTAAACTATTAAAATAATTTTTCTATGGAAATTCTTTTAATCAAAAGAATTTTGATTTATACCAAATTTATATCAACTGCATGGATTTCAGTGTGTAAAGCTGACATCCTGGTTATGCTAAAGATCTATAAACTTAACAGACATACTGAGATAGTTCATATTACAACTTCAACTAAAAAAAAATTTAGGGTTGGATATTATTTTAATTGAGAAAACTCAACTTGTAATGAACATTTGTTGACACATAATAACCTATATGGTGACAAAGGGACATGAAATCATTAAAGAGTCAGCTTCTACTTATTGAAAGATTACCCATAAGCAAATTTCTAAAAATTCTCTAAATGGCAGTGAATGATTAATGGTGGGGAAAAAAAGGTGTTATTCTGTAAGCTGAGAGATACTGCCAATAATATTCCCTGTCGCTTCCCAGTCACAGATAGAGAAAGAGGTAAGTCAGGCTAATTTCATTGAAAAGGAGAACTTTGAAGACAGTAGCACCTAGCAAATATCAACTCTTCTAGAGATTTTTTATTTTTTGAGATACAGAAATGTATACATTGCACTTATCTATTCTGGGGTTCTTAAACAGGACTGTATCCAAACCTGGAGGTTTTGTTTGTTTGTTTGTTTGCTGTTATTGTGGTTAGAGATAAGAGTCTCACTATGTTGCTCAAGCTGGACTCAAACTCCTAGGCTCAAGCTGGGACTAAGCTGCCACTGTGCCCAGCTTCAAGAAAACATTTTTAAACATACACATTCTGGCCTTATTAGATCTATTACATCAGAAGCTTCAGGGGAAAGCCTAAAATTTTAGATTTTTAACAAAATTTGCTCAGGTCACTATAATGCACAATTCTGAGAATTAGTGCAGCAGGCAATCACTTCAGTCTCATCCCTCACCCACACAGCTAATTCATCAGTTGTAGATGTGGCCAAAAAAGGAAAAGAATAAGAGATAGAGTCATTTATTAAACCTACATTTAATTTCATGGATATGAGTAGAACAGGTACAAATAAACTCAAAATCCAACTTTATTTTGCTATTAATAAGCTCCTTATCTCCCACCTTTCCATCAAGACATTCTAGATTTGAGAAGAAAATTTAGACTCTTAGATCTAAGTGACTGTTTCTGCCTGGATGGGTAATAAGTCAGTTAATAATTTGTTTCATCTTCTGTTGAAGTGTTTCTCATTTTGTCACCACATGTTCACTGTCAATATGGTTTCCTCAGAGTCTTCCTAAAATTAATCTCTAGGCAAGTTTCAACTCACTCTCTTTTTCAAAGCAAAATTTATTAGCCCCATAGCTAAAGAGCACCTTGTCTCAACTCATAAACTGGAAGAACAACAAACTGAAAAAAAAAAAACCTCTTCTTGGCATTTTTACTTATCACCTAATTTTTTTTTTTTTTTAAGATGGGGTTTCACCATGATGGCCAGGCTGGTCTTGAACTCCTGACCTCGGGTGATCCACCCACCTCAGCCTCCCAAAGTGCTAGGATTACAGGCATGAGCCACTGCGCCTGGCTTATTACCTAATTTCAAAGTGAACTACGTACTCCTGATGGCTGTCCTTTTCCCTTCCCATTTTTCCCTCTTAAGCCTCGCCACTGACAGATGACACATCAGGTTTTTAGAAAATTGTCAGCAGCAGCAAGATGTCTATCTATTCTAAGTTGCTTTAGTTTTGTTTGAGTTTTAAGATAAAGCCTTATTTTCAGGGCATATTTTCTTTCCTGTGTTGTTTTATATTAATTAGGAAAAAAAAAAAACCTGCATTTAAAAAAAAAAAAATTAGAAAGGTTTTACCTTTAAGAAACTCACAAATATTTTCCAAAGTGTATTTTAAAAAGCTGTGCCCTTTAATGCTTCTTTCAAAGTATCATTATTTAAAATATAATTTTAGACAATTAAGTTATTTGAAAATAACTTGATTTGTTTGCATTCAGTGAATGCTTGAGCTTCCAAATATAAAAAATTGACCCTTACCTATGTCAAGGTTAAAACAAATATTTTGAAAAGAAAGTTGATTGATCTACATCTTGTCCATTGCTTCAACATTTGCATCACGAGAAAGCAGTTTTTCTGCCAGTAACATACTCTCATTATACCTAGCATAATGGAGAGCAGTGACATCATAGATATCCTTAAGATGTGGGTTGGTGCCATGTTTCAGCAGAATGATGGCACAAGTCTCTTCCTGGCAATGTACAGCCTGTCCATATTAGATCAGTAAATAGATTGTAAATTCTAAGAATTCAAAATACACATTCCACAGGTTTCACCAACTAGTCATATTTAAATAAGATACCTTTATTTTAATTATATATATGTATATAAATCAAACCCATGTCATGCTGAAAGAGTTGACTACTATATACTTATATTAAAGGTGTTCTGTTTTGCTTGTCACAATGTCAACCTGGCATTTTCTGTTCACCAGGAGAGTGACCACTTCCACATAGCCACTGGCACAGGCCAAATGTAGAGCAGTAGTACAAGAGTAAGAGGGCCTTTTAGGAAACTGTAGTGCAATATCTTAAAACATACAGTCATTCATGTAATTGTAAACATTGAATAGCATGTTTTTCCTCTTATTTTTCTTGAAGAAAGCACAATACTTATTAGCTTTTATTGCTCACTACCTTAATGAAAACAGCAGCCTATTTGAATAGAAAGAGCTCGGCCTTTGGATTCAGTTCCAGCTATGGTTTCAGTCCTACTTTAAACTCTGTCATTTACCGGCTATTACTTAGCTTTTCTGTGCCTCAACTTCCTCATTAATAAAAACAACAGTAATAGCTATCTGATAGGACATCATGATACTTAAATGAGAAACTATGTAAAGTATTTAAAATAGTTCCTACAGCAACAACTCAAAATTGTTATATTTTTGTTTTTTGAGACAAAGTCTCACTCTTTTGTCCAGGCTGGAGTGCAATGGTGTAATCATGCCTCACTGTAGCATGGAACTCCTGGGCTCAAGCGATCCTCCATACCCAGCCTCCTGAGTAGCTTGGACTACAGATGTGCACCAGCATGTCCAGCTACTAATTTAAAATTTTATGTAGAGCAAGAATCTCATTTTGTTGTTCAGGCTGGTCTCAAACTCCCGGTATCAAGTGATCCTCCCACCTCAGCCTCCCAGAGTTCTGGGATTATTTCTATTACTACTACTTAAAAAAAATTTTAATTAAGTAAAATAATACAATTATACCTACTTTGTAGGATGACTTAAAGAGTAGGTCACATTTTAACACCTCTGATATTTGAATGCCACTTATAATTAATGATTTATTACAACTATAATTGGTAGCATGTTAAAGATTATTTTATATTGATATATATAATAATAGGGCATCACACAATCCATGAGTCCTTATATTAAGTAACATATGGTATAAACAGCAGGTCTAGGGCAGTTCTAGGGATATAACACTTAAATACATTTCAGTTCTTAGTCACTATGGGGAAAAAACACTGAAATAACAGTAATACATTTTTTTAAACAAATTAATTCTTGGATTTTTCAAACAACTTGAAGCCAAAGGAAACTCATAATTCAAATAAATACGTATGGATCATTTAATTCAGTACTTATATTTAGAGAATATATGCAAATCAGACTTTCCTATGATTAATATTAGTGTTTAAGACTGATAAACTTTTGAAAGGGCGGTTAAAGGTTAACTTCTACTATTTTCTAACTTCAGAAATTCTTTTGTTTGAAAGATGGGAGATAAAGTTTAAATAAGATTAAGTCCTAATATCCCCATTTCAAATCTCTCAGCTTGTGGAGACAGGGCCGGTAAACACGAAGTTTTTAAGGATGGAAGGGTTCTGAGAGACAGTAGAATATGTCTGCTACTTAATAGGAACTCAGGGTATGTTTGATGAATAAACTGAATGAAAGAATGGATAAATACAGATGGGGAGTTCAATTTTTAAGTAAGCTCCTATAAAGCAGTATTTTTGCAATAGTAATCGTTTATATGTTATTTTTACTTTCAAAGAATAAAAGTAAAATGAAATGATTAATCTATCATTGTTTGCATATATGAGATAAATCTACTTGTAAGAAAAATATATGTACATAATAAAATATATACATAAAATCTGGAGACAGATAAAAACATTCCCTTTTTATTTCTGAAGAGGCTGAAAGTTCAAAGATAATAACACACAATAATGATGATGATAAAAAATAGAAAGTGAGAGATTATTTTTATCTGGGCAATATTCATATTCCTCTTCCCAACAATTATTCCATTAATAATAAACTTGTACTAATAGTGTTGTACATGCTCACTGCAGCAATCACAGATAAGAGAAACTTTACTTAAAATGCAAATGCCCAGAAATTAGCAATGTTATCATATTTTGTGCACATTTTTCGTTAACACAAGACCATAGAATGTTTGTATGTATGTATAATCAAACTGATCCTTTTTTCCTTGCTGGCTATAACAAAATACATCTTCGCACATCAACATACTTCTATATCTATTGTCACATTCAGTGGTCACATATTATGCCATCCTATGGCTGCAACAGAAACTTATTTATAGAATTCATTCTACCTGTTCTTTTTAAAATAAGTGCTGCAAAAAACCAAGTGCATGTACCTCTACTTCCTAAGGGTATTTTAGTATAATGGAATTGATGGGCAAAGAGTATACACATTTTTTAAATGTAGCACTTACCACCAAATCGTCTATTTAAAAATTTATCAGCACCTTAAACTTTAAGCAGCAGTACAAAACATCCTCACATATATTGTGGACAGAAAACAGTTTCATTCCTCTTTTAATTTAAATTCTTATACCAGAAACGCAAAGGATTTTTTCCTATGTACATAAGTAACTTGTAAATATGCAAAAAAGTTCTTTGCCCACATTTATTAGAGTTTTTATTTGATTTGAAAGAATTTTCTATAAAATGAATATGCACTTTTTATCTAATGTGTATATATGTAACTTTTCGTCTAATTTGTATATATAACTGATATACATATAACATTATATATGTAATATATAGGCTATATATACCAGTACTATACATATCACATGATATATAATGAATTCCCTGTAAAATGAAAACACTTTTCTCATCTGAATATATATATTTAATATAGTAAATACTTTTCAAGTATGTTTTCTTTAATTTCTCATTTTTTTTCTGATACACAGGCAGTTTTAATTTTCAGTTTGCTAAATCAACCTTCAGAATGCCTACCTCTGAGGTCATTCTTAGGAAGGCCTTTGTCAACATAAAATATACCTGTAAAATAAGCATTTGTGTTTTCTTCTGATACTTTTCTCAGTTGCATATGTAAAAGTTTAAATCTGTGTTCCATCAGGCACTCAAGTTTGTGATATAAAATTTCATTAGTTTTCTTCAAAGAGCAGGCATTTTTTCATTCATAATTCATCCTTTCCTATTCATATCTGTTAACATTATCAATCCTTACATATATCTTATATCAGTGTTTCTGGATTTCCTATGCTTTTCCAAGTATTTATTTGTATGTTCAGCTGTTATTAAACAATTAATTACAGAAACTAATAGCACATTTTAATATCTAGAGAAGCCAGTATTTTTTCAGTCCATTATAAAATTATTTAAAATGTCATCACAATAGTAAAAGACAGCAGGTGTCGTGCAAAAATGTTAAAACTTTGATATTTTCATTCGGTTTATGTAAAATTGATAAACAGAGAAAGAGCTTACATTTTGAGAAAAATGTGTCTTCTCATTGAAGAACACAAAACCCACCTCCCACTTCCACGTTTCCCTCTAAGACCCTTCAGTAAAGAACCGATCTATGTAAAACGGGCAGTTTTATCTGAGAAATGTTCGCCTACTGAAAATGACTCCCGGTATTTTTGATAGGGTAATGAGTTCTCTCAGTACCGACCTCCTGTAATGTATAAAACACCACGTTTTAAACGTGAACGTTAAAAATAACAACGCTGTATATGCCTAACTTCGTGAGTTAAATCGCTCACTCTCTCCACCAGGTGCTCCAGCTGGGGAATTAGGAGGGATAAGGCAGCTGAGGCTCATTTGGCTCCGCTGCTCCGAAGGCGCCCCGGCGCCTTCCAAGGCCCTGTCCCAGGGGGAAAGCCGGGCCTAGGGAACCCTCCCACCCCGGGCGGAGCCCCGCTACCTGTGCGGCTTGTCCCGGGCGTGCAGGTCTCCGCTCCTACGCGCCAGGCAGCTCCACCTCCGCGGCGTCGCCCCTCTGTGAATCTTCCGTGGTTCCGCCTCCCGGATTCGGAGACCAGAAGCGGTGTAGACCGGGTCTAGGGAGCCCAGGACCTGAGGTTCTGCTCTGCCTTGGCCCCTGGCTCCCAAAGCCGAGGAACTTCTTCAAGGTGGTGACTTCTCAGATCCCCAACAACCAGCTCCTGAGCTGCGGCTCCTCCCACCCCCACCCAGCGCCAACCACCAATCTGCGATCCCAAATCTGCTTTCTAGCCCAGAGCCTTCAGCAGCAACACACAGCCTCCGACCTCTCAGACCGAGCAAGCCCCGCAAAGCAGTTAGGCGCGCTCCTGCGCAACGGTGGCCGCCCGGCTCCCGGAAGCCGCTGCCACGCACGCGCAGGCAGGTGGGGCTGCAGCTCGGGCCGGCAGTCGCTGGGCTCTGGGTTCTCCTGGGCTCGCCCGGGCTGCTGAAAGACCACAGATGCAGGATCGCAGGCGCGCATTTCATATCACAAACATGAGTTCCTAATGGAATATAACCAATCCTTACATATATCTCATGTAATGGAGGAGGAGGAGGCCGGTCTGACCCTGTGGCAGCCCCACTCCTCCACAAAGGGAGATCAGGTCTGGCGTGGGCACTCCGTGGCACTGGAGTGGCTTTGCTGATGGCCTGGCTTCAGCGCTGAGACTCTGGCCCTGGGGTCTGCCTGGCGGGTGTCAGGGAGCGGGAGATGCGTGAAAAGTCAGGGATTGCTCCTTCCCCCACCGGCCCCCACTGCTGCCTATGCCTGATGCGCAGTTTGCAGGTGCAGCTCTGGTACTGGTGTGGGATGGTGGCGCTTCCCTTGGGTGGCGTCAGGGTCGCCGAGTGCACAGCCCATCTGGCCTGAGGGTCTGCTCCTCTTGGACATCTCTCCGGATCCTGGGCTCCTGAGCTGGGCACTCTGCGTCCACACCGATGAGACTAAGCCGCTGCTACTGGAAGTTTCCTAGAAGTATGATATTATTAAAAAGTAAATTACTTTTTAAAACGACCGTATCAATACTATTCCAGAAAAGCAGAGACATCATCAAAATCCGCTACAGAGGCTATGCTTCATTTAAAGCTGTGAACCCTTATAAAAGCCTCAATGTCAACAGACCCACTTAGTAGATATTATTATATTTATTAGTATTAGAGGACACTGTGTGGATACATTGGTGTTACAACATGGTGTGGATATTAGTGTTATGGCATGATGTACATATTATATTGGTGTTGGAGAACAGTGCAGATATTACATGAGCATTAGGGCACAGTGTGGATATTAGATTAGCATTAGAGAACGGTGTGGATATTATATTGGTGTTGGGGCGCGGTATGGATATCATAAGTAATGTTAGGGCACGGTATGATTATTATAGTAGAGGCCACTGTGAGAATACATTTTAGCAGCCACTGTGTCTGGGACATTCAAAATGATATCAGGGTGCAGTCGTAACAATGAGATTTGGGGATTTCATTTTTCTAGATGAATTTCTTCCTTTGCTGAGTACTCTAAAGACTCTCTTGTCTGCACTCAGGGCCGTGGAAAGGGACCTTTTTTCTCACCAATGAACAACACTTAGTTGACACGACCCTCGTGCCCTGAAGTCGAGAAGTTGGTCAGAGGTGGGTTCGCGCGCCCTCTGGTGGCGCCAGAGCTCAGCACAGACGCTCTTACTCAGTTTCTCAGCAGAGGTGCACCCCCGCCTGGCTGCCCTGAGATACCTATAAAATTCGATATTCAATTTATTCAATGTAATAATTTTGGAAATTCAAACCAAAATGAAGCCCACCGCAGCCATATCCTTCCCAAAAATGGTGATGGAAGACTTTGGAAGCCATGTAGAATGAAATGAATATATACACAAAATAAGAAAAACAAAAATCTACTCAAAATAGTCCAGAGACTGTAATTTGAAATGCAAAGCTATAAAAAATCTAAAAGAAAAATCTATGTGACATTGGGTTTGGTGTTGAGTTTTAACACACAACATCAAATGCCAATTCATGAAAATATTGATAACACAGACTTTATAAAACCAAGTATTCTACTGTGAAACAATGTATTCAGCATCACATGACATACCCATGTAACAAAACTGCACATGCATCTCTTCAATCAAAATAAAATAAAAAAAAAAACTGTATTCAGAGAACAAAAAGACAAGACAGACATGAGAAGATATTTACAAAATACATACATGATTTAAAAACTGGGTAAATATCTGAACAGATACCCAACCAAAGCAAATATACCAATAGTAGGCTGGGCATGGTGGCTCATGCCTGTCATCCCAGAACTTTGGAAGGCTGAGATGGGTAAATCATCTGAGGTCAGGAGTTCCAGACCAGCCTGGCCAACGTGGCAAAAACCCGTCTCTACTAAAAATAAAAAAAAAAATTAGCCAAGTGTGCTGGTGGGCGCCTATAATCCCAGCTACTTGGGAGGCTGAAGCAAGAGAATCGCTTAAACATGGTAGACGGAAGTTGCATTGAGCCGAGATCATGTCATTGCACTCCAACCTGGGTAACAGAGCAAGACTCCATTTCAAAAAAAAAAAAAAAGATGTTAATAACATATCTGATGCATGTTGATATGTTAATACGAGGGGAGACTAGGTTGGGTCTACATAGGAAACCTGCATTTTCTTCCCAATTTCAGTATGAATCTAAAGCTAATTTAAAATAAAATATTTTAAAATTGTAATTTTTTCAAATATCTGCTTATTTGTACTACTAATAAATAGTACTTGACACTAACTACTCTTAAGAGCATTCATGATGCTGCAAAGTAAATTATGCAAACTAATATATAATTTCAATGAAATGCCTCTTTTATATGATTTATATTAAAATAACACATACATGTAAACATATTTATCAGATCCTTTTTCTTGTGGTGTGGTTCACTCTCTAGGAAAGCTGGTCACCTTAGAACCAGGGAAGAAATTCATATTTTGGAGACTATTTCAATTTACAGCTGGACATTTTCACAAGTATAACTTAAAAAAAAAATAAGTTAAAATAGCAAATCGATTGTGACTCAATCACTTATTCTAATGAATGCTTGTCTTTGTTTCGTTTTCCAGTATTCCTTTTAGCTACAATACAACAAAAGCAAATATTTGCCATTGAAAAAAAAATTCAAAGCCAGGAAGACTGTAAATGGAATTTGTGACTACAATTATTCAGTGTTTTATCAGGATGCTTTCTAATACAGAAGAGTTTAAAGGGATAGTCAAAGTTATTCCCCAAAAAATGCCTTGCAGAAATTGATGAAACTAGAGAAAAAAAAAGTGGCAGGACATTCAATGTGACTTTAGGTGTCACTGTGTCTTGTGAGAAAAAATAATTTACCTTTTAGAGGCTCACAAAGAATTACCAGAAGCCAGGACTCTACAATGTTTCTAAACATAGATGTCAATATCACTAGCAATGAATATGATTAAAAGGGACCTGTGTTTTATTTATGTAATAAAATACCAAAGCATTATTTAATGCCCCAAGGAAAACAAGTTATGCCTGAAATACAGTTGACAATATCAGAATTAAAATAAGCTTCCTGGCCAGGCATGGTGGCCCACGCCTGTAACCCCAGCACTTTGAGAGGCCAAGGCAGGCAGATCACCTGAGGTCAGGAGTTCGAGACCAGCCTGACAAACATGGAGAGAGCCCATCTCTACTAAAAGTACAAAAACTACTGAGGTGTGGTGGTGCATGTCTGTAATCCCAGCTAGTCAGGAGGCTGAGGCAAGACAATTGCTTGAACCCGGGAGGCAGAGGTTGTGGTGGGCCAAGATCCTGTCATTCCTCTGCCCTACTGTATATGTAAAAATGCAGATTCACTGAACCAGACTAAATTGTATTCAGTGGAAGGCTGATCAAAGATTCCAAAGAATACAACCTTTTGTTTTATGTACTTCTGACCTAGAAGCACCCCAACTCCTACTTCTAGTTGTTCCACCTTACTGGACCAAACGACTGTACATCTTACACATATTGATTGGTGTCTCCTGCCTCTCTAAAATGTATAAAAGCAAGCTGTACCCTGACGACCTTGGGCCCATGTTGTCAGCACCTCCTGAGGCTGTGTCATGGGCATGTCCTTAACCTTGGCAAAATAAGCTTTCCAAATTGACTGAGACCTGACCAGATATTCTGGGGTCATAATCCACAATCACCATGGTGTGACAGTTGACTACAGGATTCAGTACAGAGACGTGCTATACAGGTTTGTAGCCTGGGAGCAATAGGCTATACCATATGACTTATGCGTGGAGTGGGCTACACCATCTAGGCTTTATGAGTACACGCTGATGTTTGTGCAAAGATGAAATCACTAAGGACAAATTTCTCAGAAAGTATCCACATCTTTAGGAGATGCTTGAGTGCATTTTAAATAGCTAAAGCATAGGAGAAAAAAAAGAGAAAGAAACTCAATTCCTGTTATGGTTTAATAATAATGCTTAATGGAGTTAACATATTTCATCTGATCTAAGATGCTAATGATTAACAGACATTATTTTATGCACCATCACAAATAGGTTGTCAATTAAACTGACTTTCTGAATAACAACAAAAATGTGAATTTACCTCTATTAATGCCAGTAAAGTAAAATGAAAATGAATTATGGTTTTGACATGTTTGTTTTTTTATTTTTATTTATTTTTTATTGCATTTTAGTTTTTGGGGTACATGTGAAGAACATGCAACATTGCTGCATAGGTACACACACTGCAGCGTGATTTACTGCCTTCCTCCCCATCACCTATATCTGGCATTTCTCCCCATCCTATCTCTCCCCAACTCCGCACCCCCCACTGTCCCTCCTCTATTTCCCCCCAACAGACCCCAGTGTGTGATGCTCCCCTCCCTGTGTCCATGTGTTCTCATTGTTCAACACCCACCTATGAGTGAGAACATGCGGTGTTTGATTTTCTGTTCTTGGAAACCTTCAAGACTATTCTAACTCCATACCGTTTGAAGGTAACCACATCCTGAGCCAGAACTGCCTAGGTGAGTCTCATCAGCCTCCAGAATTGTGAGAAGACTAATAAGAATCCTTGTAACTTTATACCTTGGGGTGGTTTTTAGTTGTTGTTGTTGTCATTGTTGTGTGTGTGTGTGTTTGTTAGTTTGTTTTCTGAGATGGAGTCTCAGTCTGTCCCACACCCTGCTGGAGTGCAGTGGTGTGATCTCAGCTCACTGCAACCTCTGCCTCCAGAGTTCAAGTGATTGTCCTGTCTCAGCCTCCTGAGTAGCTAGGATTACAGGCATGTGCTACCACATCTGGCTTTTTTGTATTTTTAGTGAAGACGAGGGTTCATCCTGTTGGCCAGACTGGTCTCTAACTCCTGACCTCATGATCCACCTGCCTTGGCCTCCCAACTGCTGGGATTACAGGTGTGAGCCACCATATCTGGCTGGTATGTTACATAGCAATAGGTAGTAAATACACAAAGTCATCTTCCAACATAATATTATGTCACTTCTCCACTTGACAGCATTTAACAGTCTAGAATTTTGAGTGTAAAATATAGATAAAACCCAATCCTGAATCCATCTGACAAGGGATTAATAACCCTTGAATATATAAGGAGCTCAGGGTAAACAAAATCAATAGAAAAAAGTTCTAATAATCTGATTTACATGGACAATAGATCAGAATAGACATTTTCCTAAAGAAGACATACAAATGGCAAACGAGTATATGAAAAGGTGCTCAACATCACTCATCATCAGAGAAATGCAAATTAAAACTACAATGAGCTATCAACCCACCCCAGTTTTTTTTTTTTTAATTTAAATTTTTATTTTTTAAGGTGGGGTTTTACCATGATGGCCAGGTTGGTCTTGAACTCCTGACCTCAGGTGATCCACCCACCTCGGCCTCCCAAGGTGCTAGGATTACAGGTATGAGCCACTGCGCCCAGCCATCCCACCCCAGTTTAAATGGCTTATATCCAAAAGTCAGGCAGCAACAGATGCTAATGAGAATACGGAGACAAGGGAACACTGGCACACTATTGGCGGGAATGTAAATTAATGCAACCACTATGGCGAATGGTTTGGAGGGTCCTCAAAAAACTAAAAAGAGTGCTACTTTATGACACAGTAATTCTACTGCTGGGTATATACCCAAAAGAAAGAAAGTCAGTATATCAAAGAAATATCTACATTTCTATATTTATTGCAACACTATTCCCAGTAGCCAAGATTTGGAAAAAATTTAAGTGTCCATTAACAGGTGAATGGATAAAGAAAATGTGGTACATATACAAAATAGAATATTATTCAACCATGAAAAAGAATAGAATCCTGTTATTTACAAAAACATGGGTAGAACTGGAGATCACTATGTTTATTAAAATAAGACACAGAAAAATTAATTTTGCATGCTCCCAGTCATTTGTGGGTGCTAAAAATTGAAATAATTGAATTCATGGAAATAGAGAGTAGAATGATGGTTACCAGAGGCTGGGGAGGGTAGTGGGCCGGAGGGGGTGCAAAGGAGTAATTAATGGGAACAAAAATACAGTTAGAATGAATAAGATGTAATACTTGGTAGTACAACAGAGTGACAATGGTAAACAATTATTTATTGTATATGCAAAAATAGCTAAGAGGCCAGGTGTGGTGGCTTATGCCTGTAATCCCAGTACTTTCAGAGGCCAAGGCAGGAGGATCACCAGAGGTTAGGAGTTTGAGACCAGCCCGACATGGCGAAACATTGTCTCTACTAAAAATACAAAAATTAGTTGATCTCCTTGGCATGCATCTGTAGTCTTAGCTACTCAGGAGGCCGAGGCTGGAGAATCACTTGAACCTGCGGGGGTGGGGTGGATGTTACAGTGAACCGAGATTGCACCACTCCACTCCAGCCCAGGAGACAGAGCTACACTCCATCTGAAAGAAAAAGAAAGAAAGAAAGAAAGAAAGAAAGAAAGAAAGAAAGAAAGAAAGAAAGAAGAAAGAAAAGAAAGAAAGGGAGAAAGAAAGGAAGAAAGAGAGTGAGAAAGAAGGAAGGAGGGAAGGAAGGAAAGAAAGAAAGAAAAGAGCATAATTGAATTGTGAAACAAAGAAAGGATAAATGCTTAAGGTGAGGGGTATTCCATTTACCCTGAGGTGATTATTACACATTGCATAACTGTATCAGAACATCTCATGTACCCCATAAATATATACACCTACTGTGTGCCCACAAAAATTAAAAGTAACGCATTTTTAAACCTCCAATCTTGGCCAGATGTAGTGTGCAAACTTGTAATTCCAGTGCTTTCTGAGGTCAGAATGGGAGGATCACTTGAGTCTGGGAATTTGAGACCCACCTAGGCAACACAGCAAGACTCCTGTCTCTAATAACAATGAAAAAAAATTAGCTAGGCCTGGTGGGGTTTATGCCTATAGTCCCAGCTACTTGAGAGGCAGAGAGGACAGAATCCCTTGAACCCAGGAGAGGTTGAGGCTGCGGTGAGCTATGATTGCCCCACTACATTCCAGCCTGGGTGACAGAGTGAGACCATGTCTCTAAAAAACAAACCAATCCTAGCATGATCTGACCCTGCCTGCCACTTCTATGCTTTTCCTCTTGCTCATTGTGCATCGGGCATCTGGGCTTCTTTTCTGCTCCTGTAAATGCCAAGCAGCTTCCCTCTTCAGGACCATTGCACATGCTCTTCCCTGCCTGAAATGGACTTCCCACACCAACTGCCACAGCTGGATTTTTCTCATGTTTCAGACCTCAGCTCACACGTCACCTCTGCAGAGAAATTCTCCCTCACCCTGTGAAGGGGGAATCATCCTCTGCATTGCCTTGTCCTGCCTGGTTCTCTCAAAGCAGATATCACACTCAAAAATCAGCTTGTTATTTACTGAATTGCTCGTCTGCATGTTCTCCTCCCCAACTCTCGCCGAATCAGAACAGAAGCTCCCTATGGCAGGAGTCTCATCTTCTTCATTCTCAGAACCTAATCTAGTAACTGCACATAGTAGGCACAAAATAAATGTTACTAGAATGAATAAGTATTACGGGGCTGGTCAAGGTGGCTCACACCTGTAATCTCAGCACTTTGGGAGGCCAAGGCGGGTACAGGAGTTTGAGACCAGCCGGGCCAACATGGTGAAACCCCATCTCTGCCAAAAATACAAAAATTAGCTGGGTGTGGTGGTGCAAACCTGTAATCCCAGCTACTCAGGAGGCTGAGGCAGGAGAACTGCTTGAACCTGGGAGGTGGAGGTTTCAGTGAGCCAGAGGTTGCAGTGAGCCACAATTGTGCCACTACACTCCAACCTGAGCAACAGAGTGAGTCTCCACCTCAAAAAAACAAAAAAGGTAAAAGGTATGAATAAGTATCAAGGAATGGAGATTTTGTGATTTGCCACCTTTTCATGAAAATCCAACTTAACAGGGATATTTTCTATTTGATGGTATTTCTATAATAGAAAACTGAAACCGAGTTAATTTTTTAAAAAATGAGGCTGGGCGTGGTGATTCATGCCTGTCACCCCAGCACTTTGGGAGGTTGAAGTGGGGAATCACATGAAGCTAGGAGTTTAAGACCAGTCTGGGCAACATACAGAGATCCCTGTCTCTATAAAAATAACTTAATTAACCAGGTATGCCAGGCGCAGTGGCTCACCTGTAATTCCACCACATTGGGAGGCTGAGTTGGATGGATCACCTGAGATCAGGAGTTTGAGAGCAGCCTGGCCAACTTGACAAAACCCCATCTCTACTAAAAATACAAACAATAGCCAGATGTGATGGTGAATACCTGTAATCCCAGCTACTTGGGAAGCTGAGGCAGGAGAATCGCTTGAATCCGGGAGACAGAGTTTGCAGTAAGCCAAGATCAGGCCATTGTGCTCCAGCCTAGACAAGAGTAAAACTCCCATCTTGAAAAAAAAAATTAACCACATGTGATGGCATGTGTCTGTAGTCCCAGCTCTTTGGGAGGCTAAAGTGGGAGGAGCACTTGAGCCCAGGAGATAGAGGCTGCAGTGAGCCATGATTTTACCGCTGCGCTCCAGCCTGAGCGACCGAGCTACACCATATCTCTAAAAACAGAAAAACAAAAACAAAAACAAAAACAAGGCTGGGCACAGTGGCTTACACCTGTAATCCCAGCACTTTGGGAGGCTGAGGAGGGTGGATCACCTGAGGTCAGGAGTTTGAAAGCAGACTAGCCAACATGGTGAAGCTCTGTCTCCACTAAAAAAATACAAAAATTAGCCCAGCATATTGGCAGGTGCCTGTAATTTCAGCTACTTGGGAGGCTGAGGCAAGAGAATTGCTTGAACCTGGCGGCGGAAGATGCATGAGGTGGAGAGGCAAGAGTGGGAGCAGGACATCTGGTGAGGAGCTGCCACATCAACATCTTTTGATCACTCCAGGCCACGTTTTGAGTGCAGCCTCTGCAGGAAAGTGGCCCAGCCCCAGATGCCTTAATTCTGACACTGAGTGCTGGTGAAGGCCCTTTGACGTCACATTGTGGAGGCTTCTTGGGAAAGTGTTGGCTCTTCAAAATCAACATCTTAGTTTATTCCTTTGTTGCTAGAGACAATGACCTGTTTTTCCTCATATGTCTGCTCAAGATAGTTACAAATTTAGTAAAGATGGGGTTTCACCATGTTGGCCAGGCAGGTCTCGAACTCCTGACCTCAGATGATGTCCCCCACCCCAGCCCCCCAAAGTGCTGGGATTACAGGTGTGAGACACTGTGCCCTGCCCTTCTTCCATTCTTGCTCAATTTTTCCTTTTCTCCTCTCTCTTTCTGCCTCCTTTCTTTTTTTTTTTTCTTGATATCCTGGAAACCATAGGGAATATATATGAATCTTAATTCCAAGGGCAATTTAAAAAATTGTTTTTAGAGACAGGGTCTTTCTCCATCACTTAGGCTGGAATGCAGTGGTGAGATCTTGGCTGACTGCAGCCTCCACGTCTTGGGCTCAAGCAGTCCTCATTGAGCCTCCAAAGTATGTGGGACTACAGGTGTGCAGCACTGCACCTAGCTAATCTGAAAAAAATAATTTTTGGAGCAATAGAGTTTTGCTGTCCTGCCCGAGCTGGTCTTGATCTCCTGCCCTCAAGCAATCCTCCTGCCTTTGCCTCCCAAAGCATTAGGATTACAAGAATGAGTCACTA
>NW_016107694.1:120868-142243 GCF_001604975.1 Cebus imitator | reverse complement strand
TTTTTTGAGACGGAGTTTCACTCATGTTACCCAGGCTGGAGTGCAGTGGCGCGATCTCGGCTCACCACAACCTCCGCCTCCTGGGTTCAGGCAATTCTCCTGCTTCAGCCTCCTGAGTAGCTGGGATTACAGGCACGCACCACCATGCCCAGCTAATTTTTGTAGTTTTAGTAGAGACGGGGTTTCACCATGTGGGCCAGGCTGGTCTCGAACTTCTAACCTCAAGCGCATGCCTGTAATCACAGCTACTTGGGAGACTGACACAGGAGAATAGCTGGTACCCAGGAGGCAGAGGTTGCAGTGACCCAAGATCATGCCACTGCACGCCAGTCTGAGTGAGAGTGAGAGTGCATCTCAAAACAGAAAAAAAGCCCATGAAGATAATGAAGCATTACAGGCTTTGTATTGTGTTTAAACTGTTTGAGTGCATCTGCTCACATGCGTGCACATGCCCACAAATTAAACCTTAGTGGGCAAGGGCTGAGGCAAACATGTATAATCCCAGCACTTTGGGAAGGTGAGGCTGGTTGGATTGCCTCTGGAGCTCGACCAGCCTTGGGAACATGTTGAAACACTGTCTCTATAAGAAAATACAAAAAGTAGCCCAGTGCGGTTGTGCGTACCTGTAGTCCCGACCATCAGCCCTCCAGGCTCCTTATGCAGTTCAGAGACCTGTATTTGGGACATAAGAAGGGCACTGACACCTGATTTCACGTGACTGCAAAAGGGAATGATTCCAAGAGTCTCCGTCTCACAGGAGCCTCTTTCGGTGTGGCCAGGGCCCTCTAGGCTGTCCTCCAGCCACTCCTTGCCATTTCTCAAGGCATGCTCCAGCCTCAGGGCCTTGGCACTACTGTCTTGCCCCATCAATAGCCCTGGTGCTCACTCCCTCCTATCCCCTGGTCTCTGCCCCGCTGCTGCCCTATCAGAGAAACTCTCCTGACACAATGGGTCTCCCCCTCCCTTTTCTTTTAGGACATGGACCCCTCCTGGCATTCTGCATATTTTAGCACTTGTTCCTCCCTCTCCCCACTAGAATACAAGCCGTAGGTGAACTGTGTCCCTAGAGCCTGGTAAGTGCTCAATGACCACTTTTTCAAGGACCACACTTGCATAATATTAAAACGGCAGTGAATTTTCCTGTTATCTGCACCAGCCACCTGTTGCATGAGCATGTTCCCCTCCATGTGTGATTTTATTTCCGTGACTTTGTGGGGGTGATGTTATTGTAATTCCGAATTAACAGATGAGGAAAATGAGGAACACAGAGACTTAATCACAGGTGGGGATTGTGCCTGACTAAAGTTAGCTAACGGACATTAACCATTATTTTGTTATGGAGATGGGTGGGGACCATGTAAAAATGCAAGGCTTCAAAAGTAGACAACCCTCTCACTTGGGAGGAGGGTGACACCTAACGTGTCACAAGAAAGCTTTGGATCTTCCAGATCGGAGCCACCTTTGGGAGAGTCACTGGAGGGGAAGCTACGCACTCCTGCTCAGCATGATTGACAAGGTCCTTATGCCATTTCTAGTGCCCAGAAGGTGCAGGTGGTTTCAGGCACTGCCACACATGGTGTCTAGACTGCTGACCTAACAGGGCAGTGTCTGAGGTACCAGGGGTTGCAAGAGAACCAGCTTTTAAAAACAGCACTGAAGGCCGGGCGTGGTGGTGGCTTACACCTGTAATCCCAGCACTTTCAGAGGCTGAAGTGGGGAGATTATCTGAGGTCGGGAGTTTGAGACCAACCTGGCCAACAGGGCGAAACCCTGTCTCTACTAAAAATACAACAATTAGCCGGCCGTGATAGCACATGCCTGTGATACTAGCTAGTCAGGAAGCTGAGGCAGGAGAATTGCTTGGGTCCAGGAGGTGGAGGTTGCAGTGAGCCAAGATTTTGCCACTGCGCTATAGCTTGGGAAACAAGACTGAAACTCCATCTCAAAAACAAAACAAAACAAAACAAACAAACAAACAAAAAAAAACGACAACAAAAAAGCATTAAAGATAAAAGAGCAAGTTAAGACTGAAGTCTTTAGAACCCTTGTCTCAGAAGATTCTAGGCTAGATGTGAAGGTCCTGACTCAAGATTTGTCTTGCTTTAACTCATCCTGTTTCCACTTTCTTTACCCACTATACATGATTTACCATGTAAGTCCTCTTTCACTGCTGTCTAAACTGATGCTAGCAACTGATATATCCTGAAATAATAAGTCACATGTGCATTACTTTAAAATGAAAGCAAAGATTTTGTTATTTTTGTAATTAATAAAATTTGTATGTGTTTGGCCAAATTCCCCTTAAGAATTGCTCTCAGAATTCCTGTCCTATCCTAAATGAAAACATAGGACAGGAGATGCACACACAGATTTAAAAAAAAAAAAAAAAAAGGATGAAACGATCATTTACAAATTATACATTTTTGACAACACAGATCCAAATTCTCCATATTTCCTTACATCATCAATTTTCCTTGAGTCCACAACCAGCCTGTTTCACATCAAGAGAGTCTGCTTCTTTGGAAATGTGTGAGAAATTGCGCAAATCACAAGTCTGGCTTTAATACCAATTTTTTTTTTTTTTTGAAATGGAGTCTTCCTCTGTTGCCCAGGCTGGTGTGCAGTGGCACGATCTTGGTTCACTGCAACCTCCACCTCCTGGGTTCAAGCAATTCTCCTACCTTGGCCTCCCTGAGGAGCTGGGACTACAAGTATGTACCAACACACCCAGCTAATTTTTAAAATTTTTTTATTTTTAATAGAGACGAGGTTTCACCGTGTTGGCCAGGCTGTTATCAGACTCTTCACTTCAGGTGATTAGACGACTTCAGCCACCTAAGGTGCTGGCTGGGATTACAGGATCAGCCACCATGCCCAGCCTGCCATACTAGTTTCATTTGGTGCCACCCAAGTCCTATCCAGCCTTGACTTGGCCCTGCTCCACCAGTCTTACCCCTGTACCTGCACATCTAGAAGGTTCAGATGCACAACTCAGTGATACAACAGTGCAGAAAGCTTCAGCAGGAATGCCATTTCTCCATCACCATACTTGCTCTTTTCTGTTACCCAGGCCCCAATCACCCCAGGCCCCACTGCCCACTTCCAACCTTCTTTCCATCTTGAGAGCTCAGGGAGGGCATCTAACCTACTCCCCAATCAGTGAGTAGGACCTCGACTTCCAGAAGCATCTGTGATTTCTCCTAGCCAACCTCACAGATGGGACCCAGGTATACTGCTGCCCAGCACAAGATAATGGCCCAACTCCCATGCCTCCCTATTTTTGCTAACATGACCTCACTCACAAATCAGGCTTAGGATTAAGTGAGGAAATATAAGAAAGATATTAGCACTATTTTCAAATCTTTCCCTCCCTCTACATAACTACAGACAACCAGAACCAAGGAACAGCAGCAGACACATAGAATAAAAAGATTTGCGAGTAATGCTGAGAACAGTAATACTTGCAGCTAATAGTGGCTTTTAAAAAACAGAAGGGAGGGCAGGGCACAGTGGCTCATAACTATAATCCCAGAACTTTGGGAGGCTGAGGCAGGCAGATCACTTGAGGTCAGGAAATCGAGACCAGCCTGGCTAACATGACAAAATCCCTTCTCTACTAAAATACAAAAATTAGCTAGGAGCAGTGGTGCATGCCTGTAATCCCAGTTACTTGAGAGACTGAGGCAGAGAATCCCTTGAATCTAGAAGGTGGAAGCTGCAGTGGGTCAAGATCACACTACTGCACTCCAGCCTGGGAGACAGAATGAAACTCCATCTCGAAAGGAAAGAGAGGTGGGGGATAGGGTCTCATGATGTTGCCCAAGCTGGACTCGAACACCTGGGCTGAAGCAATCCTCCCTCCTCAGCATCCCAAGTAACTGGGAATATTGGCAGAAGCCACTCCATGAGGATATAGCAGATTTCTTGATTACCCATTATGTGCTAGGCACTGATTTACATATATTTACGGTTTACATAGAAGTAATTTCACAGGTATTTGTATGTGTATATATAGATGTACGTATGTATGTAGATACACACGCCTGACATGATCTCAGTAATGTCTGTGTGGCTCACAGAACCAGGTGAAGATTTTTAGAATGAAGACTGAGGTTTCTGGAACAAGGAATTCTGTTTTAAGACATCAGCATCAAGATTTGAGCCATGCCAGCCTCACCCAATCACACAGACTAATTCTTGGAAATGGATCTTTTATACATCTCACAGCTCACATCTCTCTCAATGGCTCTGTTTCTTTGGAGAGCCCTAATAGGCACAAGAGAAATCTGGAAATGGGCCGCTCACAGGAGCAGCAGCAGAAGGAAGAGAAACAACAGTCCCTAAACTGAACAAGCTTCTGGGAGGCTGTGATGTGCAAAAACATTCAGAAAACCAGGTCTAGGACCCAGAAAGGGCAAACTACCTATCTGACAACAGATTAATAACCAGGATATATAAGAAGCTCAAACAACTTTAGAGGAAATGTTTTAATAATCTGATTTGGAAAATGAACAAAATATCTGAATCTCCAAAGAGGACATATAAATGGCAAACAGGTTTGCGAAAAGCTGCTCTACATCCAGCCCAAGTTCCCAGCAGGAGCGGAAGAGGACCCAGTTTCCCAGGAACCCTGGAGAAGGGACGAAGTAGGCAGTTCTGACGTCTTCTCATCACGGTGATGTCATGCTGGCTTTTCAGGGACTGAACGCTTCCTGGAATTCTCTGGAGGAATTCTGAATGCATCAGTCCTGACAGCCAGAAGGCAACATGGAAGGGACCTTGTGGAGGAGACAAAAAGACAGAAAGCAACACACAGTGAGTCCCCACTTGAAGCCAGCCCAGTCCCTTGGCTCCAGTCTTACACTGGCCTATGCTTTACTCATCCTTTTGGTCTGGACAGCTTCTGTTTCACCTTTAAGATCTGACTCAATGCTGGGCATGGTGGCTCACTCCTGTAATCCCAGCACTGGGGATGGCAGATCATGAGATGCGAAGTTCAAAACCAGCCTAACCAACATGGTGAGACCCCGTCTCTACTAAAAATACAAAAAAACAAAAAACAAAACAAGACAAAAAACCTACCTGGGCATGGTGGCATGCACACCTGTAGTCCTAGCTACTCAGGAGGCTGAGGCAGGAGAATCGCTTGAACCTGGAGGCAGAGGTTGCAGTGAGCCAAGACTGCATCACTGCACTCCCTCCTGTGCGACAGAGCAAGGTTCCGTCTCAAAAAAGGTCTGACTCAAGGTGTGTCTCCAGCTTTTTGAACTTTACTTACCAATCCAAGGCACCCAGGGCAGATGGTGATGACCTGTGAGCATAAGACAGACCCATCAAAGGACACTCCAGTGTGGACTACCAGCAGGAGCCCACTGGACCCTTTATCTAAGGAAATACTAATAAATAACCAAAGCGAGCAGCTCACAGGAGCTAGAACACACCCTAGTCATGCTCAAAACTCCTGGACTACAAATAAACGAATCTGCTGGTGAAGTTAGCACAGGAGGGTGAAAACAGCCCATGTGCAGCCCAAGCTCTTGTGTCTGAGGACAAGGGGACAGAAGATCACAAATGTTGGAGGGCACTCGGGGCCAGAATACAAGGAGAAGCAATAATTTTTGATTAGGAAGCACCATGGCTCCTGAGGCTCGGGGCAGGCAGTGGCTGTGCTGACAATAGCACCTTGGCTCCCACCTTGAGGCATCCTCAGGTCAACGTACAGAGTGCACTTGGGGGTGAGATGCTCCCTCTGGCACCCATGTCCCCACTGCCCAGAACAGCATCTACTGGGGAAGCGAGGACCACACACTCAACCAACATACACACACACTCAATTTTGTTAAAAGTAATCCTCTGGAATGAACACACCAAAGTAACACTGTTCACCTGCTTGGGCAGGAGAGAATGGGGAATGGAGCAGAGGGGGGATGCCACTGCACCTTTACAAACTTCAAAATGTTCAAGCAACATGAGCATGTCACTTACTGTTTTAAAGTAACTTTAACATAGCAGCCTCTGAGCTGGAAGTCAGAAGTGATGGAGTGCAGGGATCCTGGTGTCTGACAGGAAGCGAGAGGGAACTACAAGGTGAGCTGCAGGGGCTGAGGCGGTCACTGCCCACTGCCCTCGGGAGCACAGCTGACCTGTCCCGACGCTCAGGCGGAAGAGGAACAGCCATGACCAACAACTGAGGCTGCAGAAACACTCTGGATAAGGAAAAAGGGAGGTGAGATGTGGGGACAGGTTTTCCATGATGCAAGGAATTTACGCCAGAGGATTTTATTTCCTAATCCCTCCATTTCAACTCTGGTTCACAATTGAATTCACTATAGGTTTAAGAACAGATTTGTTACAGGAATTTCGAAGGAGATAACCACCAAGCGATCAGAAAAAAGCTTACTGGGGTAGATCTAGGTGATGGAGGAGTTCAAAATCAACACCAGATGAGACTGTCATTTCCAAGGAAACCCAGTGGTGATCTTTTTCATTATTATTTCACTTTGATGACTTGAATAAAATATGTCGTTTGAAATTTCTGAAAATGTTAAATGTTCAATTAGTTACACTGAAACAGAATTTCTCTCAAGCAATCTGTGAATGCTACAGATCAAAAGGAGAAGCTCAAAAATACTGTACCTTCATCCCAAGAGGACTCTTTAAATGTAATCTCTATCCTTGGAAAACAAGCAGTAAAGGATCAAGGATCAGCCTCAGCAGGAAAGCAGGATCCACCACACCACCCCCACCTCCCTCATGAAGGGAGCACACGGGGAGGGCTGCCCACTGCCTGGAGATTCAAGTCCAGGGGGACTAAGTGGCCAGAGAGATCTGTGCAGCACAGATCTTTCTAGCCACTTTGCAGGCCCAGCAGAGTGCAGTCCACACTGCACTCTGCTGGGCCTGCAGCTCCTGACCTCTGCAAGGCACTGGAAGCTCCTCCAAGGCTGAGACCTTGTTCAGGTCATGAAGTCAAGTCCTCAAAACCTTTCTTCTCCGCCTGAGGGAAGAGATCCAACCAGGACACAGGAAAGGGCCCAAGGAAGCATGTGCACCTGATTTCATGTGGACAGTGGTGGCTGGAGGTACATACCAAACTTTCATTTCCACGACTGCCAGGCAGAAAAGAATGGATGAGCAGGGGCACAGACGAGGCAGAAGACGACATGGAGTTACCTGGTCATAACTTTCCAACCTCCCCAAAGTCAAGAAACCACTTAGGAGCGGCTACTATTCATAGTAAAAAGATACGTACACAAATAACTAGGAAAATCAGAAATCATAATGCTTAAACAGAACTTAAAACCATTAACACTTCAAGACCATTGGGCTCCTAGTCTGCCTGACACATGTGAGTTGGATGAGATGGCTCAGAGCACTCACAATGACTTGGCCTTCTGCAAGCCAATTCTTCTTAGGAATGGTAGGCTTCTCCACAGGCTGATCTTTTACCCTCCAATATTATAACAGAATGCACTATAGTTTTCTTGTGCAAATCATCATAGCTTGTTACCAATGCAGTCTTATGATGGGCGAGACACTGTGTGTCAGTGCTTCCAACATGTGGGTTCTTTCCATCCAGCAATTCTCTAAGAGTTTACCTGAAGAAGCAAGCAAAAGCACAGACGCACACAAAGATACTCACAACAGTGGCACTTTCAGGTCTAAAATGAAATTTCTGCAAATTACAGGATCATTGACAAGCTATGACTTTAACCTCTCCAGCTCAATTCCTCCTCAGATTCCTCAAGGAAAAGAAAAATACCAACTCGTTAAGATCTGCTACAAAGAAGATTCATTGGCAAAGAAGACACCCACTTTGAATAAGCTGTGAATCGAGGCCCCTGGTTCATCCTTCTTTCATTTTAAATGGTATTGCTGTCGCTGGCCACACAGGATCCGCCTGGAAGAGTCCACAGCATTGGTGAGCTATTTGTTATCATTCAGGGGAAGGAAAATAAATGATCTTTTCTTCTGTACCTTTCTCCTCATTTTCGAAACTTTTGCAAATAGTATCTATAACTTAGAAAGGACAATAAACACAGCTACTGGTGTGCATCTGCAGGTGTCTCCTAAATGTTATGAGGCCCCAATGTCACCTGTGAGGGTTACCAGAGCAAGAAAACTCCTCCAGTGCTAGTTTCCATAGTGAACAAGAGGCTACACCATCACCAAATGCATAAATGCATCAAACTTAAAACATGTATCAGGAGACATAGTTCGAAAGCAGGCTCACTTACCCTTTCCCGGACTAAGGTTTGGTCTATAAAGACTTACTTCTCGGCGGGGCACAGTGACTCATGCTTGTAGTCCTATCACTTTGGGAGGCAGGTGGATGGTCTGATCTTGAGACCAGCCTGGGGAACATGGCAAAACTCTGTCTCTACCAAAAATACAAAAATTAGCAAGGCAGGGTGGTGCATGCCAATGTTCCTAGCTACTCAGGAGGCTGAGATGGCAGGATTGCTTGAGCCCAGGTCAGCGAGACTGCAGGGAGCCAAGATACTCCCTGGGTGCCACTATACTCCACTGGGTGACAGAGCAAGACCTCATCTCAAAACAAGCCTTGTCTATTGCGTTCAATTAGACGAGCCTGCAGAAAATAACATTAATTAACAATATCACAGGAATTGTAAAGCAAACTTTTTTTTTTTTTTTACCAAAATTGTCTTTGTTAGAGGATTCTACAAAATAACATCATAAAAAAACAAAAAGGTCACTGTCAGGCAGAGGACTCCAGCAACAATCAGGAGGACACCTAGGTCTTTGGAGCAATGCCAAAGCTGTGGTTACTTCCAGCGACCAAAATGCCACAGCCTTCTTAGAAGCAGTTATGACTTAGAGAATCAAGAGATGTAGTCAAGGGCAGGGGCATAAGGCCTAACTCCTGAAATCATGGGCAGATGGCTAAGCCCATTTTTTAAGGTCAGGAAATCAAGACCAATGTGGATAAGGCTGTACAATTAATAAAGGCAAATTGGCTAACTCAGGAGGTAAAGTCCAAGTTGGTAAATCCGGGTGGACATATCCAGGCAGGTAAGACAAAAAAGGTAAAGCCATGAAGCTGAAGCCCTGGGGTTTACTGTAGTATATCACAGGGGAAGACCAAGAAATTAAGGATATATGGAGAAATCCATGTTAGGCCACACATTACTAGTGTGAGGCCAGGAGGTTAATGAAGCCAATATTGAAGGCCAGATGGTAGAAACCATGAAGATAGTATCTGATGAGTAAGGCCTGGGGATTGACAAGGCAAAAACATTAAGGCCCAGTGCAAAGCCAGAGTTCAATACTGTGTACCCAAGGCAAGCATGTGAACATCAGAAGTTTAATGCAGGAAACAAGCCCAGATACCTAAGGCTAGCTATGTGAAGCTAGGTAGCTGACACTAGATGTGTACGTCTTCGTGGGGAAGGCTAGGAGGTCACATCCAGGACATTAAACAGAAAGATGGTAAGGCCAGTTTTATAAATCCAGGTAAGTAGGGACAGGTGCACAAGGACAGGAGTATGAAAATAGATGAGTAAGGTCAAAGAATCAAGGCCAGGGCGCAAAGGACTAGTAGCTAAGGCCATGTAGATAAGGCGTGCGTTAAGAACAATAAGTAAAAACCTAGTAAACTGAGACCAGGGGTAAGGCCAGAGGATAATGATACCTGCTTGAGGGCAGTAGTGGTAGAATAGAAAAGACCAGGAAATGAGATGAATTGTGAATAGCAACTGGAAGGTTATGAAGGTAAGATCAGTTGGGTACTACTGGTTAAGACATGACCTTTGCACCAGTGGGGTATGGACAGGTGGTTAAGGCAGGTGCATAACACCAGGGGATTCATACTGAATGCAACAGGCTAGGAGGTTTATAAGGCAGGTAGTTAAAGCAAAGTTGGCAAAACCACAAGTTTAAGACTGGGTCAGGAAGCCAAGAGATTGAAAAGGTGGGGTGGCTGAGGCCACCTAAATATATCTAAGTTAAGGCCTCCCTAAATATATCTAGGTAGATAACTCCACCTGGGTAATAGTAAGAGAGTAAAGCTAGGTCACGTGGTTAAGGCCATGTGAGTTGGAACAAAAGGTTAAGGACAGGTGGGAATGCCATGTTGGTAAGCTACACTGATCATCTAGGTGAACGAGGCCATGAGGTTAAGGCCAGGTGGGTAAGTCCAGGTGGCCACTTGGAGGCGTCTAAGTCTGGGGGTGGGGTGGAGGTAAGTCTGGGGAATAAAGGCAAAGGGATGAGTCCAGGGAAGTAAACCTAGAGAGGTAAATCCAGTGGTTTAGACCTGGTAGATAAAACCAGCAGTTTACAGACACTTGTGTAAACCAAATGTGGAGGCCATGTGGGTCATGTAAGGTTGGTAAGACTAGGTGGGAACACTAGGTGGCTAATCCAGGTTTTTAGGGCCATGGGGTTAAGGTCTGTAGGGTTAGGCCAGGTAGGTAAGGCTAATGGGGCATGGCTGGGCCCGTAAAATAAGATGGGGAGTAACGGCAGTGGAGTAAGGCCTCATGGGCAATATCACATGGGTCTTGAACAGAGATCAAGGGCGGCAAATTGAAGCCAGGTGAGTAAGAACAGGTGGATAATGGCGAGCGGGGAAAGTTTTGCCCGGTGAGTAAGGGCAGAATGATTAGGCCATGAAATTAAAACTCAGTGAGTATGACACCAGGGGATTAACAAAGCAAGATAGATAATACCAGGTTCGTAATACCATGAGGATAAGGTGACGTGAGGAAGCCAATGAGCTTAGGAAGTTCTGCTGAGTGCGGTCAGGTTGTTAAAACCAGGTGTTCAGGCAGGGCACAGTGGCTCCCACTGGAAATCACAGCACTAGGTGCATAAGGCCAGGAGGTTCATAAGGCATGTAGGTAAATCTAAGTTAACAGATCCATGAGTTTAAGACTACTCAGGAGCCCAAGCAATTGAAAAGGCTGGGTGACTAAAGCCAGTAACTTAAGGCCTCCCTGAATAGAGCTAGGTGGCTAACTCCACCTGGTCAATACTTGAGGTTAAAGCTAGGCAGATTAGGCCAGGAGGTTAAGGCCATATGAGTAAAACAAAAAGCTGAAGGCAAGGTGGGGATGCTAGACTGTAAGCTATGTTGGTCGGGCCATGAGGTTAAGGCCACATGGGTAATGCAAAGTGTCTGGGATGAGGACATGCAGTTGGGGGTAAAGCTAGGGAATAAAAGCATGGGGGTGATAAGACCAGTGGTGAAAACCTAGGGAAGTAAATACAGTGGTTTAAGGCCCGGTAGGTAAAACCAAAAGGCTAAGGACAGCTGTGTTAACCAAGTGTAGGGCCCATGTGGGTCACAGATGGTTGGTAAGACTAGGTGGGAAAACAAGGTGGCTAATCCAAGTTGTTAGAGCCATGATGTTAAGTCCCACAGGGTTAGGCTAGGTGGGACAACAAGGTGGCTAATCCCAAGTTGTTGGGGCCATGAGGCTAAGTTCCACAGGGTTAGACTAGGTGGGGAAGGCTAATGGGGTCTGGACAGGGACGTAAAATGTGCTGCATAAAGCCAAGGAGTCAGTTACGCAGCTGAATAAGGCCTCATGGACAAGATCAGCTAAGGTAGGTCTTGACCAGAGATTGAGGCCAGCAAGTTAAAGCCAGGTGAGTAAGAACAGGTGGACAATGGTGAGGGGAAAGTAATGCTCAGGTGGGTAAGGGAAGGACTTTTAGGCCAGGAAATTAAGACTTGGTGAGTATAGCCAGGACATTAATAAAGACAGATAATGCCAGGTTCATAATACCATGAGGATAAGATAAGATAAAATAATAAAGCCAATGAGCTTAGTAAGTTCTGCAGAGTGCAGTCAGGTTGTTAAAACCAGGTGTTTAAATCCAGCAGAACAGAAGACTCTTCCCAGGCCAAGAAATCAATGAGGGAAACACCCAGTCGGATTAAAGGCAATTCTCCAAGCCAGCCAAATGATGACCCAAGATATCATTGGGTAATGGGGCTGGGGATGGGACTGGGGCTGGGGCTGGGACTGGGGCTGGGCCATGGAATTGGGGATAAAGCTGAGATGGGCTGGGCCCGGGCTGGGCCATGGAGTTGGTGGTAAAGATGGGGATGGGGATGGGGATGGGGATGGGGATGGGGATTGGATATGGAGTTAGGGGTAAAGCTGAGGATGGGCCTGGGGGTAGGCCTGGAACTGGGAAATGAAGTTGTGGGTAAAGCTAGGGCTGGAGCTGGGGCTTGGCCTGGGCCTGGTCCTTGGCCATGGAGTTGGGAGTAAACTTAGGGCCGGGGCTGGGGCTAGGGCAGGGACAGGGACAGGGACAGGGTCAGGGATATGGAGTTGGGGGTAAAGCTATGGCTGGGGCTGGGGCTGGGCCTTGGTCTGGGCCTGGGACATGGAGTCAGGGGTAAAGCTAGGGCTAGGGCTGGGCTTGGGCCTGGGACTGGGCCACGGGTTTGGGGGTAAAGCTGGGGCTGAGCCTGGGCCATGGATTTGGGGGTACAGCTGGGGCTGGGCCTGGGCCATAGATTTGGGGGTAAAGCTGGGGTTGGGAGGGCCTGGGCCTGGGCCTGGGACATGGAGTTGGGGGTGAAATTAGGGCTGAGGCTGAGGCTGGGCCTGGGCCTGGGCCTGGGCCTGGGACTGGGACATGGAGTTGGGGGTGAAATTAGGGCTGAGGCTGAGGCCGGGGCTGGGCCTGGGCCTGGGACTGGGACATGGAGTTGGGGGTGAAATTACGGCTGAGGCTGGGGCTAGGGCTGGGACATGGAGTTAGGGTTAAAGCTGGGGATGAGGGTGGGGCTGGGCCTGGGCCTGGAGATTGAGGCCAGCGAATTACGACCAGGTGTGAACTCATGGACAATGGCAGGAAGTTATGGCCAGTCCGGAAAGGCCACGATTTTTAGGCAAAGTCATGAAGACTGGGCGAGTAGAGCAAGGAGGTTAATAAGGCCAGATGGATAATGTCAAGTTCATCATAGCTTGAGGATAAATAGGTGATGAATGCAAACAGGTTAATAAGGTTGGCTGACTTTGGCCAGGTAGTTGAAACCAGGTATCTAGATCCAGCTCAGTAAAGGACTATTTCAGTAACCCCAGGCTGTGAAATCAACAGAGAAAACACCCAGCAGGATTAAGGGCCTGGGCCTGGGACAGGGAGCTGGGGGCAAAGCTATGGTTAGGCCTAGGCCTGGGCCTGGGCCTGGGCCAGGGGCAGGGGTGTGGGTAACGCTGGGGCTGGGGTTGGGCCTGGGCCTGGGCCATGGAGTTGTGGGTAAAGCTAGGGCAGGGGCTGGGGCTGGGCCATGGAGTTGGGGGTAAATCTTGGGCTGGGCCTGGGCTGGGGCCATGGAGTTGGGAGTAATGTTTGGGATGGATGTGGGGCTGGGCCTGGGCCTGATGGAATTAGGGGTAAAACCAGGGCTTGAGCTGGGCCAGGGTCTGGGGCTGGGGCTGGGGCTGGGGCTGGGGCTTGGGCTGGGGCTAGGACATGGAGTTTGGGGTAAATTTGGGGTTGTGACTGGGACTGGGGCTGGGCCTGGGCCTGGAGATTGAGGCCAGCCAATTACATCCAGGTTAGTAAGAACATGTGGACAATGGCAGGAAGTTATGGCCAGTCCAGTACGGCCAGGAATATTAGGCAAAGTCATGAAGACTGGCTGAGTAGGGCAAGGAGGTTAGTAAGGCCAGAGAGATAATGTCAAGTTCATCATAGCATGAGGATAAAATAAGGTGATGAATGCAAACAGGTTAATAAGTTTGGCTGAGTTTGGCCAGGTTGTTAAAACCAGGTATCTAAATCCAGCTCAATAAAGGACTATTTCAGTAACCACAGGCTGGGAAATCAACAGAGAAACCATCCAGCTGGATTAAGGGCCTGAGCCTCAGACATGGAGTTGGGAGTAAACCTTGAGATGGGCCTAGGCCTGGGCCTGGCACAGGGACATGGAATTCGAGCTAAAGCTAGGGCCAGTTAGGGCTGGGGCTGGGACATGGAGTTGGGGGTAAAGCTGGGGCTGGGGCAGGGCCTGGACCTTGGCCTGGGCCTGGGACATGGAGTCGGGGAAATAGCTGGGGCTGGGACTTGGCCTGGGCCATGGAGTTGGTGATAAAGCTAAGGCTGGAGCTGGGCTCGGCCCTGGGGCTGGGGCTGGGGCTGGAACATGGAGATGGGGGTAAACCGAGGGCTGGGGCTGGGGCTGCAACATGGAGTTTGGAATAAATATAGGGATGGGGCAGGGGATGGGACATGGAGTTTCGGCTAAAGATGGGGCTGAGCCTGACCTCAGCCTGGAGATTGAGGCCAGCACATTACATGCAGGTGAGTAAGAACATGTGGACAATGGCAGGAAGCTGTGGCCAGTCTGGTGAGGCCAGGAGTTTAGGAAAAGTCATGAAGACTCGGCGAGTAGGGCAAATAGGTTAATAAGGCCAGATGGGTAATGGCAAGTTCATCATACCATGGGGGTAAAATAAGGTGATGAATGCCAACAGGTTAAAAGGGTTGGCTGACTTTGGCCAGGTAGTTGAAACCAGGTATCTAAATCCAGCTCACTGAGGGACTATTTCATTAACCCCAGGCTGTGAAATCCACAGAGAAACCACCCAGTAGGATTAACGGCCTGATCCTGGGACGTGGAGTTGAGGGTAAAGCTAGGGCTGGGCCTGGGCCTCGGGCTGCGGCTGGGCAATGGTGTTGGGGGTAAAGCTAGGCATGGAGCAGGGTCTGGTCCTTGGCCTTGGCCTGGGACATGGAGTTGGGGGTAAAGCTGAGGCTGGGGCTGAGGCTGGGGCTGGGGTGGGAGCTGGGCCTGGGACATAGACTTGGGAAAACAGGTGTGGCTAGGCCTGAACCTCGGCGAGGGAATTTGGGGTAAAGTTGGGGCTTGGGATGGGCCTGGGCCTGGGCCTGGGCCTGGGCATGGGGTTGGGGGTAAAGCTGGGGCTGGGCCTATGTTTGGGTCTGGGACCAGGCCATGGAGGTGGGATTAGGCTAGGTCTGGGGCTAAGCCAGGGCCTTCGCCGGGCATGGGCCTGCAACATAGAGATGGGGATAAGGCTAAGGCTGGGGCTGGGCCTGGGTTTTGGCCTGGGCCTGGGACTGGGACACAGAGTTGGGGGTAAAGGTGGGGCTTGGGGTGGGGCTGGGCCTGGGTCCAGGCCTAGGTCTGAGACATGGATTTGGGGATAAATCTGGACCTGGGACTGGGGCTGGGGCTCAGTCTGGGCCTCGGACAAAGTGTTGGGGGTAAAGCTGGAGCTAGAGCAGGGGCTGGGGCTGAAGCTGGGGCCGTGCCTTAGTCTGGGCCTGGAACATGGAGCTGAGGGTAAAGCTGGGGCTTTGGCTCAACCATGGCCTTGGCCTGGGCCTGGGACTGGGACATGGATTTGGCAGTAAAACTCAGGCTGGGGCAGGGGCAGGGGCTGGGGCAGGGGCTGGGGCTGGGGCTAGGCCTGCATCTGTGCCTTGGTGTTGCAAGTAAAGCAAGGACTGAGGCTGGGGCTGGGACACGGAGTTTGGGGTAAAATGGTGTTGGGGTGGGCCTGGACCTGGGCCTGGGACTCGGCCAGGGCCTGGAGGTTCAGGCTAGCCAATTACATGTAGGTAAGAGTAAGAACATGTGGGACAATGGCGGGAAGTTATGGCCAGTCTGGTGAGGCCAGGATTTTTAGTCAAAGTCATGAAGACTGGGCGAGTAGGGCAAGGAGGTTAATAAGGCCAGATGGATAATGTCAAGTTCATCATAGCATGAGGATAAAATAAGGTGATGAATGCAAACAGGGTAATAAGGTTGGCTGACTTTGGCCAGGTTGTTAAAACCAGGTCTCTAAATCCAGCTCAGTAAATACTCTCTCAGTAACCACAGGCTGGGAAATCAACAGGAAACCCACCCAGTAGGATTAAGAGCCTGGGCCTCGGACATGGAGTTGGTGGTAAAGCTAGGGCTAGGCCTGGGGCTGGTGCTAGGACATGTAGTAGGGGGTACATCTGGAGCTGGGCCTACGTTTGGGCCTTGACCTGGGCCTGGACCTGCAACATGGAGTTGGGGTTAAAGCTAGGGATGGGGCTGGGCCTGGGTTTTGGCCTGGGACATGGAGCTGGGAACAAAGCTGGGGCTGGGGCTGGGGCTGGGCCTCAGCCTGGGTTTTGGCCTGGGGCTAGCACTGGGGCATACAGTTGGGGGTAAATCTGGGGCTTGGGCTATGGCTGGGGCTAGGCCTAGGCCCGAGCCTAGACTAGAGACATGGAGTTGGGGGTAAATCTGGACCTGGGGCTGGGGCTCAGCCTGGGCCTCGGACACAGTGTTGGGGGTAAAGCTAGGCCTAAGGCAGGGGCTGGGGCTGGGGCTGGGGCTTGGGCTGGGCCTTAGCCTGGGCCTGGGACATGGAGTTGGCGGTAAAGCTGGGGCTTTGGCTAGACCTTGGCTTTGGCCTGGTCCTGGGCCTGGGACATGGGAGTTGGGGGTAAAGCTAGGGCAGGGGTTGGGGCCAGGAATGGGCCTGGCCCTGGGTCTGGAACATGGAGTTGGGGGTAAAGCGGGGCTTGGGCTTGGGATTGGGGCTGGGCCTGAGCCTGGGCATAGGGTTTGGGAAAAGCTAGGGATCTCGCTGGGCCTGGGCCTGGGCCTGGGTCTAGACCTGGACCTGGGCCTGGGACATGGAGTTGGGATAAAGCTAGGCCTACAGCTGAGCCTGGTCCTGGGCCTAGTACATAGAGTTAGTGATAAAGGTGGCAATAGGGCTGGGGCTGGGCCTGGACCTGTGACATGGATTTAGGTATAAAGCTAGAGCTCAGGCTCAGGCTCTGGCTGGGGCTGGGCCCGGGCCAGGGCCTGGGCCTGGGCCTTGGGCTGGGACATGGAATCGGGAAGTAGCTGGGCCGGGCCTGGGCCTGGGCCATGGAGCTGGGGGTAGAGCTAGGACTGAGGCAGGGCCTTAGCCTTTCCCTGGGCCTGGGTCTGGATCTTGGGCATGGATTTGGGAGTAAAACTTTGCCTGGGCCTGAGACATAAATTTGGGGTAAAGCTAGGACTAGGGCAGTGCCTGGGTCTTGGCCTTGTCCTGGGCCTGAGCCTGGGATATGGAGTTGGGAGTAAATCTGGGGCTTGGCTTAGGTTTGGGCCTGGGCCTGGACCTGGGCCTGGGCCTCAGCCATGGAGTCGGGGAAATAGCTGGGCCTGGGCCAGGGCCTGGGCCATGGGGCTGGGGGTAGAACTAGGGCTGAGGCAGGGCCTCATCCTTACCCTGGGCCTGGGCCTAGGCCATGGATGTGGGATTAGGCTAGGTCTAGGGCTGAGCCAGGGCCTGGGTCTGCCACATGGAGTCGGGGGTAAATCTGGAGCTGGGGCTGGGGCTGGGGCTCAGCCTGGGCCTCGGATATAGATTTGGGGGTAAAGCTGGTGCTAGGGCAGGGGCTGGGACTGAGTCTGGGGCTGGGCCTTAGCCTGGGCCTGGGACATGGAGTTGGGGAAAAAGTTGGGGCTTCAGCTAGACCTTGGCTTGGGCCTGGGCATGGGACTGGGACACGGAGTTGGGAATAAAGCTAGGGCAGGGGCTGGGGCTGGGCCTGGGCCTGGGCCTGGGATTGGGGGTAAAGCTGGGGCTCTTGCTGGGCCTGGGCCTTGACCTAGGCCTGGGACATGGAGTTGGGGTAATGCTAGGCCTACAGCTGGGCCTGAGCCTGGGTCTAGGACATAGAGGTGGTGATAAAGCTGGCACTGCAGCTGGGGCTGGGCCTGGGCCTAAGTCTGTGACATGGATTAAGGGTAAAGCTAGGGCTGAGCCTGGGCCTGGGCCTGTGCCCTGGAATTCCTCATAAAGCTAGGACTGAGGCTGGGGCTGGGACATGGAGTTTGGGGTAAACATGGGGCTGGGGCTGGGGCTGGGCCTGGAGATTAAGGCCAGCCAATTATATCCATATAAGAGTAAGAATATGTAGACAATGGCAGGAAGTTATAGCCAGTCTGGTGAGGCCAGGATTTTTAGTCAAAGTCATGAAGACTGAACGAGTAGGGCAAGGAAGTTAATAAGGCCAATTGGATAACGTCAAGTTCGTCATACCGTGAGGATAAAATAAGGTCATGAATCTAAACAGGTTAATCAGGTTGGCTGACTTTCGCCAGGTTATTAAAACCAGGTATCTAAATCCAGCTCAATAAGGGACAATTTCATTAACCCCAGGCTGTGAAATCCACACAGAAACCACCCAGTAGGATTAACGGCCTGATCCTGGGATGTGGAGTTGAGGGTAAAGCTAGGGCTGGGTCTGGGCCTCCGGCTGCGGCTGGGCAATGGTGTTGGGGTAAAGCTAGGCATGGGGCAGGGCCTGGTCCTTGGCCTGGGCCTGGGACATGGAGTTGGGTCCTTGGCCTTGGCCTGGGTAAAGCTGAGGCTGGGGCTGAGGCTGGGGCTGGAGTGGGGGCTGGGCCTGGGACATAGTGTTGGGAAAATAGGTGTGGCTGGGCCTGCGCCTGGGCCAGGGAGTTGGGGATAAAGTTGGGGCTTGGGCTGGGCCTGGGCCTGGGACATGGATTTTGGGGTAAAGTTGGGCCTGGGCCTGGGACATAAAGTTGGGGTAAAGCTAGGGCTGGGGCTATGCCTGGGCCTGGGCCTTGGCCTTAGCCTGGTCCTGGGCCTGGTACATGGAGTTGGGGGTAAATCTGGGGCTGGGCCTGGGCCTGCAACACGGAGTTGGGGTTAAAGCTAGGTATGGGGATGGGCCTCGGTTTTGGCCTGGGACATGGAGCTGAGAACAAAGCTAGGGCTGGGGCTGAGCCTCGGCCTGGGTTTTGGCCTGGGCCTAGGACTGGGGCATACAGTTGGGGGTAAATCTGGGGCTTGGGCTGCTTCTGGGGCTGGGCCTGGGCCCGAGCCTAGACCAGAGACATGGAGTGGGGGGTAAATCTGGACCTGGGGCTGGGGCTCAGCTTGGGTCTCAGACGTAGTGTTGGGGGTAAAGCTGGGCCTAAGTCAGGGGCTGGGGCTGGGGTCCTTGCCCTAAGGCTTGGGCAGGGCTTTAGCCTGGGTCTGGGACATGGAGTTGGGGGTAGTAAAGCTGGGGCTTCGGCTAGACCTTGGCCTTGGCCTTGGCCTGGTCCTGGGCCTGGGACATGGGAGTTGGGGGTAAAGCTAGGGCAGGGGTAGGGGCCGGCCCTTGGCCTGGGTCCGGGCCTGGCCCTGGGTCTGGAACATGGAGTTGGGGGCAAAGCTGGGTTTGGGGTTGGGGCTGGGCCTGAGCCTGGGCACAGGGTTTGAGAAAAGCTGGGGATCTCGCCGGGCTTGGGCCCGGGCCTGGGCCTGGGCCTGCGTCTGGACCTGGACCTGGACCTGGACCTGGAACATGGAGTTGGGATAAAGATAGGCCTGCAGCTGGGCCTGGCCCTGGGCCTAGGACATAAAGGTGGCACTAGGGCTGGGGCTGGGCCTGGGCCTGTGACATGGATTTAGGTATAAAGCTTGGGCTCGAGCTCAGGCTCCGGCTGGGGCTGGGCCTAGGTCTGGGCCTGAGCCTGGTCCTGGGCCTAGGCCTGGGCCTGGGGCTGGGACATGGAGTCGGGAAGTAGCTGGGCCAGGCCTGGGCCTAGGCCATGGAGTTGGGGGGTAGAGCTAGGACTGAGGCAGGGCCTTAGCCTTGCCCTGGGCCTGGGCCTAGATTTTGGACATGGATTTGGGGTAAAACTTTGCCTGGGCCTGAGACATAAATTTGGGGTAAAGCTAGGACTGGGGCAGTGTCTGGTTCTTGGCCTTGTCCTGGGCCTGGGCCTGGGATATGGAGTTGGGGGTAAATCTGGGGCTTGGCTTAGGTTTGGGACTGGACCTCAGCCATGGAGTCAGGGAAATAGCTGGGCCTGGGCCTGGGCCATGGAGTTGGGGGTAGAGCTAGGGTTGAGGCAGGGCCTCAGCCTTACCCTGGGCCTGGGCCTAGGCCATGGATGTGGGATTAGGCTAGGTCTGGGGCTGAGCCAGGGGCTGGGCCTGCCACATGGAGTTGGGGGTAAATCTGGAGCTGGGGCTGGGGCTGGGGCTCAGCCTGGGCCTCGGATATAGATTTGGGGGTAAAGCTGGTGCTAGGGCAGGGGCTGTGACTGAGTCTGGGGCTGGGCCTTAGCCTGGGCCTGGGACATGGAGTGGGCGAAAACGATGAGGCTTCAGCTAGACTTGGCCTTGGCCTTGACCTGCGCATGGGACTGGGACTGGGACATGGAGTTGGGAATAAAGCTAGGGCAGGGGCTGGGGCTGGGTCTGGGCCTGGACCCGGGATATAGAGTTGGGGGTAAAACAGATTGGGGATAAGGCCGGGCCTGAGCCTGGGCATGGGGTTGGGAGTAAAGCTGGGGCTGGGCCTACGTTTGGGCCTGGGCCCAGGCCATGGAGGTGGGATTAGGCTAGGTCTGGGGCTGAGCGAGGTTCTTGGCCTGGGCTTGGGCCTGCAACATAAAGTTGGAGATAAGGCTGGGGCTGGGCCTGGGTTTTGGCCTGGGCCTCAGACTAGGACACAGTGTTGGGGTTAAAGATGGGACTGGGACTGGGGCCGGGCCTAGGTCTGAGACATGGATTTGGGGGTAAATCTGGACCTGGGGCTGGGGCTGGGGTCAGTCTGGGCTTCAGACAAAGTGTTGAGGGTAAAGCTGGGGCTAGAGCAGGGGCTGGGGTGGAGGCTGGGGCCGTGCCTTAGTCTGGGCCTGGAACATGGAGTTGAGGGTAAAGCTGGGGCTTTGGCTCCACCTTGGCCTTCGCCTGGGCCTGGGACTGGGACATGGAGTTGGGGGTAAAGCGGGGGGTCTTGCTGGGCCTGGGCCTGGACCTGGACCGGGACCTGGCCTGGGACATGGAGTTGGGGTAAAGCTAGGCCTGCAGCTGAGCCTGGGCCTCGGCCTAGGACATAGAGTTGGGGGTAAAGCTGGCACTGGGGCTGGGGCTGGGCCTGGGCCTGGGCCTGTGTCTGTGCCTGTACCTGTGACATGGATTTGTCGGTAAAACTCAGGCTGGGGCTGGGGCTGGGGCTGGTCCTTGGCCATGGAGTTGGGAGTAAACCTAGGGCTGGGGCTGGGGCTAGGGCATGGACAGGGACAGGGTCAGGGATAGGGAGTTGGGGGTAAAGCTATGGCTGGGGCTGGGGCTGGGCCTTGGTCTGGGACTGGGACATGGAGTCAGGGGTAAAGCTAGGGCTAGGGCTGGGGTTGGGCCTGGGACTGGGCCTGGGCCTGGGTCTTGACCTGGGCCTGGGCCACGGATTTGGGGGTACAGCTGGGGCTGGGCCTGGGCCATAGATTTGGGGGTAAAGCTGGGGCTGGGAGGGCCTGAGCCTGGGCCTGGGACATGGAGTTGGGGGTGAAATTAGGGCTGAGGCTGAGGCCGGGGCTGGGCCTGGGCCTGGGACTGGGACATGGAGTTGGGGGTGAAATTA
>NW_016107694.1:110889-120258 GCF_001604975.1 Cebus imitator | reverse complement strand
TGGGCCTGGGCTGGGGCCATGGAGTTGGGAGTAATGTTTGGGATGGATGTGGGGCTGGGCCTGAGCCTGATGGAATTAGGGGTAAAACCAGGGCTAGAGCTGGGCCAGGGCCAGGGCCTGGGCCTGGGGCTGGGGCTGGGACATGGAGTTTGGGGTAAATTTGGGGTTGTGACTGGGACTGGGGCTGGGCCTGGGCCTGGAGATTGAGGCCAGCCAATTACATCCAGGTGAGTAAGAACACGTGGACAATGGCAGGAAGTTATGGCCAGTCCAGTACGTCAGGAATTTTAGGCAAAGCCATGAAGACTGGGCGAGTAGGGCAAGGAGGTTAGTAAGGCCAGAGGGATAATGTCAAGTGCGTCATATCACGAGGATAAAATAAGGTGATGAATGCAAACAGGTTAATAAGTTTGGCTGAGTTTGGCCAGGTATCTAAATCCAGCTCAATAAAGGACTATTTTAGTAACCCCAGGCTGTGAAATCAACAGAGAACCATCCAGCTGGATTAAGGGCCTGATCCTGGGACATGGAGTTGGGAGTAAACCTGGAGATGGGCCTAGGCCTGGGCCTGGCACAGGGACATGGAGTTCGAGCTAAAGCTAGGGCTGGTTAGGGCTGGGGTTGGGACATGGAGTTGGGGGTAAAGCTGGGGCTGGGGCAGGGCCTGGACCTTGGCCTGGGCCTGGGACATGGAGTTGGAGGTAAAGCTGAGGCTAGGGCTGGGGCTAGGGTAGTCACTGGGCCTGGCCCTGGGCCTGGGACATGGAGTCGGGGAAATAGCTGGGGCTGGGGCTGGGCCTGGGCCATGGAGTTGGGGATAGAGCTAAGGCTGAGGCAGGGCCTTAGCCTTTCCCTGGGCCTGGGCCTGAATCTGGGACATGGAGTTGGGGGTAGACTTGGGCCTGGGCCTGGGACATGGATTTTGGGGTAAAGCTGGGCCTTGGTCTGGGGCATAAAGTTGGTGTAAAGCTAGGGCTGGGGCTGTGCTGGGGCCTTGGCCTTGGTCTGGTCCTGGGCCTAGGACATGGAGTTGGGGTATATCTGGGGCTGGGCCTAGGTTTGGGCCCGGGCCTTGCCCTGGGCCATGGAGGTGGGATTAGGCTAGGTCTGGGGCTGAGCCAGGGTCTTGTCCTGGGCCCGGACCTCCAACATGGAGTGGGGGTTAAAACTAGGGATGGCACTGGGCCTGGGTTTTCGCCTGGGCCTGGGCCTGGGACATGGAGTTGGGGGTAAAAGTGGGGCTGGGGCTGGGCCTGGGTTTTGGGCTGGGCCTGGGCCTGGGACTGGGACATAGAGTTGGAGGTAAAGCTAGGGCTGGGCCAGGGGCTGGGACATGGAGTTGGGGGTAAATATGGGGATGGGGCTGGGACATGGAGTTTGGGGTAAAGATTGGGCTGGGCCTGGGCCTGGGCCTCGGCCTGGAGATGGAGGACAGCACGTTACATCCAGGTTAGTAAGAACACATGGACAATGGCAGGAAGTTATGACCAGTCCGGTAAGGCCAGGATTTTAGGCAAAGTCATGAAGACTGGGTGAGTAGGGCAAATAGGTTAATAAGGCCAGATGGGTAATGGGAATTTCATCATACCATGAGGATAAAATAAGGTGATGAATGCAAACAGGTTAATAAGTTTGGCTGAGTTTGGCCAGGTTGTTAAAACCAGGTATCTAAATCCAGCTCAATAAAGGACTATTTCAGTAACCCCAGGCTGTGAAATCAACAGAGAACCATCCAGCTGGATTAAGGGCCTGAGCCTCGGACATGGAGTTGGGGGTAAACCTGGAGATGGGCCTAGGCCTGGGTCTGGCACAGGGACATGGAGTTCAAGCTAAAGCTAGGGCCGGGGCTCGGGCTGGTGCTGGGACATGGAGTTGTGGGTAAAATAGGGTTGGAGCTGGGCCTGGCCCTGGGGCTAGGACTGGGGCAGGGAGTTGGGGGTAAAGCTGTGGCTGTGGCTGGGGATGGGCCTGAGCCATGGAGTTGTGGGTAAAGACTAGGGCTGGAACTGGGTCTGGGCCATGGAGTTGGGGGTAAACCTAGGGCTGGGGCTGGGGCTGGGACATGGAGTTTGGGGTATAGATGTGGATGGGGCTGGGGCTGGGCCTGGAGATTGAGGCCAGTAAATTATATCCAGGTGAGTAAGAACATGTAGACAATGGCAGGGAGTTATGGCTAGTCCGGTAAGGCCAGGATTTTTAGTCAAAGGCATGAAGACTCGGCGAGTAGGGCAAATAGGTTAATAAGGCCAGATGGGTAATGGCAAGTTCATCATACCACGAAGATAAAATAAGGTGATGAATGCCAACAGGTTAAAAAGGTTGGCTGACTTTGGCCAGGTGGTTGAAACCAGGTATCTAAATCCAGCTCAATAAGGGACTATTTCATTAACCCCAGGCTGTGAAATCAACAGAGAAACCACCCAGTAGGATTAATGGCCTGGGACTGGGAGGTGAAGATGAAGGTAAAGCTATGGCTATGGCTCTGGTTATGGCTGGGCCTGGTGGTGGGGCTGGGGCAGGAGCAGGGAGTTGTGGGTAAAGCTGTGGCTGCGGCTGGGGATGGGGCTCAGACTGGGAAATGGAGCTAGGGGTAAATCTGGGACTGGGCCTTGGCAATGGAGTTGGGGGTGAAGCTGAGGACGGGGGTAAAGCTGGGGATTGGGCTATGCCTGGGATATGGAGGTGGGGGTAAATCTGGGGCTATGGCTTGGCCTGAGCCTGGGCCTTGGCCTCGGACATGGAGTTGGGGGTAAAGCTGAGGATGGGGATGGGGATGGGCCTGGGCCTGGGCCTGAGACTGGGACATGGAGTTTGGGTAAAGCTGGGGATGGGACTGGGACTGGGGCTGGGACTTGGAGTTTGGGCTAAAGCTAGGGCTGGGGCTGGGACCTGGAGTTGGGAGTAAATCTTGGGCTATTGTTTTGCCTTGGCCTAGGCCTGGGCCTGGACCATGGAATTGGGGGTAAAGCTTGTGATGGGGTGCGGCTGGGCCCAGGCCTGGGCCTGGGACTTGGACATGGAGTTGGGGGTAAAGCTAGGCCTGGAGCTGTGCCAGGGCCCCGGGTTTGCGAGTAGAGCTAAGGCTGCTTCTGGGGCTGGGACATGAAGTTTGTGGTAAAGATGGGGCTGGGGCTGGGCCTGGGGCTGGGGCAGGGCCTGGAGATTAAGGCCAGCAAATTATATCCAGGTGAGTAGAACACATGGACAATGGCAGAAGTTATAGCCAGTCCAGTAAGACCAGGAATGTTAGGCAAAATCATGAAGACTGGGCGAGTAGGGCAAGGAGGTTAATAAGGCCAGATGGATAATGTCAAGTTCGTCATACCATGAGAATAAAATAAGGTGATGAATGCAAACAGCATAATTAAGTTGGCCGAGTTTGGCCAGGTTGTTAAAACCAGGTATCTAAATCCAGCTCAATAAAGGACTATTTCAGTAACCCCAGGCTGGGAAGTCAATAGGGAAACCATCCAGCCGGAATAAGGGTCTGAGCCTGGGACATGGAGTTGGGGGTAAAGCTGGGGATGGGCCTGGGTCTGGGGCTGGGGCTGGAGCATGGAGTTGGGGGCAAAGCTGGGACTGTGGCTGGGGATGGGCCTGAGCTATGCAGTTGTGTGTAAAGTTAGGGCTGGAACTGGGCCTGGGCCATGGAGTTGGGGATAAACTTAGGGCTGGGGCTGGGACATGGTGTTTGGGGTGAAGATGGGGATGGGGCTGAGGCTGGGGCTGGGACATGGAGTTTGGGGTAAAGATGGGGTTGGGGATCAGGCTGGAGATTGAGGCCAGCCAATTACATCCAGGTGAGTAAGAACTTGGGGACAATGGCAAGAAGTTATGGCCAGTCCGATAAGGCCAGGATTTTTAGTCAAAGTCATGAAGACTGGGCGAGTAGGGCAAGGAGGTTAGTAAGGCCAGATGGGTAATGTCAAGTTCGTCATATCATGAGGATAAAATAAGGTGATGAATGCAAACAGGTTAATAAGTTTGGCTGAGTTTGGCCAGGCTGTTAAAACCAGGTATCTAAATCCAGCTCAACAAAGGACTATTTCAGTAACCCCAGGCTGGGAAGTCAACAGGGAAACCATCCAGCTGGATTAAGGGTCTGAGCCTAGGACATGGAGTTGGGAGTAAATTTGCGGATGGGCCTAGGCCTGGGGCCTGGGACAGGGACATGCAGTTCGAGCTAAAGCTAGGGCTGGGGCTGGGGCATGGAGTTGGGGGTAAAGCTGGGGCTGGAGCTGGGCCTGGCCATGGGGCTATGGCTGGGGATGGAACTGAGCCATGCAGTTGCGGGTAAAGCTAGGGCTGGAACTGGGCCTCGGCCATGGAGTTGGGGGTAAACCAGGGCTGGGGCTGGGGATGGGCCATGGATTTGGGGATAAAGCTGGGGATGGAGCTGGAGCTGAGATATGGAGTTGGGGTAAAGCTAGGGCTGGGCCTGGGGCTGGGGCTGGGCCTAGGCCTGGGTATGGAGATGGGGGTAAAGCTGTGGGAAAAGGGCAGGGTGGTGATTGTACCTGTTGACAAAACCAAGGCAGGTAAACAAAGGGGCTTAATCCCTGATAGATAAAACCAGAAGGCTAAGGACAGTTATGAAAACTAAGTGTTGAGGCCATGTGGGTCATGTATGATCAGTAAGAGGTGGGAAAACTAGGTGGCAAATACAGGTTTCTAAGGCCATGATGTTAATACCCATAGTTATATCTTCTGGGGAAGGTCACTGGGGTTGGGCCAGGGCTGAAAAATGAGGTGTGTAAGGTAACAAGGCATGGACATGGGAGCAGTGGCAGGAACTTCATAAGGCAGGTGGCCTGGGCCTGGGCCTGGGACATGGAGTTGGGGTTAAATCTGTGGGTGGGGCTGAGGCTGGACCTAGGCCTTGGCCTAAGCCTGGGCCTGGGACACGGAGATGAGGGTAAAGCTGGGGCTGGGCCTGGGTGTGGGTCTTGGCCTGCTAAGACATGGAGTTGGGTTTAAAGCTGGGGCTGGGCCTGGGCCTAGGCCTGTGCCCAGGCCTTGGCTTGGGACTTTGAGTTGGGGGTATGGCTGGGGTTGGGCCTGTGCCTGGACCTAAGACATGGAGTTGGGGGTAAAGCTAGGGCCGGAGCTGGGTCTGGACCTGGGTCATAGAGTTGGGGGTAAAGGTGGGGCTGGCGCTGGGCCTGGGGCTGGGCCTGGGAAATGGAGTAGGGGGTAAAGCTGGGGCTATGACTGGGGCTGGGCCTGGGCCTGGGCCTGGGACATGGAGTTGGGGGTAAACTTAGGGCGGGGGCCAGGTCTGGGCCTGGGCCTGGGCCTGGGCATGGGCATGGGCCTGGTTTTGGGCCATGGAGTTGGGGGTAAACTTACCGCTGGGGCCGAGTCTGGATCTGGACCTGAATCTGGATCTGGGTCTGGGTCTGGGTCTGGGCCTCGGCCTGGGCCTGTGACATGGAGTTGTGGGTAAAGCTGGGGCTGCGTATGGCCCGGGGGCTGGGCCTGGGACTGGGCCTGGGACATGGAGTTGGGGATAAAGCTACAGTTGAGGCTGGGCCTTGGCCATGGTGTTGGGGGTAATGCTGGGACTGGGGCTGGGCCTGGATCTGGGACATAGAGTTCGGGATAAAGCTAGGGTTGGGGTTGGCCCTAGGCCATGGAGCTGGGGGTAAATCTGGGGCTGGTGCTGAGTCTGTGGATGGGACATGGTGTTGGGGATAATGCTAGGGCTGGGCCTGGGCCATGGAGTTGGGGGTAAAGCTGGGTCTGGGTCTGGGTTGGGCCTGCAGCTGGGCCTGGGACAGGGATATGGTGTTGGGGATAGCTAGGGTTGGGGCTCGGCCTGGGCCATGCAGTTGGGGGTAAAGCTGGGGCTGGGGCTGGGACTGGGCCTGGGGATGCAGCTGGGCAGTGGAGTTGGGGGTAAAGCTAGGGTTGGGGTTGTGCCTGGGCCTTGGCCTGATGCTGGGCCTGGGACATGGAGTTGGGGGTAAATCTGGGGCTGGGCCTAGGTTTGGGCCTGGGTCATGGAGGTAGGATTATGCTAGGTCTTGGGCTGAGCCAGGGCCTTGCCCTGTAACATGGAGTTGGGGTTAAAGCTAGGGATGGAGCTTGGCCTAGGTTTTGGCCTGGGCCTGGGTCTGGGACGTGGTGTTGGAGGTAAAGCAGGGCCTGGGGCAGGGCCTGGACCTTGGCCTGGGCCTGGGACATAGACTTGGGGGTAAAGCTGAGGCTGGGGCTGGGGCGGGGCCTGGGCCTGGCACTGGGCCTGGTCCTGAGCCTGGGCCATGGAGTTGGGGGTAGAGCTAGGGCTGAGGCAGGGCCTTAGCCTTGCCCTGGGCCTGGGCCTGGATCTGGGACATGGAGTTGGGGGTAAAGTTAGGGCTGGGGCTGGGCCTTGGCTTGCAAAATGGATTTTGGGGTAAAGCTGGGCCTGGGCCTGGGACATAAAGTTGGGGTAAAGCTAGGGCTGGGGCTGTGCCTAGGCCTTGGACTTGGCCTGGTCCTGGGTCTGGGACATGTAGTTGAGGATAAATCTGGGGCTGGGCCTAGGTTTGCGGCATGGGCCTGGGCCTGGGCCTGGGCCATAGAGGTGGGATTAGGCTAGGTCTGGGGCTGAGCCAGGGTCTGGGACTGGGCCTGCAACATGGAGTTGGGGTTAAACCCAGGGATGGGGCTGGGCCTGGGCCTGGGATATGGAGTTGGGGTGTAAAGCTGGGACTAGGGCCGGGCCTGGGTTTTGGGCTGGGCCTGGGACTGGGACATAGAGTTGGGGTAACGCTGGGGCTGGGGCTGGGGCTGTGCTGTGCCCGGGCATGGGCCTAGGTCTGAGACATAAAGTTGGGGGTAAATCTGGAGCTGGGGCTGGAGCTCAGCCTGGGCCTCAGATATGGAGTTGGGGGTAAAGCTGGGGCTTTGGCTAGACCTTGGGCTTGGCCTGGGCATGGGATTGGGACATGGAGTTGGGGGCAAAGCTGGGGCAGGAGCTAGGGCTGGGCCTGGGTCTGGGACATGGAGTTGGAGGTAAAGATGGGCTTGGGGATGGGCCTGGGCCTGAGGCAGGGAATGGGATTGAGGGTAAAGCTGGGGCTCTCGCCGGGCCGGGGCCTGGACCTGGGCATGGACATGGAGTTGGGGTAAAGCGAGGCCTGCAGCTGGACCTGGGCCTGTGCCTAGAACACAGAGTTGGGGATAAAGCTGGCACTAGCGCTGGAGCTGGGGCTGGTCCTGGGCCCATGACATGGATTTGGGGATAAAGCTAGGGCTGGGGCTGGGCCTGGGCCTGGGCCTGGGCTTCGGCCACGGAGTTAGGGGTAGAGCTAGGGCTGAGGCAGGGCCTTAGCCTTACCCTGGACTGGGGCCTGGATCTGGGACATGGAGTTAGGGGTAAAGTTGGGGCTGGGACTGGGCTTGGGCCTGGGCCTGGGACATGGATTTTGGGGTAAAGCTGGGCCCGGCCTGGGACATAAAGTTGGGGTAAAGCTAGGGCTGGGGCTGTGTCTGGGCCTTGGCCTTGGCCTGGTCTTGTGCATGGTACATGGAGTTGGGGGTAAACCTGGGACTGGGCCTATGTTTGGGCCTTGGCCTGGGCCTGGGCCTGCAACATGGAGTTGGGGTTAAAGCTAGGGCTGTGCCTGTGTCTGGGCCTTGGCATTGGCCTTGGCCTGATCCTGGGCCTAGGACATGGAATTGGGGGTAAATCTGGGGCTGGGCCTACGTTTGGGTCTGGGCCCAGGCAACGGAGGTGGAATTAGGCTAGGTCAGGGGCTGAGCCAGAGCCTTGGCCTGGGCCTGGGCCTGCAACATGGAGTTGGGGATAAGGCTGGGGCTGGGCCTGGGTTTTGGCCTGGGCCTAGGACTGGGACACAGAGTTGGAAGTAAAGGTGGGTCTGGGGCTGGGGCTGGGGCCGGATCCGGGCCTAGGCCTAAGACATGGAGTTGGGGGTAAATCTGCAGCTGGGGCTGGGGCTGGGGCTCAGCCTGGGACTCGAACATAGTGTTGGAGGTAAAGCTGGGGCTGGGGCTGGGGTTGGGGCTGAGGCTGAGGCTGGGGCTAGGCCTTAGCGTAAGCCTGGGACATGGAGTTGGGGGTAAAGCTGGGCTTGGGGATGGGGCTGGGCCTGAGCCCAGGCATGGGTTTAGGGGTAAAGATGGGGCTCTCACTGGGCCTGGGACATGGACTTGGGGGTAAATCTAGGCGTGCAGCTGGGCCTGGGCCTGGTCGTAAGACATAGAGTCCGCGGTAAACCTGGCACTGGGGCTGGGGCTGAGACGGGGCCTGTCACATGGATTTGGGGGTAAAGCTAGGGCAGGGGCTGGGGCTGGGCCTGGGCCTGGGCCTGTGACATGGATTTGGGAGTAAAGCTAGGGCTAGGGCTAGGCCTGGGGCTGGGGCTGGGGCTGGGGCTGGGGCGGGAGCTGGGCCTGGGACATAGACTTGGGAAAATACATGTGGCTAGGCCAGCACCTGGGCGAGGGATTTGGGGGTATAGTTGGGGCTTGGGATGGGCCTGGGCCTGGGATATGGAGTTGGGGGTAAAACTGGGGCTGGGGACAGGGCTGAGCCTGAGCCTGGGCATGGGATTGGGGGTAAGGCTGGGGCTCATGCTGGGCCTGGGCCTTGACCTGGGCCTGGGACATGGAGTTGGGGTAAAGCTAGGCCTATAGCTGGGCCTGGCCCTGGGCCTAGGACATAGAGTTAGGGATAAAGGTGGCACTAGTGCTGGGGCTGGGCCTGGGCCTCGGCTTGTGACATGGATTTAGGTATAAAGCTAGGGCTAGGGCTCGGGCTCGGGCTCGCGCTCAGGCTCAGGCTCTGGCTGGGGCCTGGGCCTGGGTCTGGGCCTGGGTCTGGGCCTGAGCCTGGGACATGGAGTTGGGGGTAGAGCTAGGACTGAGGCAGGGCCTTAGCCTTGCCCTGGGCCTGGGCCTGGAATTCGGACATAGATTTGGGGGTAAAACTTTGCCTTGGCCTGGGACATAAATTTGGGGTAAAGCTAGGACTAGGGCAGTGCCTGGGCCTTGGCCTTGTCCTGGGCCTGGGCCTGGGATATGGAGTTGGGTGTAAATCTGGGGCTTGGCTTAGGTTTGGGCCTGGGCCTGGGCCTCGGCCATGGAGTCGGGGAAATAGCTGGGGCTGAGGCAGGGCCTCAGCCTTACCCTGGGCCTGGGCCTAGGCCATGGATGTGGAATTAGGCTAGGTCTGGGGCTGAGCCAGGGCCTGGGCCTGCCACATGGAGTTGGGGGTAAATCTGGAGCTGGGGCTGGGGCTCAGCCTGGGCCTCGGATATGGATTTGGGGGTAAAGCTGGTGCTAGGGCAGGGGCTGGGACTGAGTCTGGGGCTGGGCCTTAGCCTGGGCCTGGGACATGGAGTGGGGGAAAACGTTGGGGCT
>NW_016107694.1:107681-109304 GCF_001604975.1 Cebus imitator | reverse complement strand
CTGGGGCTGGGGCTGCGACATGGAGTTTGGGGTAAGTATGGGGATGGGGCAGGGGATGGGACATGGAGTTTCAGCTAAAGATGGGGCTGAGCCTGGGCCTCGGCCTGGAGATTGAGGCCAGCGCATTACATGCGGGTGAGTAAGAACACGTGGACAATGGCAGGAAGCTGTGGCCAGTCCGGTAAGGCCAGGAGTTTAGGAAAAGTATGAAAACTCGGTGAGCAGGGCAAGGAGGTTAATAAGGCCAGATGGGTAATGGCAAGTTCGTCATACCACGAGGATAAAATAAGGTTATGAATGCCAACAGGTTAAAAAGGTTGGCTGACTTTTGCCAGGTAGTTGAAACCAGGTATCTAAATCCAGCTCAATAAGGGACTATTTCATTAACCCCCGGCTGTGAAATCAACAGAAAAACCATCCAGTAGGATGAACGGCCTGATCCTGGGATGTGGAGTTGAAGGTACAGCTAGGGCTGGGCCTGGGCCTCGGGCTGCAGCTGGGTAATGGTGTTGGGGGTAAAGCTAGGCATGGGGCAGGTTCTGGTCCTTGGCCTGGTCCTGGGACATGGAGTTGGGGGTAAATCTGGGGCTGGGCCTACGTTTGGGCCTTGGCCTCGGCCTGGGCCTGCAACATGCAGTTGGGGTTAAAGCTAGAGATGGGGCTGGGCCTGGGGTTTTGGCCTGGGACATGGAGCTGGGAACAAAGCTGGGCCTGGGGCTGGGGATTGGCCTCAGCCTGGGTTTTGGCCTGGGGCTAGCACTGGGGCATCAGTTGGGGGTAAATCTGGGGCTTGGGCTACGGCTGGGGCTGGGCCTGGGCCCGAGCCTAGACCAGATACATGGAGTTGGGGGTAAATCTGGACCTGGGGCTGGGGCTCAGCCTGGGCCTCGGACACAGTGTTGGGGGTAAAGCTGGGCCTACGGCAGGGGCTGGGGCTAGAGCAGGGGCTGAGGCTTGGGCTGCGCCTTAGCCTGGGCCTGGGACATGGAGTTGGGGGTAAAGCTGGGGCTTCAGCTAGACCTTGGCCTTGGCCTGGTCCTGGGCCTGGGACGTGGGGTTGGGGGTAAAGCTGGGGCTCTTGCTGGCCTGGGCCTTGACCTGGGCCTGGGACATGGAGTTGGGGTAAAGCTAGGCCTGCAGCTGGGCCTGGCCCTGGGCCTAGGACATAGAGTTAGGGATAAAGGTGGCACTAGGGCTGGGGCTGGGCCTGGGCTTGTGACATGGATTTAGGGGTAAAGCTATGGGTGGGGCTGGGCCTGGGCCAGGTCCTGCGCCTGGGCCCTGGAATTCCTGGTAATGCTAGGACTGAGGCTGGGGCTGGGACACGGAGTTTGGGGTAAAGATGGGGCTGGGGCTGGGGCTGGGGCTGGGGCTGGGGCTAGGCCTGGACCTGCAGATTGAGTCCAGCCAATTACATCCAGGTAAGAGGAAGAATATGTGGACAATGGCAGGAAGTTATGGCCAGTCTGGGGAGGCCAGGATTTTTAGTCAAAGTCATGAAGACTGAACAAGTAGGGCAAGGAGATTAATAAGGCCAGATGGATAATGTCAAGTTCGTCATACCGTGAGGATAAAATAAGGTCGTGAATGCAAACAGGTTAATCAGGTTGGCTGACTTTGGCC
>NW_016107694.1:103769-105456 GCF_001604975.1 Cebus imitator | reverse complement strand
CCTACATTTGGGCCTGGGCCCAGGCCATGGAGGTGGGATTAGGCTAGGTCTGGGGCTGAGCCAGGGCCTTGGCCTGGGCTTGGGCCTGCAACATAAGAGTTGTGGATAAAGCTGGGGCTGGCCTGGGACAGGGACTGGGACACAGAGTTGGGGGTAAAGGTGGGGCTGGGGCTGGGGCTGGGTCCAGGCCTAGGTCTGAGTCATGGAGTTGGGAGTAAATTTGGACCTGGGGCTGGGGCTGGGGCTCAGTCTGGGCCTTGGACACAGTGTTGGGGGTAAAGCTGGGGCTAGGGCAGGGGCTGGGTTGGAGGCTGGGGCTGTGCCTTAGTCTGGGCCTGGAACATGGAGTTGAGGGTAAAGCTGGGGCTTTGGCCCGACCTTGGCCTTGGCCTGGGCCTGGGACTCAGACATGGAGTTGGGGGTAATGCTGGGCTTGGGGATGGGGCTGGGCCTGAGCCTGGGCATGGGATTGGGGGTAAAGCTGGGGCTCTTGCCGGGCCTGGGCCTGGACCTGGGCCTGGGACATGGAGTTTGGGTAAAGCTAGGCCTGCAGCTGAGCCTGGGCCTTGGCCTAGGACATAGAGTTGGGGGTAAAGCTGGCACTGGGGCTGGGGCTGGGCATGGGCCTGTGCCTGTGCCTGTGCCTGTGCCTGTGCCTGTGACATAGATTTGGTGGTAAATCTGAGGCTGGGGCAGGGGCAGGGGCAGGGGCTGGAGCTGGGGCTAGGCCTGCGTCTGCGCCATGGTGTTTCAGGTAAAGCTAGGACTGAGGCTGGGGCTGGGACACGGAGTTTGGGGTAAAGATGGGGTTGGGGTGGGTCTGGACCTGCGCCTGGGCCTCAGCCTGGGCCTGGAGTTTGAGGCCAGCTAATTACATCCAGGTAAGAGTAAGAACATGTGGGACAATGGCAGGAAGTTAGGCCAGTCTGGTGAGGCCAGGATTTTTAGTCAAAGTCATGAAGACTGGGCGAGTAGGGCAAGGAGGTTCATAAGGCCAGATGGATAATGTCAAGTTCGTCATACCATGAGGATAAAATAAGGTGATGAATGCAAACTGGTTAATCAGGTTGGCTGACTTTGGCCAGGTTGTTAAAACCATGTTATCTAAATCCAGATCAGTAAAAGACTCTTTTAGTAACCACAGGCTGGGGAATCAACAGGGAACCCACCCAGCAGGATTAAGGGCCTGGGCCTGGGACATGGAGTTGGTGGTAAAGCTAGGGCTAGGCCTGGGGCTGGGGCTGAGGTTGGGGCTAGGACATGGAGTTGGGGGTAAATCTAGGGCTGGAGCTGGGCTTGGCCCTGGGGCTGGGGCTGGAACATGGAGATGGGGGTAAACCGAGGGCTGGGGCTGGGGCTGGGGCTGCAACATGGAGTTTGGGGTAAGTATGGGGATGGGGCAGGGGATGGGACATGGAGTTTCGGCTAAAGATGGGCTGAGCCTGCGCCTCGGCCTGCAGATTGAGGCCAGCCAATTACATCCAGGTAAGAGGAAGAATATGTGGACAATGGCAGGAAGTTATGGCCAGACTGGTGAGGCCAGGATTTTTAGTCAAAGTCATGAAGACTCGGCGAGTAGGGCAAATAGGTTCATAAGGCCAGTTGGATAACGTCAAGTTTGTCATATCGTGAGGATAAAATAAGGTCGTGAATGTAAACAGGTTAATCAGGTTGGCTGACTTTGGCC
>NW_016107694.1:100243-101744 GCF_001604975.1 Cebus imitator | reverse complement strand
CTGGGCGAGTAGGGCAAGGAGGTTAATAAGGCCAGATGGATAATGTCAAGTTCATCATAGCATGAGGATAAAATAAGGTGATGAATGCAAACAGGCTAATAAGGTTGGCCAGGTTGTTAAAACCAGGTATCTAAATCCAGCTCAATAAAGGACTATTTAAGTAACCCCAGGCTGTGAAATCAACAGAGAAAACACCCAGTAGGATTAAGGGCCTGGGCCTGGGACATGGAGTTGGTGGTAAAGCTAGGGCTAGGCCTGGGGCTGGGGCTGGGGTTGGGGCTAGGACATGGATTTGGGGGTAAAGCTAGGGCTGGAGCTGGGCTTGGCCCTGGGGCTGGGGCTGGGACTGGAACATGGAGGTGGGGGTAAACTGAGGGCTGGGACTGGGGCTGCGACATGGAGCTTGGGGTAAGTATGGGGATGGGGCAGGGGATGGGACATGGAGTTTCAGCTAAAGATGGGCTGAGCCTGGGCCTCGGCCTGGAGATTGAGGCCAGCGCATTACATACATGTGAGTAAGAACACGTGGACAATGGCAGGAAGCTGTGGCCAGTCCAGTAAGCCCAGGATTTTAGGAAAAGTCATGAAGACTCGGCGAGTAGGGCAAATAGGTTAATAAGGCCAGATGGGTAATGGCAAGTTCATCATACCATGAAGGTAAAATAAGGTGATGAATGCCAACAGGTTAAAAAGGTTGGCTGACTTTGGCCAGGTATCTAAATCCAGCTCAATAAGGGACTATTTCATTAACCCCAGGCTGTGAAATCAACAGAGAAACCACCCAGTAGGATTAACGGCCTGATCCTGGGACGTGGAGTTGAGGGTAAAGCTAGGGCTGGGACTGGGCCTCGGGCCTCAGGCTGGGGCTGGGCAATGCTGTTGGGGGTAAAGCTAGGCATGGGGCAGGGTCTGGTCCTGGGTCTGGGCCTGGTCCTGGGTCTGGGCCTGGGGCTGGGACATGGAGTCAGGAAGCAGCTGGCCCAGCCTGGGCCTGGGCCATGGAGTTGGGGGTACAGTTAGGACTAAGGCAGATCCTGGGCCTGGGCCTGGATCTCGGACATGGATTTGGGGGTAAAATTTTGCCTGGGCCTGAGACATAAATTTGGGGTAAACCTAGGACTGGGGCAGTGCCTGGGTCTTGGCCTTGTCCTGGGCCTGGGCCTGGGATATGGAGTTGGGGGTAAATCTCAGGCTTGGCTTAGGTTTGGGTCTGGGTCTGGGCCCGGGCCTGGGCCTTGGCCATGGAGTCGGGGAAATAGCTGGGCCTGGGCCTGGGCCATGGAGTTGAGGGTAGAGCTAGGGCTGAGGCAGGGCCTCAGCCTTACCCTGGGCCTGGGCCTAGGCCATGGATGTGGGATTAGGCTAGGTCTGGTGCTGAGCCAGGGCCTGGGCCTGCCACATGGAGTTGGGGGTAAATCTGGAGCTGGAGCTGGGGCTGGGGCTGGGGCTGGGGCTCAGCCTGGGCCTCGGATATGGATTTGAGGGTAAAGCTGGTGCTAGG
>NW_016107694.1:96107-98544 GCF_001604975.1 Cebus imitator | reverse complement strand
CTGGGGCTGGGGCTGCGACATGGAGTTTGGGGTAAGTATGGGGATGGGGCAGGGGATGGGACATGGAGTTTCAGCTAAAGATGGGGCTGAGCCTGACCTCGGCCTGGAGATTGAGGCCAGTGCATTACATGCAGGTGAGTAAGAACACATGGACAATGGCAGGAAGCTGTGGCCAGTCCGGTAAGGCCAGGATTTTAGGAAAAGTCATGAAGACTGGGTGAGTAGGGCAAGGAGGTTAATAAGCCCAGATGGGTAATTGCAAGTTCGTCATACCATGAAAGCAAAATAAGGTGATGAATGCCAACAGGTTAAAAAGATTGGCTGACTTTGGTGAGGTAGTTGAAACCAGGTATCCAAATCCAGCTCAGTAAGGGACTATTTCATTAACCCCAGGCTGTGAAATCCACAGAGAAACCACCCAGTACGATTAACGGCCTGATCCTGGGACTTGGAGTTGAGGGCAAAGCTAGGGCTGGGCCTGGGCCTCAGGCTGTGGCTGGGCAATGATGTTGGGGGTAAAGCTAGGCATGGGGCAGGGACTGGTCCTGCACCCGGGCCTGGGACATGGAGTTGGGAAAATAGGTGTGGCTGGGACTGCACCTGGGCCAGGGAGTTGGGGGTAAAGTTGGGGCTTCGGCTGGGCTTTGGCCTGGGACATGGATTTAGGGATAAAGCTGGGCCTGGGCCTGGGACATAAAGTTGTGGTAAAGCTAGGGCTGGGGCTGTGCCTGGGCCTTGGCCTTGGCCTGGTCCTGGGCCTGGTACATGGAGTTCGGGTAAATCTGGGGCTGGGCCTAGGTCTGGGCCTTGGCCTGGGCCTGAGCCTGCAACATGGAGTTGGGGTGAAAGCTAGGGATGGGGCTGGGCCTGGGTTTTGGCCTGGGACATGGAGCTGGGAACAAAGTTGGGACTGGGGCTGGGCCTTGGCCTGGGTTTTAGCCTGGGGCTAGCACTGGGGCATACTGCTGGGGGTAAATCTGGGGCTTGGGCTGCTTCTTGGGCTGGGCCTGGGCCTGAGCCTAGACCAGAGACATGGAGTTTAGGGTAAATCTGGACCTGGGGCTGGGGCTCAGCCTGGGCCTCGGACACAGTGTTGGGGATAAAGCTGGGCCTAAGGCAGGGCCTGGGGCCGGGGCTCTGGCTGAGGCCTGGTCTTGGCCTTAACCTGTGCCTGGGACATGGAGTTGGGGGTAAAGCTGGGGCTTCGGCTAGACGTTGGCCTTGGCTTCGTCCTGGGCCTGGGACATTAGAGTTGGGGGTAAAGCTAGGGCAGGGGTTGGAGCTGGGCCTGGGCCTGGGTCTCAAACATCGAGTTGGGGGTAAAGCTGGGCTTGGGGTTGGGGCTGGGCCTGAGCCTGGGCATAGGGTTTGGGAAAAGCCGGGGATCTCGCTGGGCCTGGGCTTGGGCCTGGGACATAGAGTTAGGGATAAAGGTGGCAGCAAGGCTGGGGCTGGGCCTGGGCCTGTGACATGGATTTAGGTATAAAGCTATGGCTCAGGCTCAGGCTCAGGCTCTGGCTCTGGCTGGGCCTGGGCCTGGGCCTGGGGCTGGGACATGGAGTCAGGAAGTACCTGGGCTGGGCCTGGGCCTGGGTCATGGAGTTGGGGGTAGAGCTAGGACTGAGGCAGGGCCTTAGCCTTGCCCTGGGCCTGGGCCTGGATCTCGGACATGGATTTGGGGGTAAAACTTTGCCTGGGCCTGGGACATAAATTTGGGGTAAAGCTAGGACTGGGGCAGTGCCTGGGTCTTGGACTTGTCCTGGGCCTGGGCCTGGGATATGGAGTTGGGGGTAAATCTGGGGCTTGGCTTAGGTTTAGGTTTGGGCCTGGGCCTGGGTCACGGCCATGGAGTCGGGGAAATAGCTGGGCCTGGGCCTGGGCCTGGAACATGGACTTGGGGGTAGAGCTAGATTTGAGGCCGGGCCTCAGCCTTACCCTGGGCCTGGGCCTAGGCCATGGATGTGGGATTAGGCTAGGTCTGGGGCTGAGCCAGGGCCTGGGCCTGCCACATGGAGTTGGGGGTAAATCTGGAGCTGGGGATGGGGCTGGGGCTCAGCCTGGGCATCGGATATAGATTTGGGGGTAAAGCTGGTGCTAGGGCAGGGGCTTCGACTGAGTCTGGGGCTGGGCCTTAGCCTGGGCCTGGGACATGGAGTTGGGGAAAAAGTTGGGGCTTCAGCTAGACCTTGGTCTTGGCCTGTGCATGGGACTGGGACTGGGACTGGGACATGCAGTTGGGAATAATGCTAGGAGAGGGGCTGGGGCTGGGCCTGGACCTGGGATATGGAGTTGGGGGTAAAACTGGGATTGGGGATAGGGCTGGGCCTGAGCCTGGGCATGGGGTTGGGGTAAAGCTGGGGCTCTTGCTGGGCCTGGGCCTTGACCTGGGCCTGGGACATGCAGTTGTGGTAAAGCTAGGCCTGCAGCTGGGCCTCAG
>NW_016107694.1:92648-93697 GCF_001604975.1 Cebus imitator | reverse complement strand
TGGTTGAAACCAGGTATCTAAATCCAGCTCAACAAGGGACTATTTCATTAATCCTAGGCTGTGAAATCAACAGAAAAACCATCCAGTAGGATTAACGGCCTTGGCCCAGGACATGGACATGAGGTTAAAGCTAAGGCTGGGCCTGGGCCATGGGCTGAGGCTCGGCCTGGGGCTGGGCCTGCGGCCTGGCACGGGGCGCTGGGACTGGGCTTGGGACTGGGGTCTGGGGCTGGGGCTGGGCATGGAGTTGGGGGTAATGCTGGGCTTGAGGATGGGGCTGGGGCTGGGGCTGGGCAATGGAGTTGGGGGTAAATCTGAGGCTGGGGCTGGGGGGCGGCTTGGTCTGGCCCTGGAACTAATCCTGGGCCTGGGACATAGAGTTGGAGAAATAGGTGGTGCTGGGCCTGGGCCTGGGCCATTGAGTTGGGGGTAGAGCTAGGACTGAGGCAGGGCCTTAGCCTTGCCCTGGGCTTGGGCCAGGATCTTGGACATGGATTTGGGGGTAAAGTTGGGGCTGGGGCTGGGCCTGGACCTAGGACATGGATTTTGGGGTAAAGCTGGCACTGGGTCTGTGGCTTGGGCTGGGCCTAGGCCTGAACCTGTGACATGGATTTGGGGGTAAAGGTAGGCTAGGGGTGGGGGTGGGGCTGGGGCGGGGGCTGGGCTGGTCCTGTGCTTCCGCCATAGAGTTGCATGTAAAGGTAAGGCTGGGTTTGGGGCTAGGACATGGAGTTTGGGGTAAAGATAGGCCTGGGCCTGGAGATTGAGGCCAGTGCATTACATCCAGGTGAGTAAGAACACGAGGACAGGACTGGGCGCAGTGGCTCAAGCCTGTAATCCCAGCACTTTGGGAGGCCGAGGCGGGTGGATCACAAGGTCAAGAGGTCGACACCATCCTGGTCAACATGGTGAAACCCCGTCTCTACTAAAAATACAAAAATTAGCTGGGCATGGTGGCACGTGCGTAGTCCCAGCTACTCGGGCGGCTGAGGCAGGAGAATTGCCTGAACCCAGGAGGTGGAGGTTGCGGTGAGCCAAGATTGCGCCAT
>NW_016107694.1:90079-91814 GCF_001604975.1 Cebus imitator | reverse complement strand
TGGTTGAAACCAGGTATCTAAATCCAGCTCAACAAGGGACTATTTCATTAATCCTAGGCTGTGAAATCAACAGAAAAACCATCCAGTAGGATTAATGGTCTTGGCCCAGGACATGGACATGAGGTTAAAGCTAAGGCTGGGCCTGGGCCACGGGCTGAGGCTCGGCCTGGGGCTGGGCCTGCGGCCTGGCGCGGGGCGCTGGGACTGGGCTTGGGACTGGGGTCTGGGGCTGGGGCTGGGCATGGAGTTGGGGGTAAATCTGAGGCTGGGGCTGGGGGGCGGCTTGGTCTGGCCCTAGAACTAATCCTGGGCCTGGGACATAGAGTTGGAGAAATAGGTGGGGCTGGGCCTGGGCCTGGGCCATTGAATTGGGGGTAGAGCTAGGACTGAGGCAGGGCCTTAGCCTTGCCCTGGGCTTGGGCCGGGATCTTGGACATGGATTTGGGGGTAAAGTTGGGGCTGGGGCTGGGCCTGGACCTAGGACGTGGATTTTGGGGTGAAGGTGGCACTGGGTCTGTGGCTTGGGCTGGGCCTAGGCCTGAGCCTGTGACATGGATTTGGGGGTAAAAGTAGGCTAGGGGTGGGGCTGGGGCTGGGGCTGGGCTAGTCCGGTGCCTCCGCCATGGAGTTGCATGTAAAGATAAGGCTGGGTTTGGGGCTAGGATATGGAGTTTGGGGTAAAGATGGGGCTGGGCCTGGGCCTGGGCCTGGAGATTGAGGCCAGCGCATTACATGCAGGTGAGTAAGAACATGTGGACAATGGCAGGAAGTTGTGGCCAGTCCGGTAAGGCCAGGATTTTAGGCAAAGTCATGAAGACTGGGTTAGTAGGGCAAATAGGTTAATAAGGCCAGATGGGTAATGGCAAGTTCGTCATACCATGAGGATAAAATAAGGTGATGAATGGAAATAGGTTAAAAAGGTTGGCTGACTTTGGCCAGGTAGTTGAAACCAGGTCCCGAAATCCAGCTCAATAAGGGACTATTTTCATTAACACCATGTTGTGAAATCAACAGAGAAACCAGGCAGTATAATTAGCGGCCTGGGCCTGGAACATGGAGACTAGTTTAAAGCTAGGGCTGTGCCTGGGCTGTGCCTAGGCCTGGGGGTGGGGCTGGGGGTAGGGGTGGGTCTGGGGCTGGGGCTGGGCAATGGAGTTGGGGGTAAAGCTACGGCTGAAGCAGGGCCTGGACCTTGGCCTCAGCCTGGGACGTGGAATTGGAAGTAAAGCTGAGACGGGCTGCTACTGGGGCTGGGGATGGGACTGGGACTGGGACTGGGACTGGGACTGGGCAATGGAGTTTAGGATAAAGCTAGGGATGGTTCAGGGCCTGTACCTCAGCATGGGTTTGGGTCTGGTACTTGGAGTTGGGGGTAAAGCAGAGACCGGGGCTGGAGTGGGGGTGGGGGTGGGAGCAGGGGCTGGATCTGGCCCTGGGCCTGGGCCTGGGCCTGGGACATAGAGTTGGGGAAATAGGTGGGGCTGGGCCTGGGCCTGGGCCATGGAGTTGGGGGTAGAGCTAGGGCTGAGGCAGGGCCTTAGCCTTGCCCTGGGCCTGTGCCTGGGCCTGGGCCTGGATCTGGAACATGGAGTTGGGGGTAAAGTTGGGGCTGGGGCTGGGGCTGGGGCTAGGACATGGATTTTGGGGTAGAGCTGGGCTTGGGCCTGGGACATAAAGTTGGGGTAAAGCTAGGGCTGAGGCTGTCCCTGGGCCTTGGCCTGGTCCTGAGCCTAGG
>NW_016107694.1:86285-87594 GCF_001604975.1 Cebus imitator | reverse complement strand
TGGGCCTGGGACATAAATTTGGGGTAAAGCTAGGACTGGGGCAGTGCCTGGGCCTTGTCCTTGTCCTGGGGCTGGGCCTGGGCCTGGGATATGGATTTGGGGGTATATCTGGGGCTTGGCTTAGTTTTGGGCCTGGGCCTGGGCCAGGTCCTGCTCCTGCACCCTGGAATTCCTGGTAAAGCTAGGACTGAGGCTGAGGCTGGGGCTGGGACATGCAGTTTGGGGTAAAGATGGGGCTGGGGCTGGGGTTGGGCCTGGAGATTGAGGCCAGCCAATTACATCCAGGTAAGAGGAAGAATATGTGGACAATGGCTGGAAGTTATGGCCAGTCTGGCGAGGCCAGGATTTTTAGTCAGTCATGAAGACTGGGTGAGTAGGGCAAAGAAGTTAATAAGGCCAGTTGGATAACGTCAAGTTCGTCATACCGTGAGGATAAAATAAGGTCGTGAATGCAAACAGGTTAATCTGGTTGGCTGACTTTGGCCAGGTTATTAAAACCAGGTATCTAAATCCAGCTTATTGAGGTACTATTTCATTAACCCCAGGCTGTGAAATCCACAGAGAAACCACCCAGTAGGATTAAGGGACTGATCCTGGGATGTGGAGTTGAGGGTAAATCTAGGGCTGGGCCTGGGCCTCGGGCTGCGGCTGGGTAATGTTGTTGGGGTAAAGCTAGGCATGGGGCAGGGCCTGGTCCTTGGACTGGGACATAGAGTTGGGGGTAAAGCTGAGGCTGGGGCTGAGGCTGGGGCTGGGGTGGGGGCTGGGCCTGGGACATAGACTTGGGAAAATAGGTGTGGCTGGGCCTGGGCCTGCTTGGGGGTAAAGTTGGGGCTACGGCTGGGCCTGGGCCTGGGCCTGTGCCTGGGACATAAAGTTGTGGTAAAGCTAGGGCTGGGGCTATGCCTGGGCCTTGGCCTTGGCCTGGTCCCGGGCCTGGTACATGGATTTCGGGTAAATCTGGGGCTGGGCCTACGTTTGGGCCTGGGCCTGCAACATGGAGTTGAGGTTAAAGCTAGGGATGGGGCTGGGCCTGGGTTTTGGTCTGGGACATGGAGCTGGGAACAAAGCTGGGGCTGGGGCTGGGCCTCGGCCTGAGTTTTGGCCTGGGCCTAGCACTGGGGCATACAGTTGGGGGTAAATCTGGGGCTCGGGCTGCGGCTGTGGCTGGGGCTAGGCCTGGGACCAAGCCTAGACCAGAGACATGGAGCTGAGGGTAAATCTGGACCTGGGGCTGGGGCTCAGCCTGGGCCTCGGACACAGTGTTGGGGGTAAAGCTGGGCCTAAGGCAGGGGCTGGGGCTCAGGCT
>NW_016107694.1:80857-85261 GCF_001604975.1 Cebus imitator | reverse complement strand
GGGCCTTGGCCATGGAGTCGGGGAAATAGCTGGGCCTGGGCCTGGGCCTTGGCCAGGGCCTGGGCCATGGATTTGGGGGTAAAGCTTGTGCTAGGGCAGGGGCTAGGACTAAGTCTCAGGCTGGGCCTTAGCTTGGACCTGGGACATGGAGTTGGGGAAAAAGTTGGGGCTTCAGCTAGAACTTGGTCTTTGCCTGGGCATGGGACCGGGACTGGAACTGGGACACGGAGTTGGGAATAAAGTTAGGGCAGGGGCTGGGGCTGGGCCTGGGCCTGGGCCCGGGATATGGAGTTGGGAGTAAAACGGGTTGGGGATAGGGCTGGGCCTGAGCCTGTGCATGGGATTGGGGGTAAAGCTGGGGCTGGGCCTACGTTTGGGCCTGGGCCCAGGCCATGGAGGTGGGATTAGGCTAGGTGTGGGGCTGAGCCAGGGCCTTGGCCTGGGCTTGGGCCTGCAACATAGAGTTGGGGATAAGGCTGGGGCTGGGCCTGGGTTTTGGCCTGGGCCTGGGCCTGGGACTGGGACACAGAGTTGGGGGTAAAGGTGGAGCTGGGGCTGGGGCTGGGCCTAGGTCTGAGACATGGAGTTGGGGTAAATCCGGACATGGGGCTGGGGCTGGGGCTCAGTCTGGGCCTCGGACAGAGTGTTGGGGGTAAAGCTGGGGCTAGAGCAGGGGCTGGGGCGGAGGCTGGGGCCGTGCCTTAGTCTGGGCCTGGAACATGGAGTTGAGGGTAACGCTGGGGCTTGGGCTCCACCTTGGCCTTAGCCTGGGTCTGGGACTGGGACATGGAATTGGGGGTAAAGCTGGGCTTGGGGATGGGGCTGGGCCTGAGCCTAGGCATGGGATTGGGGGTAAAGCTGGGGCTCTTGCTGGGCCTGGGCCTCGACCTGGACCTAGGCTTGAGACATGGTGTTGGGGTAAAGCTAGGCCTGCAGCTGAGCCTGGGCCTTGGCCTAGGACATAGAGGTGGGGGTAAAGCTGGCACTGGGGCTGGGGCAGGAGCTGGGCCTGTGCCTGTGCCTGTGACATGGATTTGGCGGTAACACTCAGGCTGGGGCGGGTGCAGAGGCAGGGGCAGGGGCTGGGGCTAGGACATGGAGTTGGGTTAAATCGAGGGCTGGGTCTGGGGCTGGGGCTAGGACATGAAGTTTGGGGTAAATATCGGAATTGGGCTGGGGCTGAGACATGGAGTTTGGAGTACAGATTGGGCTGGGCCTGGGCCTCGGCCTGGAGATGGAGGCCACTGCATTACATCCAGGTGAGAACACGTGGACAATGCCAGGATGTTATGGCTAGTCCAGTAAGGCCAGGATTTTAGGCAAAGTCATGAAGACTGGACGAGTAGGGCAAATAGGTTAATAAGGCCAGATGGATAATGTCAAGTTTATTATACCATGAGGATAAAATAAGATGATGAATGCCAACAGGTTTAAAAAGGTTGGCTGACTTTGGCCAGGTGGTTGAAACCAGGTATCTAAATCCAGCTCAATAAGGGAATATTTCATTAATCCTAGGCTATGAAATCAACAGAAATAACATCCAGTAGGATTAACGGCCTGGGCCTAGGAGATGGACATGAGGTTAAAGCTAAGGCTGGGCCTGGGCCATGGGCTGAGGCTCGGCCTGGGGCTGGGCCTGCAGCCTGGCGTGCGGCGCTGGGACTGGGCTTGGGACTGGGGTCTGGGGCCTGGGGTCAGGGGCTGGGGCTGGGGCTGGGCATGCAGTTGGGGGTAATGCTGGGCTTGGGGATGGGGCTGGGCCTGAGCCTGGGCATCGGATTGGGGGTAACACTGGGGCTCTTGCTGGGCCTGGGCCTTGACCCGGGCCTGGGCCTGGGATATGGATTTGGGGGTAAAACTGGGATTGGGGATAGGGCTGGGCCTGAGCCTGGGCATGGCGTTGGGGTAAAGCTGGGGCTCTTGCTGGGCCTGGGCCTTGACCTGGGCCTGGGACATGCAGTTGTGGTAAAGCTAGGCCTGCAGCTGGGCCTCAGCCTGGGCCTAGGACATAGAGGTGGTGATAACGCTGGCACTGGGGCTGGGGCTGGGCCTGGGCCTAGGTCTGTGACATGGATTTAGGGGTAAAGCTAGGGTTGGGCCTGGGCCTGGGCCAGGTCCTGCACCTGCACCCTGGAATTCTTGGTAAAGCTAGGACTGAGACTGGGGCTGGGACATGGAGTTTGGGGTAAAGATGGGGCTGGGGCTGGGGCTGGGGCTGGGCCTGGGCCCGGGCCTGGAGATTGAGGCCAGCCAATTACATCCAGGTAAGAGGAAGAATATGTGGACAATGGCAGGAAGTTATGGCCAGTCTGGTGAGGCCAGGATTTTTAGTCAAAGTCATGAAGACTCGGCGAGTAGGGCAAATAGGTTCATAAGGCCAGATGGATAACGTCAAGTTCGTCATACTGTGAGGATAAAATAAGGTCGTGAATGCAAACAGGTTAATCAGGTTGGCTGACTTTGGCCAGGCTATTAAAACCAGGTATCTAAATCCAGCTCAATAAGGGACTATTTCATTAACCCCAGGCTGTGAAATCCACAGAGAAACCACCCAGTAGGATTAACAGCCTGATCCTTGGAAGTGGAGTTGAGGGTAAAGCTAGGGCTGGGCCTGGGCCTCAGGCTGTGACTGGGCAATTGTGTTGGGGTAAAGCTAGGCATGGGGCAGGGACTGGTCCTTGGCCTGGCCCTGGGACATAGAGTTGGGGGTAAAGCTGAGGCTGGGGCTGAGGCTGGTGCTGGGGTAGGGGCGGGGCCTGGGACATAGAGTTGGGAAAATAGGTGTGGCTGGGCCTGCGCCTGGGCCAGGGAGTTGGGGTAAAGTTGGGGCTTCGGCTAGGACTGGGCCTGGGCCTGGGACATGGATTTTGGGGTAAAGCTGGGCCTGGGCCTGGGACATAAAGTTGGGGAAAAGCTAGGGCTGGGGCTATGCCTCAGCCTTTGCCTTGGCCTTGTCCTGGGCCTAGTACATGGAGTTGGGGGTAAATCTGGGGCTGGGCCTACGTTTGGGCCTTGGCCTGGGCCTGGGCCTGCAACATGGAGTTGGGGTTAAAGCTAGGGATGGGGCTGGGCCTGGGCTTTGGCCTGGGACATGGAGCTGGGAACAAAGCTGGGGCTGGGGCTGGGCCTCGGCCTGGGTTTTGGCCTGGGCCCAGCACTGGGGCATACAGTTCAGGGTAAATCTGGGGCTTGGGCTGCGGCTGAGGCTGGACCTGGGCCCGAGCCTAGACTGGAGACATGGAGTTGGGGGTAAATCTGGACCTGGGGCTGGGGCTCAGCCTGGGCCTCGGACACAGTGTTGGTGGTAACGCTGGGCCTACGGCAGGGGCTGGGGCTGGTGCTGGGGCAGGGGCTGGGGCTGAGGCTTGGGCTGGGCCTTAGCCTGGGCCTGGGACATGGAGTTGGGGGTAAAGCTGGGCCTTCGGCTAGACCTTGGTCTTGGCCTGGTTCTGGGCCTGGGACATGGGAGTTGGGGGTAAAACTAGGGCAGGGGTTGGGGCTGGGCCTGATCCTAGGCATAGGGTTTGGGAAAAGCTGGGGATCTCGCTGGGCCCGGACCTGGGCCTAGGCCTGGGCCTGGGTCTGGACCTGGACCTGTGCCTGGGACATGGAGTTGGGATAAAGCTAGGCCTGCAGCTGGGCCTGGCCCGGGGCCTAGGACATAGAGTTAGGGATAAAGGTGGCACTAGGGCTGGTGCTGGGCCTGGGCCTGTGACATGGATTTAGGGCTTGGGCTTGGTCTCAGGCTCTGGCTGGGCCTGGGCCTGGTCCTGGGTCTGGGACTGGTCCTGGGTCTGGGCCTGGGGCTGGGACATGGAGTCAGGAAGTAGCTGGGCCGGGCCTGGGCCTGGACCATGTTGTTGGGGGTAGAGCTAGGACTGGGGCAGTGCCTGGGTCTTGGCCTTGCCCTGAGTCTGGGCCTGGGATATGGAGTTGGGGGTAAATCTCAGGCTTGGCTTAGGTTTGGGCCTGGGTCTCGCCCATGTAATCAGGGAAATAGCTGGGCCTGGGCCATGGAGTTAGGGGTAGAGCTAGGGCTGAGGCAGGGCCTCAGCCTTACCCTGGGCCTGGGCCTAGGCCATGGATGTGGGATTAGGCTAGGTCTGGGGCTGAGCCAGGGCCTGGGCCTGCCACATGGAGCTGGGGGTAAACCTGGAGCTGGGGCTGGGGCTGGATCTCAGCCTGGGCCTCGGATATAGATTTGGGGGTAAAGCTGGTGCTAGGGCAGGGGCTTGGACTGAGTCTGGGGTTGGGCCTTAGCCTGGGTCATGGAGTTGGGGAAAAAGTTGGGGCTTCAGCTAGACCTTGGCCTTGGCCTGGGCATGGGACTGGGACTGGAACATACAGTTGGGAATTAAGCTAGGGCAGGGGCTGTGGCTAGGCCTGGGCCTGGGCCTGGGATAT
>NW_016107694.1:75753-78066 GCF_001604975.1 Cebus imitator | reverse complement strand
GGGCCCAGGCCATGGAGGTGGGATTAGGCTAGGTCTGGGGCTGAGCCAGGGCCTTGGCCTGGGCTTGGGCCTGCAACATAGAGTTGGGGATAAGGGTGGGGCTGGGCCTGGGTTTTGGCCTGGACCTGGGACTGGGTCTGGGACTGGGACACAGAGTTGGGGGTAAAGGTGGGGCTGGGGCTGGGGCCGGGCCTAGGTCTGAGACATGGAGTTGGGGGTAAATTTGGACCTGGGGCTGGGGCTGGGGCTCAGTCTGGGCCTCGGACAGAGTGTTGGGGGTAAAGCTGGGGCTAGAGCAGGGGCTGGAGTGGAGACTGGGGCCGTGCCTTAGTCTGGGCCTGGAACATGGAGTTGAGGGTAAAGCTGGGGTGTTGGCTTGACCTTGGCCTTGGCCTGGGCCTGGGACTGGGACATGGAGTTGGGGGTAATGCTGGGCTTGGGGATGGGGCTGGGCCTGAGCCTGGGCATGGGATTGGAGGTAAAGCAGGGGCTCTTGCTGGGCCTGGGCCTGGGCCTGGACCTGGGCCTGGGACATGGGGTTGGGATAAAGCTAGGCCAGCAGCTGAGCCTGGGCCTTGGCCTAGGACATAGAGTTGGGGGTAAATCTGGCACTGGGGCTGGGGCTGGGGTTGGGGCTGGGGCTGGGGCTGGGCCTGTGCCTGTGCCTGTGCCATGGATTTGGCGGTAAAACTCAGGCTGGGTCAGGGGCAGGGGCAGGGGCCGGGGCAGCGGCAGGGGTTGGGGCTGGGGCTGGGCCTGCGTCTGCGCCATGGTGTTGCGGGTAAAGCTAGGACTGAGGCTGGGGCTGGGACACAGAGTTTGGGGTAAAGATGGGGTTGGGGTGGGTCTGGACCTGGGCCTGGGCCTGGAGGTTGAGGCCAGCCAATTACATCCAGGTAAGAGTAAGAACATGTGGGACAATGGCAGGAAGTTATGGCCAGTCTGGTGAGGCCAGGATTTTTAGTCAAAGTCATGAACACTGGGCGAGTAGGGCAAGGAGGTTAATAAGGCCAGATGGATAATGTCAAGTTCATCATAGCATGAGGATAAAATAAGGTGATGAATGCAAACTGGTTAATAAGGTTGGCTGACTTTGGCCAGGTTGTTAAAACCATGTTATCTAAATCCAGCTCAGTAAAAGACTCTTTCAGTAACCACAGGCTGGGAAATCAACAGGAAACCCATCCAGTAGGATTAAGAGCCTGGGCCTGGGACATGGAGTTGGTGGTAAAGCTAGGGCTAGGCCTGGGGCTGGGTCTCGGGCTGGGGCCAGGGCATGGAGTTGGGGATAAAGCTAGGGCTGGAGCTGGGCTCGGCCCAGGGGCCAGGGCTGGGGCTGGAACATGGAGATGGGGGTAAACTGAGGGCTGGGCCTGGGGCTGCGACATGGAGTTTGGGGTAAGTATGGGGATGGGGCAGGGGATGGGACATGGAGTTTCGGCTAAAGATGGGGCTGAGCCTGGGCCTTGGCCTGGAGATTGAGGCCAGCCAATTACATCCAGGTAAGAGGAAGAATATGTGGACAATGGCAGGACGTTATGGCTAGTCTGGTGAGGCCATGATTTTTAGTCAAAGTCATGAAGACTCGGCGAGTAGGGCAAATAGGTTAATAAGGCCAGATGGGTAATGGCAAGTTCATCATACCATGAAGATAAAATAAGGTGATGAATGCCAACAAGTGAAAAAGGTTGACTGACTTTGGCCAGGCAGTTGAAACCAGGTATCTAAATCCAGCTCAATGAGGGATTATTTCATTTACCCCAGGCTGTGATATCCACAGAGAAACCACCCAGTAGGATTAACAGCCTGATCCTGGGACGTGGAGTTGAGGGTAAATCTAGGGCTGGGTCTGGGCATCCAGCTGCGGCTGGGCAGTGGTGTTTAGGTAAAGCTAGGCATTGGGCAGGGCCTGGTCCTTGGCCTGGGACATAGAGTTGGGGGTAAAGCTGAGGCTGGGGCTGAGGCTGGGGCTGGGGTGGGGGCTGGGCCTGGGACATAGAGTTGGGAAAATAGGTGTGGCTGGGCCTGCACCTGGGCCAGGGAGTTGGGGGTAAAGTTGGGGCTTCGGCTGGGCCTGGGCCTGGGCCTGGGACTGGGACATGGATTTTGGGGTAAAGATGGGCCTGGGCCTGGGACATAAAGTTGTGGTAAAGCTAGGGCTGGGGCTATGCCTGGGCCTTGGCCTTGGCCTGGTCCCGGGCCTGGTACATGGAGTTGAGGGTAAATCTGGGGCTGGGCCTACGTTTGGGCCTTGGCCTGGGCCTGGGCCTGCAACATGGAGTTGGGGTTAAAGCTAGGGATGGGGCTGGGCCT
>NW_016107694.1:60508-74743 GCF_001604975.1 Cebus imitator | reverse complement strand
TAAAGCTAGGACTGGGGCAGTGCCTGGGCCTTGTCCTTGTCCTGGGGCTGGGCCTGGGCCTGGGATATGGAGTTGGGGGTATATCTGGGGCTTGGCTTAGGTTTGGGCTTTGGCCTGGGCCAGGTCCTGCGCCTGCACCCTGGAATTCCTGTTAAGCTAGGACTGAGGCTGAGGCTAGGGCTGGGACATGCAGTTTGGGGTAAAGATGGGCCTGGGCCTGGGCCTGGAGATTGAGGCCAGCCAATTACATCCAAGTAAGAGTAAGAACATGTGGACAATGGCAGGAAGTTGTGGCCAGTCCGGTAAGGCCAGGATTTTAGGCAAAGTCATGAAGACTGGGCAAGTAGGGCAAATACGTTAATAAGGCCAGATGGGTAATGGCAAGTTCGTCATACCAGGAGGATAAAATAAGGTGATGAATGGAAATAGGTTAAAAAGGTTGGCTGACTTTGGCCAGGTAGTTGAAACCAGGTCCCCAAATCCAGCTCAATAAGGGACTATTTTCATTAACACCATGTTGTGAAATCAACAGAGAAAACAGGCAGTATAATTAGCGGCCTGGGCCTGGGACATGGAGACTAGTTTAAAGCTAGGGCTGTGCCTGGGGCTGTGCCTGGGGGTGGGGCTGAGGCTGGGCAATGGAGTTGGGAGTAAAGTTACGGTTGAAGCAGGGCCTGGACCTTGGCCTCAGCCTGGAACGTGGAATTGGGAGTAAAGCTGGGGCTGGGGATGGGACTGGGACTGGGACTGGGCAATGGAGCTTAGGGTAAAGCTAGGGCTGGTTCAGGGTCTGTACCTCAGCCTGGGTTTGGGTTTGGGACGTGGAGTTGGGGGTAAAGCAGAGGCCGGGGATGGAGTGGGGGTTGGGGTGGGGGCGGGTGCTGGATCTGGTCCTGGGCCTGGGACATAGAGTTGGGGAAATAGGTGGGGCTGGGCCTGGGCCTGCGCTGTGGAGTTGGGGGTAGAGCTAGGACTGAGGCAGGGCCTTAGCCTTGCCCTGGGCCGGGATTTGGGACATGGAGTTGGTGGTAAAGTTGGGCCTGGGGCTAGGACATGGATTTTGGGGTAGAGCTGGGCTTGGGCCTGGGACATAAAGTAGGGGCAAAGCTAGGGCTGAGGCTGTCCCTGGGCCTTGGCCTGGTCCTGGGCCTAGGACATGGAATTGGGGGTAAATCAGGGGCTGGGCCTACATTTGGGCCTGGGCCCAGGCCATGGAGGTGGGATTAGGCTAGGTCTGGGGCTGATCCAGGGCCTTGGCCTGGGCTTGGGCCTGCAACATGAGTTGTGGATAAGGCTGGGCCTGGGCCTGGGACTGGGACACAGAGTTGGGGGTAAAGGTTGGGCTGGGGCTGGGGCCGGGCCTGGGTCCAGGCCTAGGTCTGAGATATGCAGTTGGGGGTAAATTTGGACCTGGGGCTGGGGCTGGGGCTCAGTCTGGGCCTCGGACACAGCGTTGGGGCCAGGGGCTAGCTGGAGCTAGGGCAGGGGCTGGGCTGGAGACTGGGGCCGTGCCTTAGTCTGGGCCTGGAACATGGAGCTGAGGGTAAAGCTGGGGCTTCGGCTCCACCTTGGCCCGGCCTGGGCCTGGGACTGGGACATGGAGTTGGGGGTAATGCTGGGCTTGGGGATGGGGCTGGGCCTGAGCCTGGGCATGGGATTGGGGGTAAAGCTGGTGCTCTTGCTGGGCCTGGGACTGGGCCTGGGCCTGGGCCTGGACCTGGAACATGGAGTTTGGGTAAAGCTAGGCCTGCAGCTGAGCCTGGGCCTTGGCCGAGGACATAGAGTTGGGGGTAAAGCTGGCACTGGGGCTAGGGCTGGGGCTGGGGCTGGGGCTGTGCCTGTGCCTGTGCCTGTGACATGGATTTATTGGTAAAACTCAGGCAGGGGCAGGGGCAGGGGCAGGGGCAGGGGCTAGGCCTGTGTCTGTGCCATGGTGTTGCGGGTAAAGCTATGACTGAGGCTGGGGCTGGGACACGGAGTTTGGGGTAAAGATGGGGTTGGGGTGGGCCTGGACCTGGACTTGGGCCTCGGCCAGGGACTGGAGGTTCAGGCCAGCCAATTACATCCAGGTAAGAGTAAGAACATGTGGGACAATGGCAGGAAGTTATGGCCAGTCCGGTGAGGCCAGGATTTTTAGTCAAAGTCATGAACACTGGGCGAGTAGAACAAGGAGGTTAATAAGGCCAGATGGATAATGTCAAGTTCGTCATACCATGAGGATAAAATAAAGTGATGAATGCAAACTGGTTAATAAGGTTGGCTGACTTTGGCCAGGTTGTTAAAACCAGGTCTCTAAATCCAGCTCAGTAAAAGACTCTTTCAGTAACCACAGGCTGGGAAATCAACAGGGAACCCACCCAGTAGGATTAAGAGCCTGGGCCTGGGACATGGAGTTGGTGGTAAAGCTAGGGCTAGGCCTGGGCTGGGGCTCAGGCTGGGGCCAGGGCATGGAGTTGGGGATAAAGCTAGGGCTGGAGCTGGGACTTGGCCTGGGCCATGGAGTTGGTGATAAAGCTAGGGCTGGAGATGGGCTCGGCCCTGGGGCCAGGGCTGGGGTTGGAACATGGAGATGGGGGTAAATTGAGGGCTGGGGCTGGGACTGGGGCTGCAACATGTTGTTTGGGGTAAATATGGGGATGGGGCAGGGAATGGGACATGGAGTTTCAGCTAAAGATGGGGCTGAGCCTGGGCCTCGTCCTGGAGATTGAGGCCAGTGCATTACATGCAGGTGAGTAAGAACACATGGACAGTGGCAGGAAGCTGTGGCCCGTCCGGTAAGGCCAGGATTTTAAGAAAAGTCATGAAGACTGGGCAAGTAGGGCAAGGAGGTTAATAAGGCCAGATGGGTAATGGCAAATTCATCATACCATGAAGGTAAAATAAGGTGATGAATGCCAACAGGTTAAAAAGGTTGGCTGACTTTGGCCAGGTAGTTGAAGCCAGGTATCTAAATCCAGCTCAATAAGGGAGTATTTCATTAACCCCAGGCTGTGAAATCAACAGAGAAACCACCCAGTATGATGACATGGAGATGAGGTTAAAGATAGGGCTGGGCCTGGGCCTCGGGCTGGGAATGGGCAATGGAGTTGGAGGTAAAAGTAGGCATAGGGCAGGGCCTGGTCGTTGGCCCTGGCCTGGGACATGGAGTTGGGGGTAAAGCTAGCCCTGGCCCTGGGCCTGATCCTGGGCCTGGAACATAAAGTTTGGAAACTAGGTGGGGCTGGGCCTGGGCCTCGGCCAGGGAGTTGGGGGTAAAGTTGGGGCTTAGGCTGGGCTTGGGCCTGGGACATGAGTTTTGGGGTAAATCTGGGCCTGGGCCTGGGACATAAAGTTGTGGTAAAGCTAGGGCTTGGGCTGTGCCTGGGCCTTGGCCTTGGCCTGGTCCTGGGCTTGGGACTTGGAGTTGGGTGTAAATCTGGGGCTGGGCCTAGGTTTGGGCCCGGGCCCAGGCCATAAGGTGGGATTAGGCTAGTTCTGGGCTCAGCCAGGTCCTTGGGCTGGGCCTGGGCCTGCAACATGGAGTTGGTGTTAAAGCTAGGGATGGGGCTGGGCCTGGGACATAGAGTTGGGGAAATAGGTGGGGCTGGGCCTGGGCCTAGGCCGTGGAGTTGGGGGTAGAGCTAGGGCTGAGGCGGGGCCTTAGCCTTGCCCTGGGCCTCGATCTGGAACATGGAATTGGGGATAAAAATGGAGCTGTGGTTGGGCCTGGGACATGGATTTTGGGGTAAAGCTGGGCCTGGGCCGGGGACATGGATTTTGGGGTAAAGCTGGGCCTGGGCCTGGGACATAAACTTGGGGTAAAGGAAGGGCTAGGGCTGGGGCTGGGGCTGGGCCTGGGCCTGGGCCTGGGCCTGGGCCTTGGCCTGGGCCTGGGACTGGGACATGAAGTTGGGGGTAAAGCTAGGACAGGGGCTGGGGCCGGGCCTGGGCCTAGGACATGGAGTTGGGGGTAAAGCTGTCACTGGGGCTGGGCCTGGGCCTGTGACATGGAGTTTTGGGTAAACCTAGGACTGAGGCTAGGGCTGGGATCTGGAGTTTGGGGTAAAGATGTGGATGGGGCTGGGGCTGGGGCTGGGGTTGGGCCTGGAGATTGAGGCCAGCAAATTACATCCAGGTAAGAGTAAGAACATGTGGACAAAGGCAGGAAGTCATGGCAAATCCGTTGAGGCCAGGATTTTTAGTCAAAGTCATGAAGACTGGGCAGTAGGTCAAGGAGGTTAATAAGGCCAGAAGGATAATGTCAAGTTCGTCATACCATGAGGATAAATAGGTGATGAATGCAAACAGGTTAATAAGGTTGGCTGACTTTGGCCAGGTTGTTGAAACCAGGTATCTAAATCCAGCTGAATAAAGGACTATTTCAGTAACCCCAGGCTGTGAAATCAACAGGAAACTCACCCAGTAGGATTAAGGGCCTGGGCCTGGGACATGGAGTTGGGGTAAAGCTGGGGTTGGGGATGGGGCTGGGCCTGAGCCTGGGCATGGGGTTGGGGTTAAACCTGGGGCTCTCTCTAGGCCTGGGCCTGGACCTGGGCCTGGGACGTGGAATTGGGGTAAAGCTAGACCTGCAGTTGGACCTGGGCCTAGGACATAGAGTTGGGGTAAACCTGGCACTGGGGCTGGGGCTGGGGCTGGGGCTGTGCCTGAGCCTGTGCCATGGAGTTGCAGGTAAACCTAGGACTGAGGCTGGGGCTGGGACACGGAGTTTGGCTTAAAGATCAGGATGGGGATGGGGATGGGGCTGGGCCTGGGTCTGGAGATTGAAGCCAGCCAATTACTTCCAGGTAAGAGTAAGAACATGTGGACAAAGGCCGGAAGTTATGGCCAGTCCAGTGAGGCCAGGATTTTTAGTCAAAGTCATGAAGACTGGGCGAGTAGGGCAACGAGGTTCATAAGGCCAGATGGATTATGTGAAGTTCGTCATACCAAGAGGATGAAATAAGGTGATGAATGTAAACAAGTTAATAAGGTTGGCTGAATTTGGCCAAGTTGTTAAAACTAGGCATGTAAATCCAGCTGAATAAAGGACTATTTCAGTAACCTCAGACTGTCAAATCAACAGGGAAACCATCCAGCCAGATTAACAGCCTGGGCCTGGGAAGTGGAGATGGGGATAAAGCTAGGGCTGGGCCTGGGGCTGGGGCTGGGACTGAGACATGTAGCTGGGGGTAAAGGTGGGGCTTGGCCGTGGCCTGGGCCTGGGCAATGGAACTGGGGTAAAACTCGGGATGGGGGTAAAGCTGGGGATCGGGCTATACCTGGGATATGGAGGTGGGGGTAAATCTGGGGCTGGGGCTTGGCCTGAGCCTGGGCCTTGGCCTCAGACATGGAGTTGGGGGTAAAGCTGAGGATGCAGATCAGACTGGGCCTGGGCCTGGGCCTGAGTCTGGGACATGTGGTTGGGGTAAAGCTGGGGCTGGGGCTGGGACTTTTAGTTGGGGTTAAAGCTAGGGCTAGGGCTGGGGCTGGGGCTGGGACCTGTAGTTGGCGGTAAAGCTGGGACTATTGCTGGGCCTTGGCCTGGGCTATGGAGTTGGGGTTAAAGCTTGTGATGGGGTGGGGCCAGGCCCGTACCAGGGCCTGAGTCTCGGACATGGAGTTGGGGGTAAAGCTAGGGCTGGATCTCAAGCTGAGCCTGGGCCATGGAGTTGTGATTAAAGCTAGGGCTGGGGCTGGGGCTGGGACAGGGACATGGAGTTTGGGGTATACATGGGGATGGGGATGGGGATGGGGATGGGGCTGGGGCTGGGACTGGGCCTGGGCCTAGAGATTGAGGCCAGCAAATTACATTCAGGCCAGTAAGAACACGGTGACAATGGCAGGAAGTTATGGCCAGTCCGGAAAGGCCAGGATTTTTAAGCAAACTCATGAAGACTGGGCAAGTAGGGCAAGGAGGTTAATAAGGCCAGAAGGATAATGTCAAGTTCGTCATACCATTAGGATAAATAAGGTGATGAATGCAAACAGGTTAATAAAGTTGGCTGAGTTTGGCCAGGTTGTTAAAACCCGGTATCTAAATCCAGCTCAATAAAGGACTATTTTAGTAACCCCAGGCTGTGAAATCAACAGAGAAAACACCCAGCAGGATTAAGGGCCTGGGCCTGGGACATGGAGTTGGGGGAAAAGCTAGGGCTGGGCCTGGGGCTCAGACTGGGGCTAGGACATGGAGTTGCAGGTAAAGCACAAGCTGGGGCTGTGGCTGGGACATGGAGTTGGGGGTAAAGCTCGGGCTGGGCCTGGGTGAATCTAAATTGGTTAAAAACTGAGGTTAAGACCAGGTCAGGAAGCCAAGCGATTGAACAGTCTTGGTGGGTAATGCTAGTAAGTTAAGGCCTCCTTAACAGAGCTACTAGGTGGCTGCCTTCACTGGATGTATCCCCCTGATAAGAGGTTAAAGCTAGGCAGGTTAGGTCAGGCTGTTAAGGCTATGTGAGTTAGAATGAAAGGTTAAGGCCAGGTGGTAATGCCAGGTTAGTAAGCTATCTTGGTCATCCAGGTTGGTGAGGCCATGAGGTTAAGGCCAGGTGAGTTAAGTTCAGGTGACTCATGCAAGGTGTCTTAAGTCCAAGGGTTGGGGGGCAATGGGAAATCCAGAGAATAGAAGAAGGGGGATACGTCCAGAGAAGTACACCTAGGGAGGTAAATCCAGTGGTTTAAGGCCTGGGAGATGAAACCAGAAGGCCAGGGGCAATTGTGTTAACCAAGTGTGAAAGCCATGTGGGTCAGGTGCTGTTGGTAAGACTAGGTGGAAAAGTTAGGTGGTGAATCTAGGTTGTTAAGGCCATGAGGTTAAGGCCCATAAGGATTAGGCCAGGTGGGGAAGCTAATGGGGTATGTCCAGGACCCTAAAATGAGATGGGTAAGACCATGGATTAACAGCAGTGCAGTAAGGCCTCACAGGCAAGATCACATGGGTCTTGACCAGAGATCGAGCCCAGAAAATTGAAGCCAGGTGGGTAAGAACAGGTGGATAATGGTGAGTGGGAAGTAATAGCCAGGTGGGTAAGGGAAAAAGTTTTAGACCAGGAAATTAAGACTTCTCAGAATGTCCAGGAGGTTAATAAAGCGAGATAGATGAACACCAGATTCCTAACTATCAGGAAGAGGAGATACAATGATGAAGCCAATGAGCTTGCGAAATTCTACTGAGTGCAGTCAGGTTGTTAAAACCTGGTGTTGAGATCCAGCGGAATAGAAGACTATTCCCAGGCCGGGAAATCAATGAGAAAAACACCCAGTTGGATTAAGCACAAATCTCCAAGCTAGACAAATGATGACCCGAGGCTAACATTAAGTGGGCAAGAAGTGTGGGGAAGGCGACAAGGAAGGTGGAGGCCAGCAGAATAAAACTAGGTGGTAAACACCAGGTAAGTATGAGGCCAGTAGATTGTGTCTTGCTGACTAATGCCAAGCATGTGAAGAGGGCAGGTGAGTATGGCCCTAAGGTTAATGAGGTCGGGTGGGGAAGGCTTACTGGGTAAGGTTTGGCAAATACAGCCACTGGGAGTGCCACCAGGTGAAGACCCCAGGAAAGGAAAGCCAAGGGCCGAGACAGAGCATAATGACACCAGGTTAAGGCCAGTAGGGCTGGGACAGTTGAGGAAGATTAGAAGCTTGAGAGTAATCGTGAAGGCCAACTGGGTAAGCTGGAGAGGTAAGATCAGCTGGGTGATTCAGGTTGGTAAGGATGGGTCATTAATGGCACAAGGGTAAGGGCAGGTGGGTATGCTAGGTGCACGAAAACAGGAGATTCATAGTGGACGAGTGAGGCCAGGGGGTTCCTAAAACAGGTGGGTAAATCTAAGTTGCCAAAACTGGGATGTTAGGACCGGGTCAAAAAGCCAAGTGATTGAAAAGTCTGGGTGGCTTAGGCCAGTAAGTTAAGGTCTTCCTGAATAGAGCTAGGTGGCTAACTCCACCTGGGTAATGCCAATGTTAATACTAGGCAAACTATGTGAGTTGGAATGAAAGGCTGAGGAGAGGTGGCAAGGCCAGGTGGGTAAGCTATGTTGGTCACCCAGATTGTGAAGTTCGTGGGGTTAAGGCCAGGTCGGTAATGCAAGATGTCTAATTATCGGGCTGGGGCTGGGGCATGGAGTTGGGGATAGAATGTGGGGAGAAAGGGCAGGGAGATGATGAAACCAGGGGAGAAAACCTAGGGAGGTAAATCCAGGTCCTTAAGCCTTGTTGGATTAAAAAATAAATGAGTATGGCATAGGACACTTGCATAAACCAAGGCTTGGGGCCATGTGGGTCACATATGATCAGTAAGACTAGTCGGGAAAACTAGCAGGCTAATCCAGGTTGTTTAGGTCATGAGTTAAGGCCCATAGTGTTAATCCAGGTGGGAAAGGCTAATGGAGGCTGGCCAAGGTTGTAACATGAGGTGGACAAGGCCAGGGAGCAAGGGCAGAAGAGCACTGGCAGGAGCTTCATAAGGCGGGTGGGTCAATCTTAGTGATTAAAATCAGCTGGGTTTTCAAGGGAGATTGAGGCCAGCAAATTACAACCAGGTGAGTAAGAACAGGTAGACATGGCAGGAAGTTATGGCCAGCTGGGTAGGGGCAGGATTTTTAGGCAGAGTTATGAAGACTGGGTGAGAAAGGCCAGGAGGTTAATAAGGCCAGATGGATAATGTCAACCCTTGGAACACATTTAGGAGGATGAGAGGGGACTACTGTACCTGTGAGGGGATCAGCTCCTCATCTTCAGCTTCCTCTACTTCTCATGGGGATGCTCCCTGACTCTGAACATTGGTCTGGGTGAGTATCTGTGTAGTTCTTAGTTCAGCACACAAATTAGTGCCCCTCATCATGGTCTACTTGAGTAACTTACCTTCACGGGACTAACTTACCTGCATGCTAGACAAACAAAATAGTAGCTGTCAAAGGACAGCTGCCTTCTCACTTGCTCAGTGTCAAGGACATGCCAGACCCCAGGTCCCCTGCAGATCATTGTTCCCCATGACAACACCATTTCATAGCTCCGTAAGAGGGTCATTTTACTACTGAATTCTTTCATCATGACAACTTATGAATTAAAGAAACACTTTGTAAACTGCACAGGGTCAGGGACTGCAGGTGGGAGGCGTTCCCTGCCTTGGGTAGGGAATTGACTTTACTCACTGGTGGAGACGGGTGTAGCAGAGGCTGCTCCTCATCCCTGTGGCAGCAGAACATGTAGAACATTCAGAAGACACCTCAGAAACGGGATCTGTTTACTGCCTGGTGCTGAGTCCTGCCTCAATGGAATGCCGGCAAGTTGGTCCCCATCACAGAGGGACAATGCCTGAAGATGCAGCGCACCCACACACAGCCCAGGCAGGAATGCAGTGATGCCTGCTGTTGTACTCATGTTTATAAATCCCATTACAGCTAGTGCTTGACTTACGACCAGGATTGGTTCCGACAGACCTGTCATAACACGATTGGTCGTAAGTTGAGTAGGCTATATGTACAGTACTGTGAAATGTTATAAAAATCTTTAAGTCATATTTTATCATAATTTTCCTTCATTATTGTTATAGTAATTTTCTTTGTTCATTTTATGCCATTTGTATCATCTCTACACCATTTTGTTTCTTATTTTTACATTCATCAGGTTTAAGTAAAACACTGCATTACCAGTACAACTGGTTTAATATTTGCAAAACATACAAAATTAAAAATACAGGTGCATACAAAAATACAAAATACAGTGTAAAAAATACCATAGGAAACATTTTCCCAATTGCAAAACATATCAAAATATATAAACATGTACAAAACATTTTATTGGCCGCTGGTGCTTGGTTGCGGATCGTTGATGTCATCTGAGGAAGCAGTTGGGGTTACCGGAGTTGGTTTTTTCATAAACATGGTGAGCTTTGTCTGAATTTTATGTTTCTTTTTTTCTTCATAAATTTCACGATATGGACGAAATACATCGTGCGCCATCCGTTCAATCCTTGCAAATCGTTCGATGTTTGGGTCCATTGCTTCGAAATGTATAAAAAGTTTATTGGGAGGGGTTTGATGAAAAATATCCAAGACACAAAACACAAATTGCTGTACCGAGTCTGGGATAACAGTTGAAATGGTGCACGTGGAGATGGTAGTGCTGCTGGAAGCTGGTCCGCACTGTCGGACGCCCAGCTGGGCAACGTTTGCGTTGCCAGACGTGGAGCAGGCGTGGCTAGTGATTGTGGTCGTAAAGTCAAACGGTTTTAAGTTGCATATGTCATAAGTCGATCAATACCTGTATGTTGTTGCTCACAGCAATCAGTCACAGCCCTGGAAGGATGTCCTATTGTGATATTGTGCTGACCTAGAGCCAGAACCTGAGCAATGCCATTTTATAAGATAAAGCTGTGTTTGTCTTCTGTAAATAAAGCTGCTAGCTTGCTCTGAAAAATGCCCACTATGTAAAGCTGCTTAAACTTTGCTTATCAGTAACTGCTCTCTGTGGCCCTAATGTGACAGGCAAGCAGTCCTAACCCACGCCATCTTCTTCGCTCCTGCGACTTGTAATAAGTAACTAAGGTCTGTGATTTCCACCTTACCCAGATAATGTGTAAACAAATGTTTATCTTGACTTCTGTAAGCCACTTAAGTAACAAAGGGAATGACAAAAGTCCCCTGGCCCTTGGAATATCCGGAGCCCTCGTCTCCGCCCAGGAGGTGATTTACAGAATCCACTAGCCCTCGGAATGTCTGGAGCCTTTTCATTCCCGTCCCCACTCCTCGTCCCCACTCCTCACCCCCACTCCCAAGGTGGTTTTTCAGGTATAAAAAGTCTTGGCACACTCCTTTCGAGGCCACAGGTTGGAGAGACGTGAGTCCTCTGTGGTAACCGGCATAATAAGTGACCCTGCAATCTGGCATACTTTTGTCTTGGTGCTAACTTTCTACGCTCGGTCCAGTATAACATTTGGAGGCCCCACTGGGATCTTCTGTTTTTGTTATCACCAGACAAAAGCCATCTCAGAGTCTCACCTGGGTGGCCGCTCCCACCTCGGGGGCCTCTGGGGAGGCGCCCGCTGTTCTTTCCAGGGACCCGGAGTGCCACCGTGGAGGATAAGCGACCATCCAGCTGACATTCACCTGAAATTCCCTAGGGTCCTGGAAACTTCCGGAGGTAAGTCTGGTCTGGGAACTAGATCAAAGGAAGGGCCTGAGTTGGGGGACTGACGAGTCATTGCAACTCTGACCTGGCAAGCCTCATCGAGACATCGCTTGAGGCTTCTGGTGGCTGGCACAGTGGGTGCCAGCCTTCTGGTGGCTGTCATAGTGGGTAGCAGCCTTCTGGTAGCTGGTGCAGTGGGTGGCAGTGTTCGGTTGTTTTCCGCAACCTCTGTGTGAGTGAGAGAGTGTGTATATATATAGTCCCACGGCTGAAAGGCTACGGGGCTTGTGTGGGCCTTCACCCATGGTTCCCCTGGAGCGTCGTAGGGCATAACGGTGATTCACCTCAGAGCTGTCCTACTTGGACTTCCATCCTGAGGTGACCAGGCCTGGGGATTATACGGGTACACCTTAGCCAAGACGCCCCTGAAAATTCCTCCGGGAAAGCAGCCGGGCAGGCATCTGACTGGTCTCCCATCTGGGGGGCACCCACCCTTTGTCTGTCACTCTTGTATGTGGTCCTGTCTCATCTGTAAATTTGTCAGTTTTATTAGACTCCTGCTAGCAGACATACACTGCTTCAGGCCATCTTCCCTTGAGGTAGGAGATATCTTACAGTGGTTGACGAACCACGGGATGCAGGGAAATTTTATTGATTACACCCCAGCAGAAATTACTCTTTTCTCTTTCTTCCTCATCTTCTTCTTCTTCTACCACTGAGGACTCACTCTTTCTCCCTTTGCCATGTGGCAGATAGTCTTAACTCTAGTTGTCTTTTATTCCCTTCCTTGTTATGGTCATTGTAGCCTGTAAATTCTCCCAGCCACCTCCACCAGGAAAAGAGTACTTTTGCCCATGCTGGGTCAGATTCCATGTCAGGAAGGCCATTGTGTCCTCAACATCTTGGAGGTAGTTTCTTTGGAGCTTGTGTGGAACAAAACCCTAGATCAGAGTTTACGGGTGCTCTTTCTCAGGCTGGGATGGAAAATTGGTAACTGTCTATTCTGCCAGGAAAGTGTCCAATGTTGTTATAGGCAGTGCCTGACGGTGCATCACAAAGAGGCATATTGGCACCATCCTGGATGTTCAGAGGTAGAATATCACCGCCCAGTCGAGACTGACTGGCAGCACTTCTGCACACTCTACCGGGTGTGGTGGGTCGAAAATACACATCCAGTAGACCTCTTATTCTACCTGTTTTGTCACTTCCCAACCTTTCTGAAGCAACTGGCCATTAAAAATTTATAAGGGGGAGGATTATGCCTGAGCAGCACTAAACCTCCATAGAGCTTATTCTCACCAGTTGTGGTTTGCAGGGAAAAAGACCACTGCCTTACCTTGGCCCCTACCCCCTGTTCCTCTGACTAGGACTAGGGATAGACCCTAAAATCCAGTTGTCTGGTCCTTGCAGGACCTGGCTGCAGAGGCCCTGCTAAAACCTGCTTTAAAGAGGGCCAAATTTAAATTTGAGGCTTTCCAAAATTGGCTTTACCACAGAACTGAGAGAAAGAGAAAAAGTGGACAGAAGAGAGGAGAGAGGACAAGAAAGTAAAAGAGGAAAAGAAAATAGAGGAGTCAGAGAAAAGAGAGGAGAGAGAAAGCAGACAGAGGAGAGAGGAAAGAGAGAGGAGAAAAAGGAGACAGGAGAGAGAGAGAGAGAAGGGGACCAGAAGCCGCAGGGGCGCCCAGCTCAGTTTTAAACTGACACTAAGAACATTTTTTTTTTTTCCTTTCTCTTCCGGCAGTCAGCCCCGCCCAGCTTTGAGGCAGGCCACACTGCCTCAGGGTGCAGCATTTGCATCCAGAATATGGCTTTAAGAAAAGCTTTCTAACTCTTTATAACAAAAGTGACTTGTTAGCACAGTCGTTAGGGTGTGGGGCCTGCAACTGCAAGGTTGTTGGTTCAAATCATCAGTGAAGCCAGTTTTAAATTAGTGAAATCTCTTGAGGGAAATTTGGCATAAAAAAAACACAACAACCCACAAATGGGGTCGTCTACCTCCCGGCCTTGTATCCCCCTCCAATGCATGATGGCCAACTTCAAGGTTGGGTTCTCAGGCCAATATGGGGTGAAATTAACCCCTGGAAAACTCCGCTCTTTGTGTGAACTTGAATGGCCATCTTTTAAAGTTGGGTGGCCAGATACTGGGACCTGTGACCCAATAATTACCCAGGCTGTATGGAAAATCCTGGATACCCTGACCAGTTTCCATACATCAACCAATGGTTAGGTTTAGTCCAACGGCCTCCCCCATGGCTAAATCGCTGCATAAAACAGGCTAAACTTCAGGGCACGTTAGCCGGCCCAAAGAAAGTCCCTTCTGGGCCAGCCATTCTCTCCACCCCAGCGGAGGATCAGGAATTACTTCCAGCCTACTCAAAGCCCTCTAAACCAGCGCCTCAGCACCCCCCTCGACAGTACTATTAACCAAACCTTGTCCCCCCTGCACACCCGCAGCAGGCGCCCCGCACCCACCGGCAGTCCTCCCCTTTCCAAGAGGCACCCCCAACAGAAGACAATCGGGGTCGCCCATTCTTTGTTCACATCCCCTTCTTGTCAAGTAACTTATATAACTGGAAGGTGATAGAGATCAAAGAGAGGGCCAAAACACCATGTGCTGGTACGAGCTTTATTAAGAGCAAGGGAAAATCTGCCTGGCATGCAGCACCCGTGGCGGGGCCAAAGGGATTTTTATGGCCTGCAAGCCAGCAGATGTCCCCAGTGTGAGGGGCTGTGCAGGAGGGAAGTGCTGGGGAACTGCTAAGAGTTCCCAGGAGGGGATTGTACTGGGGAACTGCTATGATGGTGAGAGGGGGAGGGTTAGGTACCTGCCGAGATGGAAAGTTCCCCAGGAGTGGGTCTTGCTGGGAGGCTGGGGGATTTAAGGCGGTGACGGTGCAGAGGTTTTACAATGAAACTCAACATCCCCCGTTCTCTGAGAAGCCCCAGGCTTTGACAGTGCTCTTAAAATCTGCACTCCAGACTCATCATCCCACTTGGGATGACTGCAAACAATTTTTTTTTTTTTTTGAGACGGAGTTTCACTCATGTTACCCAGGCTGGAGTGCAATGGCGTGATCTCGGCTCACCGCAACCTCCGCCTCCTGGGTTCAGGCAATTCTCCTGCCTCAG
>NW_016107694.1:56268-60498 GCF_001604975.1 Cebus imitator | reverse complement strand
TTGTATTTTTAGTAGAGATGGGGTTTCACCATGTTGACCAGGATGGTCTCGATCTCTTGACCTCGTGATCCACCCGCCTCGGCCTCCCAAAGTGCTGGGATTACAGGCTTGAGTCACCGCGCCCGGCCTGACTGCAAACAATTATTACTGATTCTGTTTACCACAGAGGAAAAAAAAGGCAAAATTAAACAGAATGCCCTAAAAGCCATCACAGGTCCAGGGCGAGAAAAAAGTTTTTTCCCTCTACCTGACCCTAATGAGACCCCAACACCTTGGGGTCACCAGGCTGTGAACACTTTTCACCGGTATCTTATAGAAGGGGTTAGGGAAGTAGCCCACAAGCCCACTAACCTCTCCGAGGTAGGGACTATAACTCAGGGTCCACAGGAGTTGCTAGCTGCTTTCCTTCAGTGCTTACTGGACGCCTATTACCCTGAGGCTCTGGAGAATCAGCGGGCCATCAATCTGGCTTTTGTTTCCCAGTCTGCCCCAGACATCAAAAGAAAATTGCAAAAATTACAGGGGTTCCAGAAAATGAATTTAACTCGGTTGTTAGAAATTGCTCAAAAAGTCTTTAACAATAGAGACACCTTAGAGACCAAGCAAGATAAAAGAGTTACTAAGGCAGTGATAGCAGCACTCCAGGAAAAACCACAACTAGCCCCTGGACCACAAATCGATTCCTTTATCTGGGAAACGGCACTGTCACCCATTCATTCTTGGTCATCCCTGAGTGTCCATATCCACTCCTGGAATGGGGCTTGCTCCACAAACTGCAAGCAAATATTTCTTTCAGCGGGGGTCAAGCGTGCGTCTCAATTCCTCCTCCCTTAACTACAGGCCCACCTCAGCAGATCCTTACCACCTGTGCTCTGTCAGACGAGTATCTCTTGCAGGAATCTTTATCCTCAGAGGCGAATCAACCACCAGCACCAGACTTCCTCCGCAAATTTCAAGAGAGTGTACCGGGAGTATGGGCTGAAACAAGTCCCCCAGGGTTGGCAAGTCACTGCACCCCAGTCGTGGTCCAGCTATTAGCAACGGCAACTGCAGTCCAGGTGAAGCAATACACTATGAGCCGGGAAGCCAGGTGAGGAATTGCTCTGCACATCACCAGACTCTTGAAGGGAGGAATCCTCACTACCTGTAAGTCTCCCTGGAACACCCACTTGCTCCCCATGCTAAAACCAGGCACACAGGACTATCGGCCTGTGCAGGACTTGAGGGAGGTGAATAAATGGGTAGAAACTGTTCATCCTACAGTTCCAAATCCGTATACCCTCCTAAGTCTCTTGGACCCAGAACACCACCATTACACTGTCTTGGATCTTAAGGAAGCATTCTTTTGCATCCCACTAGCCACTGCTAGCCAGCCTATATTTGCTTTTGAATGGACCGACCCTGATACTGATACTGGAGTCTCGGGGCAACTCACTTGGACAAGACTGCCTCAGGGGTTCAAAAATTCCCCCACTCTGTTTGGGGCACTTAGCCAAGGCCTTGCTGCCTTCCGAGCTGAGTTCCCAGAGTGTACCTACTCCAATACGTGGATGACTTACTCTTGGCTACAAAAACCCAGGAGGCCTATAAAGAGACCACCCAGTCATTATTAAAAACCCTGCAAACTTTGGGGTACCGGGTCTCAACTAAAAAGGCCCAACTCTGCCAGCCAAAAGTGACTCACCTGAGCTATGTTATAGAGAAGGGCAACCGGGCACTGGCACCCAGCTGAGTCCAAGCAGTGCTGCAAATACCCAACCCCACCATGAAACACCAAGTTTGAGAATTCCTTGGGGCAGTAGGGTACTGCAGACTATGGATTATGGGATTTGCTGAGATAGCCAAGCCCCTGTATGCCTGTGCTGGAGGAAATCAGCCCTTGACATGGACAGAGGTGGAGCAACAGGCTTTTGACAAGCTCAAGACTGCCCTGACTGCAGCCCCAGCCTTGGCCTTGCCAGACATCTCTAAACCTTTCCAGTTGTTTGTGCATGAGAAACAGGGAGTAGCTAACAGGTGCTCACCCGGACATTGGGACCCTGGTCCCGGCCAGTTGCCTACCTTTCAAAAAAACTTGATCGCATAGCCTCTGGATGGCCAGCTTGTTTGAGGTCGGTGGCAGATGGCCCTGTTAGTCAAGGAGGCAGACAAACTAACCTTGGGGCAAGAGTTGAACTTAGTGGAACCCCACGCGGTGGAGTCGCTACTCCATGGAGCTCCGGGAAGATGGATGTCTAATGCCCACATAGTTCAATACCAGGCCTTACTTTTGGACCAGCCCCGCATAAAATTTTCAAAAACCACAGTTTTAAACCCTGCCACATTGCTGCCTGACAGCGAGCCAGAAGAGCCCATACATAACTGCCAACAGACAATAGATGTCCTCCACGCTGCGTGACCGGATCTCACCGACATCCCCCTGTGGAACCCAGAGAAGGTACTGTATACAAATGGCAGCAGTTTCATGGTCGACGGAGTCAGGTACGCTGGGGCAGCTGTGGTCACCCTAGAGCGGGTCATCTAGGCCCAGGCTCTTCCACATGAAACCTCAGCCCAAAAGGCAGAACTTGTAGCTCTGATAAAGGCCTTGAACTGGGCGGAGGGAAAAACTGTCAGCATCTACACTGATAGCCGATATGCCTTTGCTACGGCCCATGCAAATGGAGCCATTTATAAAGAAAGAGGGTTGCTTACCTCAGCGGGAAAAGTCATCAAAAACAAAGAAGAAAGCCTAGCCCTACTAGAAGCTATATGGAAGCCTAAGGCAGTGGCATTGATGCACTGCAAAGGACACCAGAAGGGAGATTCACCAGAGGCAAGGGGAAATAGGGCAGCTGACCTACAGGCCAGACCGGCAGCCTTGGGGCCAGTAAAACCTCTGACCATTCTTGTGACTCTGCCGGCCCCAACCCTGCCTCATACTCCTACGTATTCACCTGATGAAGAAAACTTTGCTAAATAACAGGGGGGACGACAAGATTCCACAGGATGGTGGATTCTACCAGACACAAGAATTGTGCTCCCCGAGGCTCTAGGACGGACTCTAGTTAAGGACATATACCAAGCCACCCACTTAGGGCACACGAAAAACTCACTGAACTGCTGAGGGCCAGATACTATACTCCACATTTGCATGAAATTGTTAGGGAAACTACTACTCGTTGTGAAGTATGTGCCAGGGTAAATCCAGGAGGCAGTAGGTCTAGTCAGGCAGGGATAAGACTTAGCGGTACTAGCCCAGGGGAACACTGGGGGTTAGATTTTACTGAAATAAAGCCCCCAGTATGCGGCTATAAGTACCTCCTTGTGTTTGTAGACACTTTCTCTGGATGGGTAGAGGCTTTTCCTACTAGGTCAGAAACCGCACTGGTAGTAGTGAAAAAATTGTTACAGGACCTGGTTCCTCGGTTTGGCTTGCCCCTGACACTGGAATCAGATAATGGCGCTGCATTTACAGCACAGGTTTCCTGGAAACTACACTGTGCCTATCGCCCCCAGAGTTTAGGGCAGGTTGAAAAGATGAACCGGACCATAAAGAAAACTTTAACAAAATTCATTCTAGAGACCGGTGAAAACTGGGTCAGCCTGCTTCCTTTTGTTCTCCTCTGTACCTGATGTACTTCCTATAAAAAAAGCTTTACTCCTTTTGAAATTATGTTTGGAAGGCCCCCTCCCTTACTCCCCAGACTCGCAGACGCCATACATGCTGGAGTCCATAACCATACACTCCTTAAGTCCTTGCAGGCACTCCAGTCTGTTCAGTCCCAGGTGCACTCGCTCATCAGGGGAACTCGACCTACCCCAGTGAACCTCACTGACCAGCCGGTACACCGCTTCCAGCCAGGGGACAAGGTCCTGGTAAAGGGATTCACTGCCTCTGGCCTAACTCCTCACTGGAAAGGACCCTACGCCGTGATCCTGGTCATCCCCACAGCAATCAAGGTGGACGGACTGACTGCCTGAATTCACCACTCACATGTCAAGACTGCCCCCAAGGACGCACAATGGAAAGTGGTCTCACCTTCAACAGACCCCCTAAACCTAAGACTTTCGCACTCTTCGTGGTTATCAACCTTGTCCCCCTGATTCCTGTGGTAGCCCCTAAAAGAGGGCCCCCTTAATGCCCACCTACTACCAGTGGATCCTTATGGAGGGCTCCACTAGGGAATATGTTAGTTCTGTAACTAGAAGGAAATCCACCCTTGTCAATTTAACCCTAGAGTACATTCC
>NW_016107694.1:53742-55658 GCF_001604975.1 Cebus imitator | reverse complement strand
CTTAGAGGAGTTCTTCTGCCCCCATTGGGGCTGTGAGACTATCTCCACTATATCAGGATATACTGCAAACAGAGACTCTTTCATTTCTTTCACCCGAGACCCTCCCCCAAACCCCTGGCTAACATTCCGGCTCACTGGATTAGCAGGACCCTTGGTGCTAATGGTCCTAGGGTTAATATTTGGACGATGCCTTTTAAACATGCTCCTCAAATTTATCCAGGAGAGAATAGACTCAGTCAAATTGATGGTTCTGAGATCCAAATATGGGCCCTTGTGTCAAAAAGAGGAAACATATTAAAGATTTAATACATGTTAAAAGAACGGGGGGGGGATGTGATATTGTGCTGACCTAGAGCCAGAACATGAGCAACGCCATTTTATAAGATAAAGCTGTGTTTGTCTTCTGTAAATAAAGCTGCTAGCTTGCTCTGAAAAATGCCCACTATGTAAAGCTGCTTAAACTTTGCTTATCAGTAACTGCTCTCTGTGGCCCTAATGTGACAGGCAAGCAGTCCTAACCCACGCCATCTTCTTCGCTCCTGCGACTTGTAATAAGTAACTAAGGTCTGTGATTTCCACCTTACCCAGATAATGTGTAAACAAATGTTTATCTTGACTTCTGTAAGCCACTTAAGTAACAAAGGGAATGACAAAAGTCCCCTGGCCCTTGGAATATCCGGAGCCCTCGTCTCCGCCCAGGAGGTGATTTACAGAATCCACTAGCCCTCAGAATGTCTGGAGCCTTTTCATCCCCGTCCCCGCTCCTCACCCCCACTCCCAAGGTGGTTTTTCAGGTATAAAAAGTCTTGGCACACTCCTTTCGAGGCCACAGGTTGGAGAGACGTGAGTCCTCTGTGGTAGCCGGCATAATAAATGACCCTGCAATCTGGCATACTTTTGTCTTGGTGCTAACTTTCTATGCTTGGTCCAGTATAACACTATTACTGCCATTTTTTTTTTTAAATGCACAAGTGACCACAATTCTCATAACCCTGAAGTCGCATTTGTTGCCCACACAACAGGTGCAAACTCTTAAGCAAGAGAGAGACTATGCAGAAAAAAGATGGTGCCCTGCCGACCCTGCCTCCACTGCTCCAGCTCCAGCTTCCCCTCCCAGCCACTCAACACCCTGGCCACATGGGCCTGTGGTGACTGTGCCTGTGTGCTCAGTTTAGGAGACGCCTCCTCTGGGGATCCATAGGCCCCCAAGGAGGGCACTGATGAGAAAAGGTGTGAAGACAGTCCATTACTCTGGAAGGTCCCTGTGTGAAAGGAAAGGCGGGGTCAGCACACAGGCGTAAGGGCAGCCAGGCTGGGCACAAACCCAGAACACCTCTGTGGGACCTGTGCCAGCCCCCCACTTCCACTCAGCACTCCCGGCATGACTCTTCTCACATTTTCTGATTTATTGTACACTTTACTTACTCTTTATTGCCCATATCCCTCACCTAAGTATAAACTCTGTAAGGGCAGGAATTTTGCCTAAAAGTGCTGAAGCAGGGGTGGAGGCTGGGAGTGGTGAGGGAGAGGCAAGCAGAGGGTGGAAAAAACTTCAGCTTAAAGGCTGCTCCATAAATGATTCAGGCTTGAGGGGCCTCCGGGCACAAGTTCTCAGCTATGCCACTTTGGCAAGAAAGTAGCCAAAGATGATCCTAAACAAATCAATGAGGTTGAGTTTTAACATGAAACTAACATTCCAATAAAAAACTACAGCTAAGAACAGGAGGTAGGGGGATCTGGCCCCCAGGCAGGGGCTTCCTAGCTGAAATGCAGGTGATGCTCCAGCACAGATTTAAGAAAACACCTGGCTCAAGCCTGTAATCCCAGCACTTTGGGAGGCCGAGGCGGGTGGATCACGAGGTCAAGAGATCGAGACCATCCTGGTCAACACGGTGAAACCCCGTCTCTACTAAAAA
>NW_016107694.1:51543-53603 GCF_001604975.1 Cebus imitator | reverse complement strand
AAAACACCAAGATGGGGGCCAAACAACAGTATGGAAGAGCAGAGTAGTATATATAATAATGACACAAAAATCTGAAAACGAGGCCACAGAACAAGAACATTACAACCAACCTCATTTGTAGATATTTGTTACCAGGCACATTGAAAACACCTACTAATGGTGGACTGGAGACAAAGCCACACATGCACATGATAGAAATCTGCACATATTACTGGCCATACTGCCTCAGCAACGGACTTGGTAAGATTAACGCCCATGCTAACAGAACAAGTTTTTACCCACACGTACATCTCAGCTCCATAACCAGCACCATGATTAACTAGTCAAAGAGTGGAAGCACTGAGACAGGCAGGAATGCTGAAGCCACCTGCTGGCGGCTGAACCAGTTCCACAAGGGAACAGAAAGACACAAATTCACCACTCTTTGCCCCCATGAGCATCAATAGAAAAAATAGTACATCAATAGCTTTTCTGTATATGACCAATAACATGGTAGATACACATTTTCACAATAGCCATTCAAATGCGAAATACCCAGGAATAATTGTAATACTGAAAAAGTATGCAAAGCCAAGAGGAAAGCTGCCTACCTTCCCTGAGGGACACATTTAATGACTAGAAGAAACATCCCATGTTATAAAGCAGAGAACACTAATATTGCAAATTAAAATGCATAATACATGCACTTTTTATTCAATACAAGTTTTGGGTGTGATTTTAAGGAGCTGAGAAACAGATTTGGGGCCGGGTGCAGTGGCTTGCTCCTTTAATCCCAGCACTTTGGGAGGCTGAGGTGGGCAGATCATTTGAGGTCAGGAGTTTGAGAGCAGCCTGACCAACATGGCAAAACCCCGTCTCTACTAAAATACAAAAATTAGCCGGGTGTGGTGCCGCATGCCTGTAGTTTCAGCTACTCGGGAGGCTGAGGCAGGAGAATTGCTGAAACCCAGGAGACAGAGGTGGCAGTAAGCTGAGATTGTGCCACTGCCCTCCAGCCTGGGCCACAGAGTGAGACTCCATGTCAAAAAAAGGAAAAAAAAAAAAAAAAGCAGATTTTGGAGAGCCCTGGAAAGGAGACCGACCAACCCTACAAATACAACTGCCTCATCGATGGGAACCTGATGCCAGTGCCTCAGTTGTTTGTGCCCCACTGGAGCCCCTGGCCCCCCTTGCCACAGCATTCAGATTCACCTTGTGAGAACGGTCTCTGCTTAACCCATTCTTGCAACTCCTACGTACGTAACTTAAGACACTCGCTCAGACTTCAGAATGAATACAGCCCACAGACAAGAAGCATCTTTCTATCTGGCCGTGGACCCAGGCAGCTCCAACATGAGGCTCTTGGAAGGGAGGTTTGCTGTGGGGCTCAGCTGTGAGAGCCCCAGCCTAGAGTGGCCAGTAGTTCTCTTGGCACCTGAGGAAAGCAGTCCTCAAAGAAATCCCACTCCTGCAGGTAAGGTGTGGAGACCTCCAGGATGGCCCAACCATCCTGCCATCAGAATTCGTGGCCTCATCTAAAGCCCTCCCTTTGTGAGAGCTGATCTACTGGTGGGCTGATCTACTGACTGGCTTCTAACTATGGGGTGTGGCAGGAGTGAGGTCAGGTCTCACTTCTGACACACCCCATAGACAGGCATCACTTCTATCTTACTGGCGTATGCTCACACTATCTGAGGAAGCCAGCTACCATAATGTGAGCCCTCCTATAGGGGGCATCCACATGGCAAGGAACTGAGGGAGATGCCCACTGCACATTGAACCCTGCCAGGAAACCTGGGGAGCTCAGAGATGAAGCCTCACATAGACCAAAGGAACAGAATCAAGGGACCAGAAATAAAGCCACACATTTAAAGCCATCTAAGTTTGGATAAAGGTGGCAAAAGCACAAAATGGGGAAAGGGCAGTCTCATCATAAGTGCTGTTGGGAAAACTGGACATTCACATGCAGAATGAAATTAGACCCTTATCACACACCATACACAAAAACGGAATCAAAATAGATTCAATACTTAAAAGTAAGACCTGTTTGTGACCAGCTTGGCCAACATGGTGAAACCCCA
>NW_016107694.1:49825-50638 GCF_001604975.1 Cebus imitator | reverse complement strand
GGGGTTTCACCATGTTGACCAGGATGGTCTCAATCTGTTGACCTCGTGATCCACCCGCCTCGGCCTCCCAAAGTGCTGGGATTACAGGCGTGAGCCACCGCGCCCGGCCATAAAAGCCATCTAAAGGAAGTTCCAGAGGGGAAAAAAATACACTATGTGTACAGTAAATCCTCACTTAATAGAAATTGTGTCTTTAAGCAAGCCTATAAATAACAAAGTAATCTTAACATAGGCTAATTAATATAAACCAAAGTTAAATTCCTCCAGTATATTTCTGATCACAAAATGTCAGCAAACTTCCAAAGAAAGATTCAAAACATTTCTAACATTATACATTGAAATAAATGTGAGCTATATATCCACTGTCTATTAATAGAAACAAGGCAGTTACCGAAGTTGTGATGAATGAGTGTGTGATAGAGATTGTAGTGGTGGTAGGCTGGGCGCGGCGGCTCAGGCCGGTAATCCCAGCATTTTGGGAAGCTGAGGTGGGTGGATCACTTGAGGTCAGGAGTTCAAGACCAGCATGACCAATATGGTGAAACTCCATTTCTATTAAAAATACAAAATTGGGCCTGGCGCGGTGGCTCATGCCTGTAATCCCAGCACTTTGGGAGGCTGAGGCGGGTGGATCACGCGGTCAAGAGATTGACACCATCCTGATCAACGTGGTGAAACCCCGTCTCTACTAAAAATACAAAAACTTAGCTGGGCATGGTGGCGCATGCCTGTAATCCCAGCTACTCAGGAGGCTGAGGCAGGAGAATTGCCTGAACGCGGTGAGCTGAGATCGCGCCATTGCACTCCAGCCTG
>NW_016107694.1:45401-49700 GCF_001604975.1 Cebus imitator | reverse complement strand
AAAAAAAAAAAAAACCAAAAATACAAAATTAGCCAGGCATGGTGGCATGCACTTATAGTCCCAGCTACTGGGGAGGCTGATACTAGAGAATTGCTTGAACCCAGGAGGCAGAGGCTGCAGTGATCCAAGACTGTGCCACTGCGCTCCAGCCTGGGTAAGACAGCAAGACTCCATCTCAAAGAATATATACATAAATATAAAATAAATGTTTGTAAAGCCGCAATTGGAGGGAGCACCTCCTGCTGCAACATACAGTCACAATCACAAATATCACGACTGGATGCTTTCAAACTACATCGTTTATTGTCATGCAATTGTATAATTATCTTAGGCTTTAGGAGTTTTTATTTGATGGTAGTTTGTTTTTATTGGGTTTCCAACTTGCTTATTCCACTTCAGGGTCTCAGGTAGCCAAAGCCTATCCTTGCGGCTCACAGCACAAGGCGCAAACCGATCCCGGCCAACACACCATCCCATAGCAGGGCACTCTTACATATGCCCACCCTCTCTGAGACTGTGACTACGGACCCAACCATCACCTCAGGAGTGCAGCGTATGATGTGGGAGGAAGCTTGAGTACCAAAAGAAAACTCACAGACAAGAGAACATGCAAACAAAACTCAGACAGTGGCCATGGCTCTGGTGACAGCTGATTTGTTTTCTCATCAGTGTTATGACAAAATTATTTGAGGACCCGCTGTATATGAGACAAAGCTAGAGAAAATATCCAGGTTTCAGGAGTTCAAGATCAGCCCAGGAAACAGAATGAGATGCAGTCTCTGTAAAAATAGTTTTTTAGGCCAGCCACAGAGGCTCATGACTATAATTCCAGCACTTTGGGAGGCCTAGGTGGGCAAATCACCTAAGGTCAGGAGTCCAAGACCAGCCTGGCCAACACGGTGTAACCCTGTCTCTACTAAAAAGTACCAAAATTAGCCAGATGTGGTTGTGGGTGCCTGTTATCCCAGCTACCTGGGAGGCTGAGGTAGAAGAATTGCTTGAAACCAGGAGGTGGAGGTTGCAGTGTGTCACTGCACTCCAGCCTGGGTGACAAAGGAAGACTTTGTCTCAAAACAAACAAAAAAAAAAACCAAGAAAACAAAAAAAAAAGTCTAAGGTACACAGAACAATATAAAAAGCCCTAACAAATGTGTAATTTGAATGAAGGAGAAAAAAAGAGACTAATGCAGAAGTGATATTCCAATAGAAATAGGAAAATCAATAACCTCTTCATCAAAAGAAACCCTTAAAATTTTTAAAAAAGCAAGCCAGAGACAGGGAGGACATACTTGCAATACATAGCCCTGACCCAGATGTATGTCCAAAATAAGGCAAAGAAGCCCTACAAATCACCACACCAAGACAAATAGCTCCCCCTTTTTAAAGAGATGCGACCTGTTGCCCAGGCTATAGTGACAACATGGGGTCTATGCAGTGTTGACCAGCTGGTCGTGAACTCCTGACCTCAAGCTATCACACCTCAAGGCATGAGTCACTGCGCCCCTCCAAACAACCCATTCTTTTAAGTGGACAAGAGCCTCTAACAGGCCTCTGACAACAAAGGATATTTGAAAACCAGCAAGCACAAGAAAAGTGCTCAACCTGCTTAATCACCACGAAAAACAAATCGAAACCCCAATGTAACCAATGCGCACCAAATAAAAATGGCTAAAAGCTGTTATACAGTGACATGACACCACATGCAGGTGGCCAAGGAGCAGGAGAAGGCTCCCACGTGCTGCGTGCTCTGGAAAACTGCTGGGCATGAGAGGGAGACCCCATGGACTTACCACTTGCCCTACCACCCTGCTGTGCTGCCCTGTTAAACACTCAACAGGAGCACAAACAGATGTACATCAAAGCCTGTGGCAAGGTGTTCAAACCTAGTTTGTCATCATTGCTAAAAACAGAAAATAACCAAACTCAACTTTAACAATAGAAGAACAGGCCGGGCACGGTGGCTCATGCCTGTAATCCCAGTATTTTGGGAGGCACCACTGCACTCTAGCCTGGTGGCAGAGTGAGACTCCGCCTCGAACAAACAAACAAAAAACAGTAGAACAGATAAAGGAGGCATGTTCAGTGAGCAAAGTATTACTCTTGTAAGCATGGTCGACTACTCATAGGTTTGACATTAAGCCCGAGAATCTGAGGGAGGGCACTGCCCGGGAGGATCTTGTATGGTTTGCAGCATCACCTGGGTGGTAGAGACACAAGTGTGCAAGGTTTTTATTTTATTTTATTTATTTATTTTGAGACAGAGTCTCGCTCTGTTGCCAGGCGCCATGCTGGAGTGCAGTGGCGCACTCTCGGCTCACTGCAACCTCCCCTTCCTGGGTCCAAGCAATTCTCCTGCCTCAGCCTCCCTAGTAGCTGGGACCACAGGTGCACGCCACCATACCCAGCTAATTTTTGTATTTTTTAGTAGAGATGGGGCTTCACCATGGTCTCGATCTCTTGACCTCGTGATCCGCCAGCCTCGGCCTCTGAAAGTGCTGGGATTACAGGCTTGAGCTACCGCGCCCGGCCAGTGTGAAGGTTTTTAAAAATCACTGAGCACTATAAGTAATAGCTGTGCATTCCGTTTTATGTGCTTATTCACATTAAGGTTTTAACAGTCATAAGAATCCTCGAGAAAAATAGACAAATATCCGCAAAAGCAATAATAACCAATGCAAAAATACAATGGGGAAAAAGTCAATGATAACAGCACTTAAATATATATACACATATATATGGAATAACCTATAAACTTACATGCAAGGTCAACATTTACAAAATGTTAAAACTTTCCTGAATATCATTATTTTTAGAACTAAAGAAAAACTGTACACGAACGGACAGTCAGACCAGGCTTCGGATAAGAACCGTTATGTCAATTAAAACACAAATGTCTTCTAGGATAATACCTATTTTATAAAACACCCTAAGTTGTGAACCCATAAGCCACTGCATTCCATCCCTTTCATACTGAGAAATACAAAGGAAAACCTCCACCGCTGGACCTGCAGAGATGTGAGCAGAGACAAACCTGGCTCTGGTGCCCGGCTCCTGCCCAACCCTCCCAGTCCTTTCTCCTTAGTACCCTGTAACTCCACCTCCTAGAAGCCAGCAAGAGGAGCTGTGATGTCCCCCCACCGTCCTCCCGCTTTCTCTCCTGTCCTGACCAAGAAACGCCAGGTGCTTTGGCTGCTCCGTGAGCTGGGCAGCTCATTTCTCATGCAGGCTTGAACCCAAGCTGGGACCATGAATATTCCCAGGCACTACACAAAGATGTTAGAATTGTTACCCAAAATGTGGAAAGAAACTGGCACTGGCCCTGAGCCAAATACCTGAATCTTTCCTATAAACTCCATACCATGACACCCTTGACGGGGACATACCTAAGCAGAACATCGTCTTCTCTCAGTGCCCATCCAAGCACAGGCTACACCACCGTAAGTTTCCCTCATGAACACTGGACCAACCACCCTGGCGCTTGGTGCTTCCTTTGGAGTCCCAACAAGTCCCATTTTCACAGAGACTAAGGTACTCCCCTGTGGGAGTTCCTCTGCCAACAATTTTAGGGCAGCCCGAGCTGGAGGTTCAACCTCAGGAAATGAGAGCCAAACCCAATTCTAGTATATTAATCACAGATATGATTACATAAAGGGAAACAATTGCAAACAACCTAGATGCCTCTTCAGGAAAGCACCAAAGCCATGGTGACTTACAAACAACATTATTTCTCACCCTTCTGGAGGGTAGAGGTCAGAGATCACTGCCGCTTTCTGGTTGCTGAGGCTGGCTCCCCGCTGAGTCCTCACAAGGTAGAATGAGAACAAACTGTACACTGGGACCTCCTTTAAGACAATGTATCTCATTGTGGTGGCTCTGCCCTCAGGACCTTATCCATCCCTAATAACTTTCCAAAGGCCCCACCTCCCACCACCACTTGGAAGGATACGGTTATCATTATGTAAATTACATTCAGTTCACAGTCCATCAACAGGATGGATTAAATGAGAGTACATTCAAATAGCATACCCACGCAACCAGTGAAAAACAGTTTAGACCCTGATACAAACAAACTTTGCCAATTTTGAGACAACAGGGGGGCTCCGAACACTGCCTATGTGACAATAAAAATGAATTATTATTGTTAACTGTTTGGGGTATTTTTTTTTTAAAGTTCTCTTTGAGGTCTGGTGTGGTGGCTCATACCTGTAATCCCAGCACTTTGGGAGGCCGAGGTGGGTGGATCACCTGAGGTTAGGAGATTGAGACCAGCCTCGCCAACATAGCAAAACTCCATCTCTA
>NW_016107694.1:42919-45014 GCF_001604975.1 Cebus imitator | reverse complement strand
GCAAGATCGCGATTCACTGCAACCTCCTCCTCCTGGGTTCAAACGATACTCCTGCTTCAGCCTCCCAAGTAGCTAGTAGCTGGGATTGTAGGCATGCACCACCATGCTCAGCTAATTTTGTATTTTTAGTAGAGATGGGGTTTCTCCATGATGGTCAGGCTGGTCTCAAACTCCTGCAATCCACCTGCCTTGGCCTCTCAAAGTGCTGGCATCACAGGCGTGAGCCACCTGCCCAGGCTCTCTCAGACTTCTGATCAGCCCTGTTCTCAGTTCCTAATTTTTTCAAAGCTTTGTATTTCCCTCTTTTGAATCTGTCCAAGTTCAGCCAGAGATAGGGACAAGCATCTGCTGTATTACCTCCTTTACCCCTCACTTTTCTGTGAAGAGGGTATACCTGTCACTCTTCTTTTTCTTTTTTTTTAATTTGGGTCAGCGTCTGGCTCTGTCACCTAGGCTGGAGCGCAGTGGTACGATCTCAACTCACCGTAACGCCCGCCTCCGGCTCAAGCGATCCTCCCACCTCGGCCTCTGGAGTAACTGGGACTATAGGTATGTGCTACCATGCCTGATAATTTTGTAATTTTTGTAGAGATGGAGTTTCCCTATGTTGCCCAGGCTGGTCTCAGTCTCCTGGGTTCAAGTGATCTGCCCGCCTTGGCCTCCCAAAGTGCCGGGATTATAGGCTTGAGCCACCGCACCCAGCCTGTCACCCTCATTTTACAGAATAAACTGAGGCTCAGGAGAAGTATTTGACTAGGGTCACAGCCTGGACAAGTGGCAGAGCTGAGAATTAAACCAAGCCATGTAGATCCACTCAGAATCCTCTGCCCCATGCAGTCTCCTGCTCTGCTACAAGCCATGTTTGTCCTGGGCAAATCATTCCTCCAGTGCAAGGGCAAACAGCTCCATGGGAGGATGGAGGACCGTAGGCCTGCGGGCCTCAGAGGCAAGTTGTCTGCATGGCCCTCTCCTGAGAACACCACCAATCTGACCACCAACCCATCCCCTTTGGAGGGAGAAACAGTCTGTTTATCTAGTCTATTTATTTCATTAGATAAATTTAATGATAGCAACACACTATAATAATTTATTTTCTGCATAAGTTTTTTCCTCTTAGAAAATTTAAATTTCCATTTGAACAAAACCTAAGTCGCTCGGCCTGTAATCTCAGCACTTTGGGAGGCCAAAGTGAGTGGATCACCTGAGGTCAGGGGTTCGAGATCAGCCTGAGCAACATGGTGAACCCTGTCTCTAGTAAAAATACAAAATTAGCTGGGCATGGTGGTGTGTGCCTGTTGTGCCAGCTATTTGGGAGGCTGAGGCAGGAGAATCACTTGAACCTGGGAGTGGAAGTTGCAGTGAGTCAAGATCATGCCATTGCACTCCAGCCTGGGCAATGAAAGCAAAATTCCATCTCAAACAACAACAACAACAACTAAGTCACTCAAGGATACACACTTCGACAGAGTGGCCTACCATCCTTCCTCCACATCTGTCTTCCAGGGGCTTCCTGAAGCCCATAGTCTGGAATCAATGCAAGGCAATAGTCCTAGCCAAATGGGTGGTGTCTGACCGCAGGACCCAGGGTGGGCAGTTCTGCTACAGTGAACCATCACCATTTATTCTTCAGTAGGAGCCTATGGCACTCTACAAAATGTGCCATGTGACAAGCTTAGGCCCCAATAAAGGAATGCACAATATCTTCCCCATTAGCCTTTCGGACTAACCCCCAAGTTAACCCCCAAGTTAACTCCTTCCCAGGGGCCCAAGGGAAGGAGTGCTCAAAAAACATGGACAAAGTAGAGTTTCAAGGATCAAATGTCACTCGAACGATGCCCTATGATTTCTCTTTTATGCTGCATATTATTTCAAACCAGATGTTTCAATTAATAAATGACAAATTTTCAAAGAAAGTTCTAAAATGATCATAACCTCCAAAAATAAATAACTGGATTTTTAAAAACCTCCATTATTTTAAAAGTGACACCAGGCCGGGAGTGGTGGCTCACACCTGCAATCCCAGCACTTTGGGAGGCCAAGGCGGGTGGATCACGAGGTCAAGAGATCGAGACCATCCTGGTCAACATGGTGAAAC
>NW_016107694.1:41184-42779 GCF_001604975.1 Cebus imitator | reverse complement strand
AAAAAAAAAAAAAGTCACACCAGACTGAAGACAGGTATGGTTTTATGACTGATCCCCAAACTCTGCCATGAAGACAAATTTAGAGGTTGAACACTCACCATAAACATCTCCCTCTTCATCCTTCTTCTTTCTTACAAAATATGATTTAGGCTCCAGCAACACAGGTGGTGTAAAATATATTTTAATTCAAACCCCAATATTTCTGAAAGGCAAAAGAAACATCTGTCCAAAAAAAGAACCATATAAAATACTCCAAGTCATCGTTACTTTTAATCAGAGAACATAACCTATTATGCAATAGCTGCAAAGATCTGATGTGCTACAACTATGCTATGCTGTAATCCTTTACCTGAGACCTTCCAAGAATACACAAATTACGTTTTAAATGGGGGTCTCAAAGAATCTTGATGATCACACTGAATAAACATGAACAAATATGCACAAACATTAACCAAATAAACATTTAAACTACCCCCAAATTATCTGTATTAAATGTTAAAATCCAAGCTATGTCCTCCGTAGGCTTATATTAAAATGAATGACAGTTCCAATGTTGCTCAATGAAAGAAGCTAACATAATGTGAATATTTTACTGTCAGTGATGGACTAAGGTTTATTATCCTTAATTAATGAAGAGTGGGTCCTGGTGCTGTGGCTCCTGCCTGTAATCCCAGCACCTTGGGAGGCCAAGGTGGGTGGATTACCTGAGGTCAGGAGTTTGAGACCAGTGTGGCCAACATGGTGAAATCCCATCTCTACTGAAAATACAAAAATTAGCCAAGTGTTGTGGCACACAGCTATAATCCCAGCAACTTGGAAGACTGAGGAACAAGAATCACTTGAACCTAGGAGATGGAGGTTGCAATGAGCCAAGACTGCACCACTGTACTCCAGCTTGGGTGACAGAGTGAGAATCTATAAAAAATAAAATAAAATAAAAATAAATAGCCGGGCATGGTGGCTCACGCCTGTAATCCTAGCACTGTGGGAGGCCGAGGTGGGTGGATCACCTGAGGCCAGGAGTTTAAGACCAGCCTGGCCATCATGGTGAAACCCCATCTTTAATATATAAAAAATAAATAAATAAAATTAAAAATAAATTAAGACTGGATGCAAACCAACAAGAAACAGGTAAACACCTAAACCGAAAACTGAGCACTGGTTATGTTGATCAGGTCACAAAGAAAGATAATGTTTTAAAAGAAAAATAAGTACTTGTATACCAAAAATACAAACTAAAGATGCAATTTAAAATGTCACCTATCAAATTGAGTACAATTTGTAGATTTTTTTTTTTCTCTACAGATTCAGGGAAACTTCTCTAGTTACACACTACAGAAATAATTCCTGAGGCTGGGTGTGGTGGCTCACACCTGTAATCCTAGCACTTTGGGAGGCTGAGGTGAGAGGATTGCTTTACCTCAGGAGTTTGAAGCTGCAGTGAGCCATGATTATACCACTCTATTATACCATAAGTGACGGAGCAAGACCTTATCTCAAAGAAAATTTTTATTGGCCGGGCACAGTAGCTCACGCCTGTAATCTCAGCACTTTGGGAGGCAGAGGCGGGTGGATCACCTGAGGTCAGGAGTTCA
>NW_016107694.1:37057-38724 GCF_001604975.1 Cebus imitator | reverse complement strand
TTTTTTTTTTTTGGTGGAGATAAAGTCTCCCTATATTGCCCAGTCTAGTCTGGAGCTCCAGGACTCAAACGATCTTCCTGCTTGTGTCTCCCAAAATGCTGGAATTGCAGGTGTGAGCCACCAAGCCCAGCCTTGAATTCTTAAAATTATCTGTAGCACATGTGAATAGTTTGTGAACCGTATGTGAACTTTAAAGTAATAATTGGCATCCACCTGAGAACATTGTAGCAGAGTTGGGCTTTTATAGGAATCTCAACTAGCCAGTAAATACTCACTAAACGATCACTCTTTTCAGGGCCCAGTGCTATATAGAAAGATACAGATTCCTTAGTAGTTGTCAAGAGCTCATTAACTATGATCATTTGAATAGAAGGTGCCTGGAGGTGAGGGGTGATCAATTCCAGTATCCAATTTAGACAATGCTGACCCCTAGGCCCTCTGGCACCAACCCCATTTGCACTCTAAGCTATTGTTGCCAATTCTCTCTGAGTAACACCTTAGAAACATAGTCCCTGGTAAAGAACAGCAGAAAGCTACACTACAAGTAAAACTAAATATCAATTCCAAATGTAAATTGTTTGACAATAAAAAAAATATAATTTAAATAATAGCAGGAATGGGCTGGGAATGGTGGCTCATGCCTGTAGCCCCAGGACTTTGGGAGGCCAAGATGGGCAGATCACTTGAGATCAGCAGGTTGACGCCAGCCTGGCTAACATGGTGAAACGTGGTCTCTACTAAAAAAACTATGAAAATTACCAAAGTGAGCCTATAACCCCAGTTACTCAGGAGGCTGAGGCCTGAGAATCACTTGAACCCAGAAAGCAGAGTTTGCAGTAAGCCGTGACTGTGCCACTGCACTCCAGCCTACCTCAAATAAATAAATAAATAATACCAAGAGTGAAGAGCTTTGAAAAACAGATATATGTGAGGGTGGGCATGGTGGCTTGTGCCTATAATTCCAGCACTTTGAGAGGCCAAGGCGGGTGGTTAACCTGAGGCCAGGAATTGGAGACCAGCTGGCCAACATGGTGAAACCCCATCTCTACTGAAAATACAAAAATTACCTGGCAGGGGAGATAAAATGATCACGAAGGTGGTTTTCTCAGGGCGAGGCTCATCCATTGCACTCCGGGTCTGCTGATCCCTGTGATTTCCCCAAATGCGGGAAACTCAACTGCATAATTTGTGGTAGTGGGGGATTGCGTTCGCACTTTCCCCTGATAAAAAATAAAAATAAATTTAAAAAATAAAAAAATTAGCCAGGCATGGTGGTACACGCCTGTAGTTCCACATACTTGGGTGGCTGAGTCAGGAGAATTGCTGGAACCTGGAGGCAGAAGTTGCAGTGAGCTGAGATCACGCCACTGCACTCCAGCCTGGGAGACAGAGCCAGGCTCCATATAAAAATAAAAAAAATAAAAAAAAATAAAAAAATAAAAAAAAGCTGGACATTTTTCTTTCTTTAAAAATAAAGATGGGGGTCTTGCTTTGTCGACCAGGCTGGTGTCCAACTCCTCGCCTCAAGTGATCTCCTATCAGCCTCCCAAAGTGATGGGATTACAGGTATGAGCCACCACACCTGGCCCAGCCTGGAAACATTTGCACCTGATCTAGGAGGTTGTTGTATTAAGCGTCTTTAAAGTTCTTTTTTTTTTTTTTGAGAC